>NC_134815.1:45946753-45964253 GCF_046742065.1 Oratosquilla oratoria | reverse complement strand
GGAGTTATCTCTCCGTTCTCCTCCTCTCGCTTCGGCAGGAATGTTATCAGAAAAGGCGTGGCGTGAGGAAGGTGGAGGCCAACATGGCGGAGGAGTGTGTCGATTAGTTGAATCGGGGTTAGGTTAGCACAGCTGAAGTGGGGAAGTGGAGAGTGTATGCACGATAGTAACGAAATATTTCACACGACAGTAATGCCGAACACAATATATGGGAACGGGAATAATAATAATTAAAAAAAGGCTAATTAAACCTCTGTTCGGCTTTAATGTCTATTCTTAATGCCACAGGGTGATGTTATTTTGCTGACCCTCTCTAGAGCCACCGTGAGGAGTTAACAAATTAACGTTGTTGCTGAATCAGGCACGGAGGGGTTAAAGCGGTATTATTAATTGAGATCAAGTATCCATCTGTTGGAAGGATGGCTGTTATATTGGAGGAGGAGGTGGTGGTGAAGGCTTGAGAGGAGTGCCGAAGAAGAAATACAAATAAGAAGAAGAACAGTTTAGAAAAGGTTACTGTACCGGGATAAGGAGGGCCAGGGTTCTGTTAACGAACCTTGATGGTACAGTTGGGAAAGCCGTTCTTCGATCCTTTGCTCATATAAACCCGCATCCATAGGATATTGACAGCATAAGTTTTTAATAACATGCGAACCGGACTCACGCACCATTTCTTATGATCAAAGAATCTCAGAAAATGATGTCTCCGTTTTCTGCTACACCCCTTTGCCACTCTTTTTGACTCTACTTCTTTGGCCCGATCTTGTCCCCAAGGATAGAAGCGCTGGTTACCGCATACAACCGCTTACATACATCATCGTGATCAAAGTGGTGTCCCTCATCGAGTAACCACCAACCAGTGGCAGTCTCACAAATGTAAACAAAAGACAATGTTGTTCTTTCAACCGTGACATTATACTACAATGATTGCCAATTGCCCACACCACTCTGCTTCAGTGTCGTACAACTTGTCCTCGCAACTGTACAGTATCTCCCATCAGCAGACGAAAGTGAAGTCTAGTTGGTATGACGTCGTCACCGTCATTGTAATTGTCATCATGATAATAACCATTTCCTCGACTTTCACATCCTAGAAATCCATAGTCCCACTGCAGTCATTAGTGGTCTTTGGGCCCTCTCATAGATACCTCTAGGAAGAAACGTTAGACTGTTTCCGTGTTGTATTAGTGTGGGAATGTCCTAATATCACTGATTAACAGGAGGAAAAGAACATTTACTACTTGTTAGGTCTCATTGAGAAAGTCGGGGGAAAGGTAGTCAGAGCCGATAGAGATTTTGGGCCCCGTCTGGAGATCGAGTGTCAGGCCCTCGGGGCTGCACCCTCAACTGAAGGTGAGGGTGTTTGTTGGTGGGTTCTGAAGATGGGCGGCAGGGAGGGGATTATTCCTTGTGATCTCGCAGGATCACATTGTCGTCATCGTTATCATCATCATCGTCGTCGTCTTCGTCGTCATCATCATCATCGTCATCATCGATGACTCTGCTCATGGGGTCATCTCTGAAAAAGTTAACTCCGAGGAACGAAGCCAAGGAGGCACCCTCGTATGACGTGGTTGCATCGGGCGAATCGTATCTGCCTGAAAGCGGTGGTGATGGGTCGGGAGTCTGCCTGGAACTTGTCAGGGATGATCAACGTAGGGTGCTGAGAAGCGTTCGTACTGTTATGCGTTGTTATAGTGTTTGTCACTGATTGGCTGATTGATATTTAAAGTATTGCATCCTGTGCCACATTTTGTACCAGTGGCGTTCCTTAAACTAAATAAGATCGTCTGGCGTTGTTCAGAATCAAATGCATTAGGTGCGTCATCATGGAAGAGATAAGTGACAGTTCTTTCATCCTCTCCCTTCAAATGTCCTCTTAGATGTCTTTCAGCAGCCAGAATAATCTATATAAAGCGGGACACCTTCGAGCGAAGGGGTTTGTATCATACTCTTTACCCGGTTCTCCATGTTTGGATGTTGCCGATAGTCTAATGTGGGCTTCATTTGCTTATTTGTATAAAAACGTCATGTTGCATTTGTATGCTTCCAGTGCACAGCACATGGTGTGGTATCGGTGATATTGACTTCAACATTACGTAAAAGGCTGCCTTGTGTATACAAAATTATGCATGAAAAAAGATTACCAACCAGCCCACAGGAAGCAACACGTAAAACGTATATCTACCTTTCGTACTGAAAACTATCGGTCATGAGAATCACTCGTCCTGCAGAGTTGTAGGATGAATGATGACTGTGGTGTTGTCGTCTCGATCTTGACTGTCGTATCAAGTGTTCCCTTGACATCACCCCTATACACGGTAGCTACGAAGGCTTATCTTGCCAGCTATGATGTACATCGAGTGTGGGGTGGGTCCTGAGGCAAAGTGCATGTCACGGTATACTATAGTGTAGTTCGTGACACAAGGGTGAGGCGTAATATAAATTCAGGGAGATCTGTGTTTTATTTGTAATTACTGGTTGTGGTGGAGCACAATGAATGTCTATTTACTAAAGGGGAAAAGCAGGTTAAAGCAGATTACCTTATCTTGGGATGGACGCGCTGCAGGGTACGTCCTGGATGTACCAGTGTCATCACCTAACTGAACGGCACCTCAAGCCCTCGCGACCCTGCTTCCTTCATGGCTGCCCGGACTGCCCGGGCGCTTAGCCAATCATCTTCCTAAACAACAGTCACGTGACTCAGCCCGGGCAGCGTAGGGCGGAGTTAACCTAGCTTGGGTACGAGGCTGTCTGGCGGGCGGGGTGCCAAGCGCGGTAAACTGAGGTACAAGGCCCACGTGGTTGACAAGCTGGCACCACGTGGCGTACACAAAGGCATGAGGTGTACATAAAAAGCCCACGTGGTATCAGAGGGACAAAAGTCCGCGATAGGCACCAACTCACCACAATACAATTACTAGTGACGTCATCATGGGATTGTTTTGTAACGTGACTCGGTCGAGTTCTCGTGCGACGGGTTTGATCCCCTTCCCCGTCACCGCCACCAACAACAACAACAATAACAATAACAACAACACAAAGAACAAGAACAACAAGAACATCCCCTGGATTCCAACTTCCATTCACATCCTTGGAAGCGGATCAGCCAGCGAGTGATTCTAGAACAATCTGTCCCTTGCCATAGCAAAAATAAGAGTCAGGCTACCTTTGTGAATACTTTACGACTCCTGATTGTAATCTAGACTGGAATGAGAGATTTCATTCGACATTTGTCGCCCAAAGTACAAACACCGAAAGCAGAGAGAGGCTGGGTAACACTAGCTAATTTTATTCTTGTAATACTCGTAGTACAGTTAAGGCAAACACGCATTTATATGTAAGTACACATATACACATGCATGGGTGCATATATAAAAACACGCACACACACACACACACACACACACACACACACACACACACACACACACACACACACACACACACACACACACACACACACACACACACACACACACACACACACACATAATGTGTCTATAATCATACTTTGCTGCACTGTGATACACTAAAGATTAATTCTTGATAATACGTTGTCCTATATCATCATCTTGGAAATGATACTCTACGCACAATAAAAAAAATGTTAGGAAGGGACGACTTCCAATTCGAGCAGCTGGTGGTATCAGTATATTTCGTCCCATTGTCAAAGGGTTTCGTACAGAGTTTGACACTGATTTCACTTTTCTGTCGTGGGTTGCGTCAATTTGGAATGGAATAGAGTACTGCTCATTCTAATTTAGATCGCTACCATGAATCATAACAATGGTGTGTGTGTGTGTGTGTGTGTGTGTGTGTGTGTGTGTGTGTGTGTGTGTGTGTGTGTGTGTGTGTGTGTGTGTGTGTTTGTGTGTGTTTGTATGTGTACATGTGTGTATCTGTACGTGCATATGTGTACGTGTGTGCACTTGAACATGCGTGTATCTGTACGCGTATATGCGTGTGCGTACGTGCATGCGTGTATGTGTGTATGTGTGTGTGTGTTTATCTAATTGTAGAATACAGAAAAGGAACAACGCTCGGAGGGCCCCGTGTGTGTTATTATGTGTGTGTGTGTTTGTGTATGTGTGTGTGCATTTGTGTGTACGCGTGTGTGTTTGTGTGTAAGTGTATGTGTATGCGCGTGTATGTGTGTGTATGCGCGTGTATTTGTGTGTATGTGCGCGCGTGTGTGTATGTATGTATGCGCGTGTATTTGTGTGTATGTGCGCGTGTGTGTGTGTATAAGCGTACGTGTGTGTATAAGCGTGTATGTGCATATGTGCGTGTGTGTGTATATGTGTGCGTTATTTTTTAACTCGTGTTTGTCTTTACGTGTGTTCGAGTGCATATGTGCGTGCGTGTACTCGCGTGTGCTGAGCCAGAAGACATTCCCAGCCTGAGGCAGATCGGTTACTCACTGAGGAATTTCCCATTTCCTATCGGTCTAATGTCTCTTCTTATCGCTTGATTTTTTTTTTCGTAGATCCTTGGGTGTTTTTTATATATTTTTTCCACATGTACATTACTTGGTAATTCTAAGATAACCCTTCATTAACTCTTTAATGTCATATTTTGGGCGTTCAAGTATCACTGAAAATGTTCTAAGCAGAGATTTGCTTCTAGTCCAGGAAAACCTAATGGATATTTCGTAATTATGTTCCATCTGTTTTTCTAAATAAGAATAATTTTTTCCTTCTTTATGTCTTTTCTTTAACTATTTACCTATTTATTTTTTCTATTTATTCAAGACTGGTTTCTGATTTCTTGCCGCGTCCTAATGTTATGGCTGACTTGACCAAGCGTATCAGACAACTCGGCAAGCGTATAGCAAGAGGTGATTGTCAGAGTATCAATTGAAACTTGTAAATTCTCAGTTGAATTAGATCAGTGGTGATGAAACCTGAATGGATATTATAATGATTGATGGTTACATATTCCTTTCGTCCTATCTGTAATTACATTTACTGAACAACCTGTGAACAGTAATATGGACACTCGGAAGTCAAGTAATATGATTAGATGCGGTATCCCATGTGGTCAAGTTCGTCTTCTTTGTCCCCACGGTCAAGACTACAAACATCATAGTCATGTATCCCACACTGAATTCCACAGCAGCACTACAAGTGACCGACAAACGTGGTCATTTAGCCGCAGCGTCTGGAAGTCTCAGTGTGTTCTCGTGCGGTGGCTGCGGGTTGTGATATTGTTCATCTGGATCTCCTGGGGTATTGACGCTTTAAGAAATGCTGCGGTGTCGGCCCTGAGCTGTGTTGTCATTCTTCTTCTTCATCTTTATCTTTATCTTCTTTATATTCCTCATCTTTTTCATCTTTTTGCGTCTTCATCTTTCTCTTCTTTTCCCTTTTCTTCTTTTTCTTCCCCTTTTTCTTCTTCTTCTCCCTTTTCTTCTCTTCTTCCCCTTTTTCTTTTCCTTCTTCTACTCCTCCTTTTTCTTCTTCTTCTTCTTGTTCATCTTCTTCCTCATCTTTTTTGTATCTGAGATGTATTTTGGTATGTGCAAGGGCTTCATAACGCTATATTCATGTATGCGGTTAAGATCCAACAAAGCCTGGAGGGTCGTGTGTAGTTTAACCACGGTTCTGATCGTGTGGTTCTGTGGTCAGACGACATGTAGTTCTAGTTTTGTTCCGTGACGGTGCACTTGGGTAAACACAAACAAAATGCTGTAACGTTGTCAATTAGTTATTTGATTTTACTTGTGAGAAACATTTGATTGCTTGAGTGTTCGGTTGCTTCCTCGTTTTATTGGTATTATTATTATCATTTTCAAAAAAAAAAAAAAAAAAAAAAAGACTATAAACTAACCGAGGAAGTGGGGCTGCCCCGCATCTATCATAACTCTTACTTCCTTCCATTTATTTATTTCCTTCCACTTAACCCCGTAACCCCCTCCCTCCCTCCCCCCCATCTTATCTATCCTGCCCTCTAACTAAAATCCTACTTTGTTTATGGACCAAGAAGTCTCCTGTCGGAATGCTTTGTCATTGTAACTCATTGTAATTCACTGTAACGCATCGTATTGTTACTGGCATACCGGTTATAATGTTGGGTACATTGTGTTGGTTAGTGAGTTAGGAAATCCAGTAAATAAGGCGATAAGACAATAATGGTTTAAGACTGCGATAGCCAATAAATTAATATTAGTACTTGTTGCATTGATATTGGCTACTGACAGGTCTATAATACTGAGCAATGCTCAGTTACATAATGGTCGTCAAGCTGTGAAAACTACTAACGTAGTTACTCACTGTCGTACCTCTGTAGGGCTTCTGGTTTTAGCGCTGGCGATGAGTCAGCTAAGACGAAAAGTACGCAGTACGCAGTACGCAGTACAGAATACGCAGACGCCATATACGGTGAGCCTTGGAAAGCTCAGGGACCACGATACACATACAGAAAAGCCAGAACGAACTTCCTGTCTTTTGTTGCTGCCAGTATAAAATGTGAATCCATTTACTACCGCAGGGGCTAGGTGTGTGTGTGTGGGGGGGGGGGGCGTGGTGTATACCTCACGACAGAAAGGTATTGGAAAGTATGATTAATAAGAAAAAAAAAAAAAACTATAACCAACGAGTCAGTCGTCTGACATCATTAAAGAAAAATCAAATACATATAGATTTCTTTAACACACACTAGAGACACCAATACCATCCACAAATGGTCAGAATCACTCAGCGACGAAATATTGAGAGTTCCATTTACCATGCAGGAGGCATTTTATCTATTTACAGAAAAACAAACAAAAAACAAAAACAAAAAAACTCCCTTATATGGAAAGTAGCTAGCCAAGGCAAACACCTGACCTCCACCCATCCCCACGCCCATCTATCACCCCTTAGCTCCTTGTGGATGAAAGACCACCCCTGTCCCCCGGTTACGGATCTGCCTAGTGTAGGCCTTATGGTCTCTTGCAGTCTCCTTCATTCTTATGTTATTGTGTCCCCCACCTACTACCTGGGTCAGAAACAATGCAGCAAGTAAAATCACTTCCACAACAGGTTCCGGGAGCCGAAGTTTGTTTACCCTCTCCACTTCATTTACATGGCGGCTACCCCCCCCCCCCCCCGTTCACTCGCGGAGATGCACACATTCGCGAAAAGTATGGGCCCTCTAAGGAAAAGGACGCGAACGACTGGTTTTTAGATATCGAGGTCGTTCCTGGTGGATACACCTTTCTTTTTTAGTGATATGGTTTGTGATATTGTTTAACGTCACAAACCTCCCCCCCCCCCACCCTTATCGGAAGGCTAGGACGGTGCCTCTCACAGAGGGCTTTGTGTCGTGGAATTTAATGAACCATGCCCTTGGTTCAACTTCGCTGGTGATCTCACATAATTTTAAAAGTAGGATGTGAACTGTCCAGTTATGATGCAGTTAGTGGTGGGAATAGAAAAGTTATACCAGAAGGAGTTTCGCTACAGCAGAAACCTTTATCTATTTTGTGTGCGTCTGGGCAAGACCAACAGCCAGGGCAGGTGGCAGTCATCGGTGGCCGATTAGGTGGTCATTATTACATGTTGCCGTTATGAAACCTTTCGTTAGGCTTTCCAACTACGTTTGCAGACAGTACCTCTTTTTTTTGGTGTTTTACAACAAAGGTATACTAAACTCCTTACGGAAATAGAAGTCCAGTAGATAAGGTTAGAATCCACGACGGTTAGTAGGGGACATGTCGGACCATCACAACTCCACATAGGAGATGAGGACGAAGCTTTAGTCGAAGATTTATAGGTCAGGTCGGGAGTGAAGAAGGATAGGGTGGTTGAGTGAGGTGGTGCAGGAAAACGAACATAAAGAACATAAGAATGAAGGAGACTGCAAGAGACCGTAAGGCCTACACTAGGCGGCTCCGTATCCATCACCACCTGTCATCCCCATCCATAAAGTTGTCTAATCGTTTCTTAAAACAACTGATAGTTTCAGCGCTTACTACATGGTTACTAAGTCTATTCCATTCGTCGACCACCCTATTAGTAAACCAATTCTTGCCTATTCCCTTTTTAAATCTAAATTTGTCCAGTTTATAACCGTTACTGCGAGTCCTGCCCTGGGGGGAGGGAGGAGGGACTGGGGGGGGGTGTAAGGGGAGGGGTTGTCTAAGCCTACTTCGGGTTTTATGGTGCTACGTGTTTGAGGAAGGGAAGAGGGGGAAGGGATCTGAGAGACTCTGTCAGGTCGATTTTGAGGTTTAGTTAGTCTCGAGACTCTGTCATGCGGAATAACCACTTCTTCACCCTTCTAGTCGTCGTCTTCTTCGTAATCGTCATCACCATGTTCTTGTTATAATCCCTCTCCCTCCTATACTTTAGCTTAATTTCTTAAAGTCTGGCTTATTGTGATCACTCGTGTGTGTGTGTGTGTGTGTGTGTGTATGTGTGTGTGTGTATTCGTATATATGCGCCCGCGCCCGTGTGTGTGTATGTATTCGTGTATGTACGTGTGTGTGTTGTGCGCATGGCATTGCTCAGTGTGTACGGATGGGTTCAGTGTATTCTCTTTATCTTTTGTATGTACCTATCAATTTTGTTTGCCTTCAATGTGTTCCATGTATATTTGTGTCGTGTGTAGATATATTCATTTTGTGGTGTACACTATACTACTAGTTTTTGCTTGTTATATTTACACATTCTATGCCGCCATATACTTCGACGGAATCCCATTTTTAGGAGATTTTTTCCTTTGATGAATATTACATTAGTTACTGTTTAGTAGGACCAGTCGCCCGAATGTTGTGTCAGGTTGTATTTCATTTCTAGTTTGTACTTGAAGAGTTTGTACAATATCCTCTTAAATTCTTTTTTTTTTCTTAAGTTTATTTGCGTGCTGGGGACATTCCGTAGGAAATGTCGTCATTTCAAAGTTGAGATAACTTGCTTCAGCGAGTTCAAAAGGTCATTTGGTACAGCCGTAGATGGGCTAGCATCCGGTGCTCGGGGCTTACCAGTAGAGCATCCTGTACTTACGATTACGTGTTGATTACAAGCGAACATCTGCTTTTTAAGGTAACAGGTTAGATATCAAAATAGCCCACGGAGGATTGCTCATTATAATCAAATTTATTCTTGTGCACACGCATGTTCATGCTTGCGCGCGCCTGCACAATCACTCATATATATATATATATATATATATATATATATATATATATATATACAACACTGAATAGGTCCCAATGAACATATATACATTTTTATAAACCACAATACATTTTAATTCTAAGCCATCAACATCGAGAGAGACTCGAGGAGGCCAACATGCAGAAATTGAAACGTGGTACTGCCAAAGACACGAACCGAGGCTGTGCTAGCCCCGGTTCAAATCCTTGGCCGTACCAACTTTCAATTTCTGCATGTTGGCTTCCTCGAGTTTCTCTCGATGTTGATGGCTTAGAATTCGGGTACGGACAGTTGCTCACTGGATAATTGCTCACCGGATAGTTGCTCACCGGATAGTTGCTCACCGGATAATTGCTCACCGGACAATCGCTCACCGGAGAAGTGACAAATAGGACACTTGCTCACCAAAGATTTTTTTTTTACTTTTCTTGAACTTGATAACAAACAATATACAGGATTTTTTAGTTATATCTAGGTTTATTACAGCAATAATACACAAACAGTATCCAAACTTTCATATTCTAGTTTTCAATAATTATAAAAGTCAATACAAATTTCTCCATCAATATATAGTAAAAAAAAATCTTTGGTGAGCAAGTGTCCTATTTGTCACTTGTCCGGTGAGCAATTATCCGGTGAGCAACTATCCGGTGAGCAACTATCCGGTGAGCAACTATCCTACACCCCTTAGAATTAGAGTGTATTGATATATATATATATATATATATATATATATATATATATATATATATATAACACCACAGTTGGACGAAAGAAAGAGTTGCGTAAGCGAAACTATATATTTCGATTGCTAACTGCAATCCTCTTCAGAAGTACAAAGTGGAAGGAGGATGCTATCTTAAATACCAACCTCTTTCAAAAGAAAGGGAACTTGGATAATAATAAACGTCACTACCCCAACCCTATGTGACCTGAGGATGAAATGAGGTCAGGTCAGGGGGAGGGGGAGGGGGAGGAAGCTTGTTGACAATATGTTTGGGGATGAATAGTCCTGAAATATAGTTTCGCTTATGCAACTCTTTCGTTCAACTGTGGTGTTAGTTGTGATATATAAATACATATATATATATATATATATATATATATATATATATATATATATATACGTATATATATATTTATATATATATACATATATATATATATATATATATATATATATATATATATATATACCCAACACATAGACACTACACGCACACATACATAACACATGTATGTCTCGGTGGCGCGGTTGGTAGAGTCCCCGACTGTCACTACGGGGGTTCGAGTTCGAATCCTCCCCAGAGGTAAAATAATTTCAGTATCGTTGGGGATGACAATATTTTTATTTCAGAGAGAGCAGAAGACTTGCAAGATATGATGAGTGATCTGAACAAAGAAAGTCTCAAAGTAGTTTTAAAAATGAATAAGAGTAAAACCAAAGTAATGTTCAACACGAAAGTTCAAAGTAAAGATGGTGAGAAACTTGAAGAAGTTGAGGATTATAGTTATTTAGACCAGATGGTGAAAATTACCAAAGATCATGATAATGAAATAAAAAGACGTATTACAATTGGTTGGAGAGAGTTTGGTAAGTATAATAAAATCCTGATAGTTTCTCTACCTTTATGTTTGAAACGCAAAGTTTACAATCAGTGCATTCTACCAGCAATAATCTACGGGTGTGAGACCTGGAAACTGACAAAGGAGATGGAAACAAAGCTAAAGACTACACAGAGGAGAATGGAGAGATCGATGATGGGAATAACGCTGAGAGACCGAAAGAGAGCAAGTTGGGTGAGAGAGCAGACTAGAGTGAAAGATATTGTGGAAGAAGTAAAAGAGAGGAAGTGGAATTGGGCAGGTAAGTTAGTGCAAACGACTGATGAGCGATGGAGCAAGTGTGTTACTGAGTGGACGCCGGGAGATTGGAAGCGTGGAAGAGGGAGACCAGAGAGAAGGTGGAGAGACGAGTTTGAGAGGTTTGCAGGAGTGACGTGGCAGAGGTCGGCGCGGTCGTGTGAATTATGGAATGCTATGAGGGAGGCCTTTGTTCAGCAGTGGACTCAGGATGGCTGATTTGATATATATGTATATATATACATATATATATATATATATATATATATATATGCATATATATTATATATGTTTGTTAATATATATATATATATACAAGGGGTATGGTAACTGCAGGGAGGAAGGCAGGCGGCTGCAGCTGGAATTGGTTCATATTAGACGCGCGTTGGGCTGCTCAAGCCAAAAGATGATATAAACCAATACAAGTTAACACCCATCCACGGCGACTGTTGTTTTCTAGTCTTTGTTGCTCGATTCGATTAACTGAGGGCAGAATCTCGTGCCGCAGGGGCTCAAGAGGACATATAGTAACACCCTATGTAGGGTAACATTACTATGGGTGCCTATTCTGACAAAGACAGAGGGCAGATATCCTCGCTGATGTAACTATTATGTAAGGATAGTTGATTATGTATTCAGGTATTCGACTATGCCGGATGTTTTTAAGCGGAAGTGTTTTTGGACAAAAGATCCCGCGAAGTACGGAGTTTCCGTTGCTATGGCCCCACCCTGACGAACGAACTCAGTCGTCTCACTACCGTAGCAGGTGGCTCCTTACGTAACCCACCAACAACAGTGGCAGGATGGTCTTCCTCCATACACACTACACCGCCCCTCGATACTTCATGAAGCCTTAGTACCTCCCCAGTGGCGGATCACATACGCAAGACTCAAGTTGATGTAATTGTCTGAGGACAAGTACGGGATCTAACGGCAGGTTGTACATGGGAGAGAACGCGCAGCAGGAGGCTGTTTTGAATAATTCTCCACCAGGGCTTCTTCACAACCGTGCAGATGCCGGTGGCGGGTTCATCCCTGACGTAAAACCTCCAACGAGGTGGCGGATATGTTACTGATATTGTTTCTGCTAAAGGACGGGAGATTTCGTGCAACTCTGGGGGCGGGCGGGCGGGCTCCAGACTGAGAGAGTTTGATCCAGACCTTCCGGGTGAGTCTGTTCTTTAGTTACAGAGTTTTTTTTTTTTTTTTTTTTTTTTTTTCAAAAACTCCGTCCATGAAGAACGTCACTCTGTCGAAGGGGTTGAGGGTCGGGGCGGGGGACAATTTGGCGGGATTTGCCACTTCAGGGGACTCGGGGTGGTGGGTAAGGGAGTTGGAAACTATTACTGATCATATTACTATTATTATTACTATAACTATTTACTACTATTGTTTCTGGTACTAATAGTACTATTGTTACTTCTATTGCTGTTACTACTACTACTACTACTACTACTACTACTACTACTACTACTACTACTACTACTACTACTACTACTACTACTACTACTTCTATAATTGCTACTTTTCTACTACCTTTTACTACTACTACTACTACTACTACTACTACTACTACTACTACTACTACTACTACTTCTACTACTACTTCTACTACTATTTTCCAATACACACGACCTCCATCCTCGTGGAACTGTGTGGTGGAAGCAGCAGGATCTGTCTCCCACAGACACCGTTCATTGGCCCCTCTCCCGCCAATGACTGTGGTCGACGGCCCTTTTATTTATCTATTTCTTTTTTAATAATACCTAATACAAAAGTTCATTTATCCTACTATCAACCACCGTCTGCTCAAAATGTAGGTTTTTTATATGTGCCGATTTGGGCGGTGGGAACCTGGTACCTCTCAGGCATAGGAGGGCTGATCTTAGGAGTGAGAAGGACAGTCTACATGTCATCCATGAAACAATGCTGCTTCTTGGTTGTTGTTTTCTTTTCAGCCATCACCTCTGACAGCCGAGCGTAGAATGCCTTTGCTCTAGGACCCATCCCACCTGAACGGGTCTAAGTTAAAACGTCGCCTTGGTTCATCGAAATCCACTCTGGCCAAATTTGCCCTTTTGATGAATAAAATAATCAGGTGTTTGTCAAAATTTGTTTCGCTCTGTCCACTTCTGTGCTTCTCTTTCTTCTTATTTCTTCATTTTCTTTATTCTTTTCTTTTCCTTATACACTTGTCAACGTTTCAGGGGTGTGTGTGTTGCAAGGCCATTTACAACATCAAACTGTTTGTCAAACCCGGTTTGTCAAACAAATGTTTGAAGTGATGTTTGACCGTGTGAATGCTGTATTTGGTTGTCAAACACGTTACCATTCACACGGTCAAACATCACTTCAAACGCTTGTTTGACGAACCGAGTTTGACAAACCGTTTGACTGTGTGAATGGCCCTGAACTCTTCCCACTTAACCTGTCTAGTTCCGTCTAATAATGATAATAACAGTAAAGTTCTGAAGAGTACTTCACTGCCACGAAGGTGTCTTAGGCCTGTAGAGTGAACAAGATTTCCTCATAATTGTACTGGGGTATTATCATCTGGCAGTTAAGGTATCACTATCACGCTCCTTCGGCGAGAGGCGGCCGTTTCATGACGACCATATCCAGCGGTGTCGTGCAACGCGCCAATAATGACGTGTACGGAATTCGCGAATTCCTACCTAGCATGGTATCCATGCCCAGGTACTCACTGTGATTAACAGTGTACAACGGTACGACGTAAGCAGTCCTTCCATTTTATTTCTGATGGTAGATCGATCGATGTAATAACTTAATTGCTATGTGCGGTTTTTTTTTAACGAATAGAATAGGAATGCTATTGTTGAATGGCAGTCCGACTAGACAGCAAATATATCGTCATTATCGACGAGAGATACATACTGTGAACAAAGGACGTATAATACAAGTTTTCCTTCCAACAAAATCTTGCTACGCTCAGTGAAGCATCCACAAGAAAGAGGAATGACTTCTGAACTGATGACAAACCTTTACTGTCAATAAATCCATTAAAAAGAAAAAAAAATATATATATATATAAATATATATGTGATGATTTCTTTGACAGACTTAACTTCCAGAATCAGGCTAAAAGTGGTAAATCACAAAACCTGATGTAAGACTTTCTAACTAATCATTTTCATCCCAGACTTTATTCTTACACAGTCAATTCGATATCTTCTAAGTTTTGTACCACCAAGACGCAAAAAGAACATCTTTTTATCTTTGTAATGTTTTCTGTCGAACACCTCTTCCTCGGCGTGTAGCCATTTTTACGGTTTTTAGCAAATTCTTAAATAATTAAGACACCTCCCGAGGATATTAAAATTCATCGTCTGACAAGCAAATAACTAAACGGAAAGAATGATTCAACAATATACTTGACAAAGATCTTAAAGTTAAGTAAGAATTCGTAAGAGGTAAACATGATTACGCATTCTAATCTGCATAAGGTATCAGGGGTTCTTGAGGGGGTGATGTTCGTGCAGGACATTAGAATCATATTTATTGTTCTTCTGAGGTGACCAGGTTTTTGTCGCTGTGATAAGAGAGTTGGGGTTCGTGCGTAGAGTTCGCCTTGGTTTCTACGCTTCTATCGATCCTGTTGAACGTAAAAAATACCTGTTATGCTTATGAAATGTATAATCATAGTTGTTATGCTCAATATACTGCGTTTACTATATTCAGAATTATATTCATAACGTCACTGTACACTCGATAGTGTGTTTATTTCTTTCCTGTTGAGAATGAAATAGACTAGTCATGTCCCTTAGATTCAGGGTTTATCCGTGTTAATTGGGAACATGTGTAGAGTTACTGTGGTAGGAAACCTAAATAAAGGGCAGCAGGAACATTTCAGGGCAATTTACTGATGTGTACAATGCATCTATACTTAAAATATGTTATCAACATTAAAAGAGCCTATAAAAATTTGATTATTTTGACTACAAAATGTACACAAAACTATCAAGTTAATTATAATACATATTACAATCGGGGACATTTGGATAATTTACGGTAAATGACAATCCTACTGCTAGGCATACGAATTGTAAGGCCACCCGACGAAAATTCCTCTCTTTGCACTAATGCTAATTGCTTGACCTTTACGAATGATGAATGATGCATGCATTAGCCTTTGAGCGGTGGAAAACTGGCAACGAAGCAAGAAAAGAAAGTTCGTATATCTGTAGTCGTTTGTGCGTGGGTAAAACCAATTTAGACATATGTTTTGTTATAAAAACAAAGAACATGAAATGCGGAACTATTTCAAGGAAGATAACATAAATTGGCATAATGTGAAATTCCAGGAGAAGGAACACTCAAGTATTGATTCAAAATTAACGTAGACAAAGTGTCTATCTTTGTCCCAAGAAACGGTATCTGTGGGTCGATGCTTTGCGGTGCGAAGGACCTGGGAAGACGATTTCTTCGCGTGGAGTGGGCGTAGAGGGGAGAGGAGAATGAGAGTATAGTAACTGCGCATGCGCAACCGCACTTCACAAAGATGCAGTTGTCCACGCATGCCAACTTCCGTTCGAGCACAAATCATTCTAGATTCCCGTAGACGACTTCCTAAGAACATGCGTTCACGCATAACTTTTGAAAACTCTAAAGTGTACGTGGCAACGATTGTCTTTATTCCTTTGGCCACACGCGGGTGGTGCTATTCAGACTTAAAAGAAAGTGGTCCCAGCTTACCCAGGTTGTGTTTAACCCTTCACACTCGTAAATTCTTGCAAATCGCCATAGGCGTATTCAGATGAAGAGAAGTCTCTCGTCTTTTATGGCGGTGGTAAAGATTTCTCCTGACAATGATCAGCCGCCGGATACGAAAATTACGCATCTTCTCATACAGACCTACGTACTATTGTCCACGCATAGGTTTTGTCACTTGAACAAGTCTGCGCGCACACACACGTACACACGTACACACACACACACACACACACACACACACACACACACACACACACACACACACACACACACACACACACACACACACACACACACACACACACACACACACACACACACACACACACACACAGAGAGAGAGAGAGAGAGAGAGAGAGAGAGAGAGAGAGAGAGAGAGAGAGAGAGAGAGAGAGAGAGAGAGAGAGAAGAGGAAAATTCACCAGTAAGAAAAGACAATACAGTATATAAAAAATGACAGAAATAAAAAATACTACAAACAATAATGGGCAATGAGGAAAGCACAAGTGAAGAAGTAGAAGACATGTATAAGAAGGTGCACCACCAATGAAAGTAAAACTCGAGTCACAAAAAATATGAATGAATTAATGGAAAACAGGGAAGCTTGACAGTATAGACAAAGATCAAGAATGTTTGGGATAGAAACAAAAACACATATGCAAGTTTGGATTTGATTTTAACCAAGGAGTCTGAGGTGTTTAGAACATCTAATTACAGGTGTCAATGAGTAGAGTGATGGTATTCCTCGAATTTATGCTGGAAGTTAGGAAGACAGAAATAGTAGATGAATTATACAAACTACCAGGATACACCTTTGCCAAGGCTAAATTTGCTAAAATGAACAAATATTTCAGAGAAGTATTTTGGAAGGTGCTCAATAGAATTAAAGAAATTGAGATAAAAATCTACAATACGGGAGTTGTCAAAGATAAGTGGAAAAGAAATACAAGAAAGGACTGTTCAATGAAAAAAATTAGCACTGGGAAAATAACATTGAAACAAAGCAACGGAAAGATGATAAGAAAAGAACTAAACAGATAAACGACAAAAACAGCAAACAAACAAACAAACAAACAAACAAACAAACAAACAAAACAGAAATTAATATACAAGAATTAAAAAAGTAGAGGAAAAGAACTTTGAGAAGGACGTAATTGACAAACGTAACACCCAGTCTAAGTTGTTCTTCAGATTTATGGAAAGGAAGTTGAAATATAGAGAAGGAATATCAACATTGAAAGTTGAAGAGATAGTATATGAGGAAACAAGAATGCAAACTAGAATAATGAACGACAGCTTCGACTTAGTGTTCAATGTGTAAGACAAGATTGAGGGATAAACAAAATGATATATGGACTCAGAAATTTACCTTACGAAGAGAGGCTTAGGCACCTTAACTTACACTCTCCGGAAAGACGCAGAAAGCGGGGTGATCTAATAGAGGTGTTCAAGTGGATCAAAGGCTTTAACAAGGGTGATGCAAACAAGGTCATCATATTAAAACAACAGGGCAGGACTCGCAGTAATGGTTATAAACTGGACAAATTTAGATTTAAAAAGGGAATAGGCAAGAATTGGTTTACTAACAGGGTGGTCGACGAATGGAATAAACTTAGTAACCATGTAGTAAGTGCTGAAACTATCAGTTGTTTAAAGAAACGATTAGACAACTTTATGGATGGGGGGGATGACAGGAGGTGATGGATACGGAGCTGCCTAGTGTAGGCCTTATGGTCTCTTGCAGTCTTCTTCATTCTTATGTT
>NC_134815.1:45924253-45939253 GCF_046742065.1 Oratosquilla oratoria | reverse complement strand
TTGACCTTAGATTATCCCATGTTTATTGATTCTGTTATCATTCCTTCATCCAAACTGTCCCATGAATCAACAATCCTATACAGAAAATTGTATTCTTAATGTCTTCCAAACATGTAGTCTGCTAATTTCATCTCATTATTTTTGGTTTTCCTATGATCTAACAATGAGAGGACTTTTTCGTCAAGTTTATAAAATTTGTTCATGGCTCTAAGTGCTATTGATCGCCACATCTTTCGTCTAACATTGGGAACCCCAGTACTTTCAATCTTCCTTCATGTGTTTGATCAGCAAGATCTGTGGTCATTTTAGCCACTGCTAGATTTTCTCTATCATGTTGCGACCACACCACTGCAGCGTACTTCAATCTGGGGCGAATCAGTGTTTTTTTTTTTTTTTTTTTTTTTTTCATTATGGCTTTGTTCACACAGTGACCAGCTACTCTATTATGTTCTTAAGTAGATTATAAGTTTCTCCACTGAACCCTTTTAGAGTCAAGCATTTCTGGAGACATATTCCCTTTCGAGTTCCTCTCATCCTCCACTTTTGTAATCATAGCTTACCCACTATACAGAACAGTGGCGGTCTATTCTTGCACCCATTTCCAATATCTTGTGTTTTTTAGTACACCCCCACACCCCCACCCACTCACCCCACACAC
Organism: Oratosquilla oratoria; assembly: GCF_046742065.1. Lineage (NCBI taxonomy): Eukaryota > Metazoa > Arthropoda > Malacostraca > Stomatopoda > Squillidae > Oratosquilla > Oratosquilla oratoria. Next base: position 45,938,595 of record NC_134815.1, on the reverse strand, counting down.
ACACACACATATATCATGCGAGTCAAACTTAGCTTTATATTACCTTTTGGTGTCTGCCGTGATTATTTCTCCTTTCAATTCAATCCGTTAATTGACATTTCTGTGAGGAAAGCTGTGCTTCCTTACTTTTGTCATGAATACTGTCTTCTTCAACTTCTTAATATGACCTTTAGATGTTCTTTTATCTTGGACCAGAAGATCTTCTCATTCATTTGTTTTTCATTCTTTCCTCCATTCTAAAGATATTTTTCATATTTCCTCTTTCTCTTCGCCCTTTCAACGTAGGCAATTCAATTTTTGTTGAATTTTCTTGATGCATTTTTCCTTCCAGGCTCTATCATTCAAATCCTTACCATGCCACCGCTGCACACTCAAATCAACGATAGAACAGACTTTCATTTATCTTTTGTATCATATTCTCATCCATATATTGAAATGTCTCCCGTTATTTGGTTTATGTGTTTTCCATAGACAAATCCGTAATTAAGACTTTTAAAGATTTTGTCTACTTTTCTCTCGAAATTTAATCATTTCCCGTTCTAAAGTTTCATGATGGCCTTCTCTGAGTTTAGTCCATTTCCAGAATATTTCATTTCTTTGCAGTGAATTTCATCTTCCATTTCTGGCTCCATTCATAAACCCTATCTAGGTCCTCTTGCAGCAAATTGTAATCTTCATCACCTCTCCCTCTCCTCGTTATTTTGGCAACATATGCAAATAACTGATGAGAAATGTAGCAACACATTTGTAAATTACAACTAACACCAAAGTAGTACTGAAGAGGGTTGCAGTTAGCAATCGAAATATATAGTTTCGCTTACTCAGCTCTTTCTTTCGTCCGACTGTGGTGTTAGTTGTGGTTTGCATATAAGTTTATGTAGCTTTAGCATCCGCAATATCGTAAATGTAAATAAAAGCCATTATCTAAACCAATGCCTAACCCTGTGGTACTCCATTTGTCATTCTTTCTAACCAGACTTCTCATCCTTCGCCATTATTCTCAACCGCCTTTTCTTTGCGAAATCTTTCATCCACTCATATATGCTCCTTTTGAGTCCTAAAGTATCTAACTTCGACATGAGACCTTATCAGAAGGTTTCTCTAGGTTCAGATATACACAATCTACCCCACCCTCTCTCTCATACAGCATATTAACTGTTTTTCCGAATAGAAACTTATAAAGTTTGTTAAAGGATCTTTCCTTACTGAATCCAAACTAACTTTCCACCTAGACTCCCATTTCGTTGAAATATTTCATCTGTCGTATTTTTACGATCCTTTATCACATCTTGCCTATCTTACTAGTTAAAGACATTGATTTAAGTTCGAAGGCTACCCCTTACCTCCTCCCTTCTAATTTGGAGCTGCATTAGCCATCTTCTAGTCCTTTGACACCACTCCCTCTTCCAATATGCACACGATTATTTGGTGTATTCTGTCCATTAATCGTTGTCTTCAATCTTCCAGTATCCAATTTGAGATTATATCCTGTTCCAGTGCCATTAGGTGTGTGTGTGTGTGTGTGTGTGTGTGTGTGTGTGTGTGTGTATGTGTATTCACCTCGGATCTGCTGCAGTCTATGTCGAGACAGCCAGACACCACCCTACGTCAGTGAGCTCAGAGCTCATTATTTGCCGATCTCTGGGTAGGTCTGAGACCACTCACACACCACACACTGGGACAGCAAGGTCACAACTCCTTGACTAACGTCCCGTACCTATTCACTGCTAGGTGAACAGGGGTTACACGTGAAAGGAGACAAACCCAACTTATCTCCGCCCGGCCGGGGAATTGAACCCCGGTTCTCTGGCTTGTGAAGCCAGTGCTTTACCAATCCGCCACCGAGCCGTGTGTGTGTGTGTGTGTGTGTGTGTGTGTGTGTGTGTGTGTGTGTGTGTGTGTGCGCGCGCGTGCGTGCGTTTGTGCGCGCATGCATGTGTGTGTGTGTTTGCATACGTTACTGCAAAATTATGTGTGTATATATGTGTCCGCGTACAGGAATTTACGAGTGGATTTATGAGAAAGTTTACGGCTAACCCTGCAACCAAACCTACAACTGGACGTACGCGTGTAGCAGGATGTTTAAAGTCGCGAGACAAAAATCTCATCCTGCTATTCTAACATGACATTCCTGACGTGTTAGGCAGTCCCTAAGAAGACCTTTCCAATAGCTAACGTAAACAGTTAAAGTTCATTGCCTTCGATACAGTGTATGTATATACACAGGTACAAATATATACTGTATATATATATATATATATATATATATATATATATATATATAATGTATATATATATATATATATATAGATATGTATGTATACATATATACATGTATGTATGGATATATATATGTATATATATATATATATATATATACATGCATGCATATATATGTATGTATATAAGTACACACACACACACACACACACACACACACACACACACACACACACACACACACACACACACACATATATATATATATATATATATATATATATATATATATATGTGTGTGTGTGTGTGTGAGTGTGTGTGTGTGTGTGTATGATATACCCACACACAAACACACACACACACATACACACACACACACACACACACACACACACACACACACACACACACACACACACACACACACACACACACATTCACGTATACATGCAAAACACATCTTGTACCCACGGAAAGATTCTGGCCTGCTTAAGGTGCATCTGTTGCTGCAACTGGCTCCTCTGCGTAGTTCGGGGGCAGCAAACCTCATCACGGTACTCTCCGAACGGACGCTTCGTTCCTCGACAGTTAATTGTATCCGGGACAATAACAACAACCTCGTTGTCTGCCAGAGTCCTTTTGCATTCCCACCGAATCTCCAAACCTCCCCTCTGCCGTCTCTGCCAGACCCTTCCTAAACCCTCCAGCGTAGTTCCAAAGCTCCAACTGCCAGCTCGACTGAACCTTTCACAACTTTCCACGTTTTCTATTTCAATGACGTTCGCTCACACTGCTGCGCTCACCGGCCTTCTCTCCCTTTCTAAGAAATCTCAGATTTTCGGTACGAATGCATTATTATCAACCACCGTAAACCGTTCCAAATCTGCATCGTACCTAACTCATTTGTTTAGTAAACTCCCTTGGCTGATTAGAATTGTCTGGAAGGATGAGCTTTTTCTCTGCTAAGAGATTTTCATTCGTTTGAACAAAACATTCTAGAAGCAGAATGAATATGGGTCATAAAACCTCTTAGAGGGACTAATCGAAGTATTCTAGACATGAGTTTAACCTTTCCCCCTGTTGGGTGGGCCCACCTCAGGTGAATTAAATCGTCTGGCGGCATCTAGGATAAAGAGTTAAGGTGTAAAAACCAACGAAACGATTCGACCGCGACCGCCATATACTGTATCCCGACCTGTTCCCATGCCATCGCCCGGGCCTTCAGACCATTCCGACAACACTTCAGTTAACAATACCCTCGGTTCCTGCAAGCAGTTAATCCCCCCCATCCCCCCCAACACACACACATCTCCCCCTTGTCCCCCCTCCCCCTCCAGTGGTCCTCCTGTTCCCCCATGACGACCCCCCCCTCACCATCCCTGACAACAAGATTCCTCCCCCCCCCCCGACTTGGTGTGACCCCCCTCACCCTCCCCAACCCTCCCTCCATTCCACTTCTTTCAAACTACATACTCTCCCTCTCTCCGCACGCACGTGCACACGCGTACATAGTCACACACGCACGCACGCACACACACACACACACACACACACACACACACACACACACACACACACACACACACACACACACACACACACACACACACACACGAAACACCACGAGCGTAGCTCCCTTTCCCGTAAGATACAACTAGGTAAACAGACACACACACACACACACACACACACACACACACACACACACACACACACACACACACACACACACACACACACACACACAACCATGTACGTGAGGGGGGGATGACTAGGGGGGAAGAGAGAGCCGACAATCCAGCTGTTGCCTTGAACCGGCTGCATGCAAAACCTGCTGCTTAGACAACCCTCCTCAGTCCCTTTCCCCCCCTCCCCCCATCCTACGCTTAACCCCCCCCACCCCCCACCCCACATCTCCCGTCTGTCTCCCGCGCAAACTCTTCACACTACCACCTCCGCCATCTCTTTCCTATACATTCAATGACGACCGCTCACTTTTTGTCTCAGTTTCTACTTCTGTTCTACTTGAGCTTTCCCCCTCCTGCCCCATAGCCCCGAAAACCTTTCCTTTACATTTTTCCATCTCATTTGAATCCTGCTGTCTTGTTATGATACCCTTATATCACTCCTCTGCCACTTTATCATCATCTCCCCTTCCACGTAATATCCCTCCTACTTCTTTATTCTCAATCTCGTCGCTGTCTTGTATTTCCGGCTATTGTTTTCTCAATATGTGTCCTTTTGAGTTTTTTTTTTTAATATATAACTGAATCATTCGCCTCCATATCAGTTTTAATACCTTTTCCTTCTACTTCTCTGTTCTGTTCCATGTCTTTTCCTCTCTTTCTCCTGCTCTTCCTCCCTGTTCTCTGTCCCTTTTCCTCGACCTTCCCTGTCAAATTTCCCATTCTCCCCTCGCAAATGATCTTGGGACTGTGATCACCGTTTTCTTTGACAGTCAAAGGTTTTGTATGAAGATTATTATTTCCAGCCTATCTGTATGAGTGTGTAATCAACATACTGAACCTACGTAATGGTTTCACGGGGAGTATATGTACCTCGTTATGATCAATTTTCATTTACCTTTTTCATGAGTCTCGATGATGACAGGTTAGTAGGGAGGTAACACAACCTTCTCCGTAGAATGATGAAGACTTAATTTAGCTCTGAGGAAGCCCAGGGTCTTAAAGGAAGAAAGGATATCATAATTAACCATTTCCGTGCCAAAATGCATTCAAAACAGTTTGTTTTCACTAACGTTTTGAACATCAGCTGAATCTGAGGGGGTTAACCTGATTAGCTGTGATGCTGCCGGACATCGATATATAAAATAAGGAAGTTTCTCGCAGTCGATGGCAGCAGCCAGAACAAATGCACAAAATGACACAATCATCGAACGTCAAAGCAGTCGACGCCGCCGTTCAAGGAGGTTCTTCATCGAAGTACAGTACACGTTGATGCGAAAAAGCTTTGGTCAGCGGAAGGCATGCATTCCTCACGTGCATAGCACATTTATTTTTGAGGTTTGCGTTTGAGAAAAGAAATAGATGAATAAACAAATAAATAGATAAAAAAATAAAAAAATATATATAAACGAATAATTGATAAAAGAATAATTAAATTGATTAACGAATAAATAGATAAATAGATCAATGGCGCAGTTTCAGTGACGCCACACTCAGTGATGACTCAGTAATGATATACAAAATATGACGACTTGAACGTTCTAACATATTCTGATTTCATGCAATGCACAATTTTGTTGTGGATATTACCCTTGACCCTGCATACTCGTGCATTGTTCAGACTCATGTAACGCGTGCTGTTTTCGATAAACATTTGAGTTCCAATGCTTGCTGCGTCGTAAGACCAACGTTCTAAATCCCTCTGTTGGACTATCGAACTAGACGGTAAACAATATGAAAATCAGAAAAAAATGCTTAATCACACCAAGAGGCATCGCTTAAACAGCAAGAAAAGTTTTTCTATTCAACACACATTTTGACATATATACATATTACGAGGGAAAATGTTTTACTTGAGCGCATAGCGTGAAATTATTACATAAGGATACACCTACTCACCACGGCTTACATAACCGAGTAAAACGGATATTCTTCCACACACGCGACGCGATAAACTCGTACACGCAAGCGTCCGCCCTGCCGTCCTCACATAATAATGGAATAACATGACTCATCATACGTCGGATTGAAACGATTTCTTTTTATTTCATTAGATCGCTCCTGTAATACAAACTATTGGTGATGAATGCTCCGAACAAAGGCAGCCCCCACACAAACACACACACGAACACACACACACACACACACACACACACACACACACACACACACACCTTACAAGCCAGAGAACCGGGGTTCGATTCCCCGGCCGGGCGGAGATAAGTTGTGTTTGTCTCCTTTCACGTGTAACCCCTGTTCACCTAGCAGTGAATAGGTACGGGACGTTACTCTAGGAGCTGTGACCTTGCTGTCCCGGTGTGTGGTGTGTGAGTGGTCTCAGACCTACCCAGAGATCGGCAAATAATGAGCTCTGAGCTCACTGCCGTAGGGTGGTGTCTGGCAGTCTCGAAAGAGACTGCAGCAGATCCGAGGTGAATACACACACACACACACACACACACACACACACACACACACACACACACACACACACACACACACACACACACACACACACACACACACACACACACACACATACACAAACATATATATATTTCTAATACTTGGCATGAGTTTTTGGCTCGCCACTGTACTTTTTTAATCTGTTAATGTCTTTAATGAGATTTGGGATCTGGGAGCCAAACATTCCAAGTATGGGATGGTACTGTAATTGTATGATTAGAGCTGGATATATGAAGTCAAAAGATCTCTCTACCATACTTATTGTCCTATTTGTTTTTCATATCCTTTTAGATTCTTGGGTGTGAATCGACGGGCCAGGGTGTTTTGTTTAATCACTTTGATATACATCTTCCAACACTTTATTTGGTCATATTCACAGAAATGAGTAACATTCCGCTCAGCTTAACACGTGGCTCAGATAATACTTCGCTTTATGGTGTTTCGTTCATGAATATGTAATTGAGATGCTGTTTAAGATACCGCACACACCTTTGTTTGAATATTTAAATTGATACTTTGCAGACATAAATAATTTCGGCCCATATTTTTGCAGATGTCTTTGCGATCCGCAGATAGGAACCATCTAGAAAACTAAGCTAAGAAGACCAGAGATGAAGGAATTATATCAAACCTAGGTGACTGAAAATAATCCTGAATACAACAATTAACTATGAAGGAGAATGAGACACTCAGTGGGAAAGGTTTTCCATCATGCTTCTCGAAGCAATTTCATAAAACCATTTCATGTGGAATGGTTTGATGAGAACTCTGACTCAATTCTTAGTATTTTTGAGCAGAAACTCAAAATATCACCAATTCTCAATTCTCCACTCTGAGCAAACCCATGCAATTGAAAAATCTTGGTAGCCTGAAAAGTCCAGGGAAATAGAAGTTTTTGCAAATCAGAACAGTATGGGAGGTTATTACAATGATGTTAAGAATATGGACTAAAAAAAGAACACCCTGGATCTTGTCGAGGTAGCTAAAGTGGAAAGGCATGTACCCACATTTATTTATTTATTTATTTATTTATCTATTTATTTATTTATTTATTTATTTATTTATTTACTTTTTGCACGGGCTCAAACAAAGCCCGTGGGAGTGATACTTCACAAAAAAAAAAAAAAAAAAAATAAATAAAATAAATAAAAAAATAAAAAAATAAATAAATAAATAAATAAAAAAAGAAAAAGAAAAAAAAAATCATGTATCCACCCCCACCCATTTCACCTCCACCTATTCCACTCTCATCCACCACCCTGCCCCCCTTCCATCATCTTAGCTCCTCATGGATGACGGGTCATCCCTGTATCCCGCCTACTGCCCTGGCTCAGAAGCAATGCAGCAAGATACAGTGTTCAGTGTTTACTGAACGAACACATATCAGAGGCTGCTGAGTCAAACAATTTTGTGTTCTCCTAAATCATAGAAATACCACAGATGTAACAGCTATTGAAATACATGAATTAGACAACCCCATGATATATCATAAGGTGTGCTTTGGTCTCAAGTCCATAAAATGAAATAAAACATATAGTTCTGATGACATCCCCGATGAATTATTTAAACACGAAGCTTTTCTCCACAAAACTGCCCTATAGGAAGGAGCAAGATTAATTAGAATCTGGAAAGACTCCAAATATTATATCCGTCTATAAAAACAAAAAGGCCCATAAAGATTACAAATGTAGTCATGGCATATTTCTGCTATCAGTAACAGGAAACAAAATCTTACCAAGGATTATGCATTCCTGACTGGTTAAACATATTTCAAAGCCTATACTATCTGGTACTCAATGTGGGTCCAGGAAAGAGCGGGGAACTCTGGACATGATGTTTGTGTGAAGACATCATTCTAGAGAAATGTGTAGTGCAGAGTAAGAACATTAACGTTTGTCTTTATTGAATAAACAAAATGATTTGCTAACGTAACCTCGAGCTCCTGTGGACTATTTTCACCAATATATGACTCCTTCAAAAATTCTCATGATAATATAACTAACGCACTCATGCATAAGAACCAAAGTATGTGTCAAAGGCCTGGAATCGCGATCCTATTCAGAACTGGGCGTAAAACAGGGCAATGTTTTGGCCCCAGTATACTTAAATTTATTCATATATCCTCTTTTATGACACTGATGCAGGACGTGCTCAATGCAAAAGGCGGGGCACAAATAGAATATAGAATACACAACAACCTTTTTATCATTCACCTTTTCATCACCTGTGCGTGCGTGCGTTAGGTGTGTATGTGTGTGTGTGTGTGTATTCACTTGGTCTTTGGATCACGTGTTGGACTCGTGATCGACAGCTATTTCCCTCCTGGAAGAGAGCTCAGAGCTCGTAGGTCCGATCTATGGGTAATGCTATGACCTTGCACACACACACACCCCCAACTCCCCGCCCACGAGAGAGTGTGTGTGTGTGTGTGTGTGTGTGCATGTGTGTGTGTGTTTACCTAATTGTATTTATCTAATTTATATATGCAGGAAAAGATCAAAGCTTGTGGTGTTCCATATGTGTGTGTGTGTGTGTGTGTGTGTGTGTGTGTGTGTGTGTGTGTGTGTGTGTGTGTGTGTGTGTGTGTGTGTGTGTGTGTGTGTGAATCCCCAGTCTTAGTATACAGTGTTGGAGCTTTGTCGCCACGTATCAAATTTTACCTTAAGTTAATTTATGTTTTTGACCTAGATTACTTTTTGTGCTCCACAGATTGATACATTTATATAGAAAGCTATGTTTCCTCATATCCTTTAGGCAATCTGTCTTTTTCAATTTTATGGCATATTGTTTTTTCATTCAATACTAACAGACCGTCTCTGTCTATTTTTCAATTCCTTTTGTTCTAGATATTATTATTAGGTTACTTCTCTCTCTTGATTTTCAGTGTCGTTAGTTCCAGTTTTTCCATTTTCTTTTCTTATATGTCTCATCAGCGTGATTTTAGGTCATTCTATTTGTCATTCTTTGTATTATCACTATTTTTCTTATGTCTTTATTGTGGTAATAAGTCTTTATTGGGGGGGGATAAGTTTCTTTTGTTATTGCATCCATAGAATGAAATGGCACTCTTACGTTCATTAACAATTAATATGTCTCTCCTCCATTTTATTGACATAATTTTCTGGCGACATTTTGACTATGGCTAAAATATCGAAATCCCTTTCCTCCTTTGCTATTGTGAATGTTTCATCTTCCATTTTATAATTTTCTGGCGGTCTCTTTCTTTTTTTTTTACCCGGACACATATCCAAGATTTTGTATTTCTTAATATAGAATTTCATCTTTATAGAATTTCATCTTTATAGAATTTCATCTTTATAGAATTTCATTTTTATAGAATTTCATCTTTATAGAATTTCATCTTTATAGAATTTCATTTTATAGAATTTCATCTTTATAGAATTTCATCTTTATAGAAATTTCATCTTTATAGAATTTCATCTTTATAGAATTTCATCTTTATAGAATTTCATCTTTATAGAATTTCATCTTTATAGAATTTCATCTTTATAGAATTTCATCTTTATAGAATTTCATCTTTATAGAATTTCATCTTTATAGAATTTCATCTTTATAGAATTTAATTTTTATAGAATTTCATCTTTATAGAATTTCATCTTTATAGAATTTCATCTTTATAGAAATTTCATCTTTATAGAATTTCATCTTTATAGAATTTCATCTTTATAGAATTTCATCTTTATAGAATTTCATCTTCCACTTTTGGTTCCATTTATAAACCACATCCCGTCTTTCCTGTAACAATTTACAATCTTTTTCACATCTGTGTTTTTCATGATTTTGGTATTATCAGCGAATGAGTTCAGGTAGATACCTATTCCATTCATCATATCTTTGATATGTTCTGAAAATATTACTGGTGCAAATACCAAGGATTGTTGTACTCCACCAGTCACATCTTTCCAATCCGAGATTTAATCTTTCACTACTACTATTCACGAAATCCTTGATCCGTTCCAGTGTTGTTTTCCAGCTTCCATATTAATTGCGTGCGTGTATTCACCTTGGTCTTTGGATCATGTGTTGGACTCGTGATCGACAGCTATTTCCCTCCCGGAAGAGAGCTCAGAGCTCGTATGACCGATCTGTGGGTAATGCTATGACTTTTCACAGACACACACACACACCCAACTCCCCGCCCACGAGAGTCAGAGTAACGACCCGAAGCACAGCGATACCGAAATAATTTCGGCCCTGGGCAGGATTCGTGTGTGTGTGTGTGTGTGTGTGTGTGTGTGTGTGTGTGTGTGTGTTTACCCAGTTGTATTTTACGGGAAGGGGACCTATGCTCGTGGTGTCCCGTCTTCATATCTCATTTTATCTAGACTGTTTTTAAATTCGTGTATTGTTTTTGCACACACCACTTTCTCATCTAACTTGTTCCAAACGTCTTTTACCTTGTGAGGAAAGCTGTTCTTTTTCAGATCTCTTCTATAACTGTCTTTCTTGATTTTCTTTACGTGTCCTCTTGTATTTCTACTATCCCATTTTATTAGATCCTCTCTATCAATAGTTTCTATGCCTTTCATGATTCTATTGTGTGTGTGTGTGTGTGTGTGTGTGTGTGTGTGTGTGTGTACAAGTTTTTAGTAATATTCTGTTTACCTTATTAATTTGAAAAAACTACAATTTTCCGTATCTAGGATAAATCATTTTGTGGGAGCTAGAAATCTATGTTACGAAAAAGTATTCACATGGAACCCTTCTTCGCTTCAGAACTTAAGGATCTCGCTTGAGTATTTGGTACTACCGGCAAGCGACGGATTATCATATTTCTGGCTGTACGGTATTTCAATTGGGTATGCAAATGTCTGTCTGCAGAATCTCCTTAATCAAGGCATTATTGATAACGGGTTAGAATTGTATAAATCTAATAATTCTGTTGTGATGAAATTTAAGATCGGGCGCTTGTGGCAACGGTATCGCATAAGAAAGGAGTCGAGTCACGGCCTAAGCCGAACCAGTAGGTCGGGTTCGGGTTTGGGCGGGGCCAACGACCTCTCGGTGGTGACGTCACCTGAGTACCTCTCCACGCTGACTACTCTTGTCGCGCAATATCTGCTTCACAATTGACCCACGTAATGGATATGGGATCTGCTAAGTAGATCCTTCAAACTGACGAACTAATGTAGATATACGAGCCTGAGCGATACTGGCTGTCAAGGATCTATTGATGGATAAGAGTCAAAAGAGATGTACTTGAAAATTCCCGAAAGACAAAAGACGAACGTGGAAGGTAATGAAACCTAACACCAAATATAGGATTCGGCAAAGTTTGGGCAAATGGAATAAAACCAATTGGTGTTAGGCACAATAAACCTCGTCCACAGCGGTTATTCTACAGTAGTGTAGCTTAACCCTTTAAACTCCGATGACAAGATGTCTTATCATTTGGTCAAATATAACAAAAAATTATAAAACACCAAAATGTTTGATCAAACACCAGAAAAATTGACGTCAATCCTCGCGCGGTCAAGCCGCATCAGATGATATTCGGATGTACGGGCCGGCGGGAGGCCTACCATATACGGTTTTTCGTATCTACACCACAAGCGGCTGACATGAGTTGAATGGGTTAATAGTGAAATGCTCTACAGAGGTAAAGGTCATACGGAAGTAATAGTAAATATCATTCTGTCCACTTGCAACCATTTCAGAGTTGTAACCATCTAAATATATGACCTTGGGTCACTCAAAGTTCTTTACATTAGCTTTATGCTATTTCATATATAATGAAAACACTCTGGTCAAAATTTTTTCAAAAGTTGTCTTCTTTTGACATGAAGTGAGTCATTTTTCACGTATTTTGATGTGTTCATTTCAAATACAACAAAGCTGTTAATTAACTGTTGTTATTAGATACAAGAGGTATATTGTTTTCATTGTTTTATTATTACAGAGGCCATTTTGATTAGTGGAATGTGTATATGCTGTTTTATTAGGTATTATTGGTTATTTCATCAGATTAGTTAAGCTGCACGGCTTTTTGTACCAACTGCTAGGAATTAATTCATAATTTGGGTTTTGATTAATGTCCCCACAACGCTATTTGGTCTGACTCTTGTACGCAAGAAAGCGTCACTGTCAAGCATTCCAACATTTTCATTGTTTGCAAGCATTTCTGAGATCCTTTGCACCCGATACCGTTTCTCAAAGGATGATATACCTGTATGATGAGGTTCGTTGTGCTCGTCACTTTTTGCTCCACTGTTCGTTGGAAAGAAACCTAGATACAACTCCCAAAAACGATTTTGAGTTGCATGTGTCAATGAGATTTTAAAGAACTTACAGTGATTTGTCTTTTTGTTCCTAAGAAATATCGTTGCCACTAGCTTGAATGCTTATTATGTAGCCATCTCCTTTTCATACAGGGCAGAGAATTCACAAAATTCACAAAAAAAAAAAAAAAAAAAATCTGATGACCAATAAAATAATCTTATTTTATCCTAGTACCCTTTATTCTGGAAAATTCTTAAATGAGATACTTGAAAGCCTGATCTGTTTTGTCCATGGTTTTGATCAAATTCTTCATCAGGCACTGATATATGTGTGAAGGTGGGCATCAAAACCTTTATTAATTCAAAAAGTTGAGGGTGTTGCCATGCGTGTCGTAAAAGGCTACTAGATGGGATGGAATGAAGTAACCAGGAATCTCCATTTATCTCATTTTCTACAAGTAGTCAAAGAATAAGAGGATCCGGAAGTATCACTCCAACCAGAACTCTATTAATCGGATTATTGAATGTATGTGGATATGATACGGATAGGAAATATTGGTTGTATGTTTGTGGGAAGAAAGATGCATATGTTAGCGATGAGTGAAACGAAACTGAAAGAGAAAGGTAGGTTGGAGTTACTGAATATTTGTGGATTTGGTACGGATGGGAAGAAAAGGAAAAATCTTGGTTTCATCTTTGCGAGAAGGAAGATTTCTATGTTGGGGATGAGTGAAACGAAAATGAAAGGGAAAAGGTAGGTTGGAGTCACTGAATATTTGTGGATTTGGTACGGATGAGAAGAAAGGGAAAAATCTTGGTTTTATCTATGCGAGAAGGAAGATTTCTATGTTAGCGATGAGTAAAACAAAAATGAACGAGAAAGGTGGGTTGTAGTTAGGGTGTGTGGTGACCATAGTGCCAGGAATGGCACTAGTGAGAGAAGGAGTGGCACAGATGATAAGTAATATGATGTGTAAATGCGTGATGGAGTGGAGAGAAGTGTCATTGAGGATGATGTGGGCGAAGGTGAGATTATTTGCGAGTGCATTTATTCCTGATAGTGAGAAAAGTGAAGAGGAGATGGAAACTATTTAGGCTAATTTAAGTAAATGTGTAGTGTCTCGGGAGAATTGTAAATGTGGTGATGTTAGGAAAATTTAATGCTGGAGCAGATGAGCCGACAAATGGAGTAATAGGGAGCTATGGGGGTAGCACGAAGGAACAATAATAGAGAGATGTTAGAGATATAGGCTATATTTCAGAAGAAAGATGAACATAAGTATATTTGGGTCTGGATGGGTTTTGGGAGAGTAATCGATAGGGCGTTCATAGGTTATACAATGGTGCTCAAAAGGAGGACTGGAAAAGATTTGGACCTATATGTGTCCAGAGGAGAAGACAATGAATTGCCAGATAGATAGAAATTGCCAGATAGAATTGCCTGGTAGAAAGAAAATTGAGAGTAAAGGTTAAGGGGAGGAAGAAGAAAAGGAAGAGGGACAGAGAAATGCTGAAGGTGAATAAATTGAATGAGTTGGAGAAAGAGGAAACACTATGTACGCCTACATGAGAAGCCAGGGAATTTGAATGAGAATGAGAAGGTAAAGGTATACTACATATATATACCAAGGCTTTTTCCCCCTTACAAGGGAGGTAGCCAAAAAGGAAAAGGCATAAAAGGTATACTAGGCAAAAAAAAAAAAAAAACAAAAAAAAAAAAAAAAAAAAAAAA
>NC_134815.1:45899253-45921753 GCF_046742065.1 Oratosquilla oratoria | reverse complement strand
AGAGGAGAGAGAGAGAGGAGAGAGGAGAGAGAGAAAGAGAGGGGAGAGAGAGAGAGAGAAGAGAGAGAGAGAGAGAAAGAAAGAGTGAGAGAGAGAGAAAGAGACGAGAGGAGAGAAGTAGAGGAGAGGGGAGAGAGAAGAGAGAGAGATGAGGAGGAGAGAGATGAGGGAGAGAGAGAGAGAAGAGAGAAGAGAGAGAGAGCGAGAGAGAGAGGGGAGAGAGAGAGTGAGAGAGGAGGAGAAGAGAAAGAGAGAGAGAGGAGAGAGAGATGAGAGAGACTCGGGCTAGAATGAACCTAAAAGTCGCAAAGTCCGCGAAGCGTCCATTACAGTTGAACCTCATCTTGGCGGGAGTGTGTGAGGCATCGTTGTGCATAAAAGAACCTAGATTGTGCCTCTTGATGTTGAGGAGGAGGAGGAGAGGAGGAGAGAGGAGGGAGGAGGAGGAGGAGATGGGGAGGAGGAGGAGGAGGAGGAGGAGGAGGAGGAGGAGGAGGAGGAGGAGGAGGAGGAGGAGGAGGAGGAGAGGTGATTGAGAAGGTGGAGGTAGAAGATGGTGAGTAGGAGGGGAAGAGAGGAGGGGAAGAGAGGAGGAGGAGGAGGAGGAGGAGGAGGAGGAGAAAAAAAGTGTAAATAAGGAAAAATGTAATTGGAGGATAATGATGAAATGGAGGGAAAGGTGATGATGGAGAGGAGGAAGAGAAGGAGGAGAAGGAGAGGGAGAGAAGGTGAAGGCAGAGGTGGGAGAATAATGATGAGAAAAGATGGGAAGATGGTGAAGAAGAGGAGGAGGTGCGGGAGTAGAAGGTGAAGGAGGAGGAGGAAGAAGGGGAAAAAAAACAGGATATGGAAGTGGGTGCGGATGAGGAAGAGGAGGCGTAGGAGAAGGAAGAGAAGGAGGAAGAGAAGGAGGAGGAGGAGGAGCAGGAGAAGGAAGAGGAGTAAAAGGATGGGAACAGAAGAACGAGAAGGAATAGAAGGAGAAGGAGGATGAAAAATGAGGATATGGAGTTGCAAATGGAGGAGTAGGAGGAGCGGATTAGGGAGGAGGAGAAGGAGGAGGAGGAGGGGAGAAGGAGGAGGAAGGAACCTGTGGAGGAGGAGGAGAGGGAGTAGGAGGGGAGGAAAAGGAGGAAGAGGAGGAGGAGGAGGAGGGAAGGAGGAGGAGGAGGAACACGTGGAGGAGGAGGAGAGTGTGTAGAATTCTTTCGCATGTCACCGCTTCTTGCCTCTTCGTCTGTAGTGTCAGGAGGGGTCAAGGATGAGATTAACCCTATGTCAGTATGGGGTGGAGGTGGAAGTATAGAAGGAGGAAAACACTTCACAAATATAACACGTGGTGAAGTGTAAATGGGTGCGAAGAAATTTTAGGCGGAACGTGTCTTTTGACGAATGGCGAGCGCAGATGAGAAGCGGGATATGTGTCGGTACAACATCTATAATATGGCCCTCAGGCTGCTCCTCCCCTCTTCCACTTCTTCCGCCCCCCCCCCCCCCCCCCCCCCCCCCCCCCCCCCCCCCCCCCCCCCCCGCCCCACCCCCCCCCCCCCGCCCCCCCCCCTTCCCCTTCCACCACACACCCTCTTGACCCCTTACACCAACTTCCTGTCATTCCTCTTGCCCCCCCGCTTTACCCATCTGTTTAGCAGCTTCCTGTTTGTTCTTGAGGGGGGGGAGGGGGGGGGGGGGTTGGTTGGGGGGGGGGGGGCGGGGGGGGGGGGGGGGGGTGGGGGGGAGGTGGGAAGGTAAGGTGGGGGAGTTTGTGTGGTTCTTGCCCCTGCTTCCTTCGATGTTTTTTTCTTTTCTCTTTTCGTTCTTCTCCCCTTGTCTTTTTTGTCCTTTCTTTATGTGTCAGAGGGTGTGGTTTCTATTTTGGTTTTTATGTTTTTTTTTATTTTTCGTTGTTATTTTTCTATTGTTTTCTTTCTTTTTGCTTTTCTTGTTTATTTTCCTTTCATTTTTCTTTTTTTCCCTTTCAAATTCCCTCCCCCTACTCCATCTATTTCCCCTATACTCACCACCTCTATACCTCTGGCCGACCCTCCTTCAAACACTCCACCCACACACACACATACACACACACACACTCAGCACTCACACAACCACGAACACAAGCACACTCACACACCCTACACACACACACACACACACACACCAACACACACACACAAACAAAACCACACCCACACAAAAAAAACCCCCCCCGCAGCCCAAAACCACCCCAACCAATCCCACTCCGACTCTCCATGTCCCTCCAACTCACGAATGTCATGTGCAAACCGTTTGAAATTGAAACCGAGTTAACTCAATATATATCCTGCGGGTCTAATTCATATAAACCACCAAACAAACAACAAAACCACCGGTCCCCAGCTATCCAACACCACCCACGACACGCCTACTCCACGCATAAAACAAGAGGGACCCAGCACCACCCTCACTCCCACACAAAACAACAATAACGCACCCCGAAACTACCACAAAGATAACAGGTACAACTAAAAAAAAAAAAAAAAACCACTACGATCCAAATCCAAGAGTTTAAATAACAATATATATAAATATAAATAATATCATATATAAATAAAACAAAATAAATAATATCAAAGCAATATAAATATATTAAAATATATATAAAAAAATATAAAAATATATAAGTAAGGGAAAGAAGAAGGGAGGGATAAGAACACTGGCAGCTCTGCTATCACAACTAAAAACACAATAAAATACGCTGCATCCGTCGACACCATTTGGCGGGCCAAAGAACCTCTTGGTGGTCGGGCGGGCGCCAGTAAGCGCTAAACCGTAGGCGGGCACCAACTTGATCGAAATCTTGATTGGTGGATTAAGGATCGCATATCTATATGTTTTATATATCTTTCATTTTCCCATAAGGAATCCCGCGACGGGGCGGTCAGTAAGGGAACGCCCATCCATCCATACCCTAAGAAAAAGAATGTGTGTAGTAGCAGCGACACTTTGTGACATAAAAATCTACAACAGCATCAATATGTGGCAAAACACAGCCCG
The DNA here is from genome assembly GCF_046742065.1 of Oratosquilla oratoria. Classification (NCBI taxonomy): domain Eukaryota; kingdom Metazoa; phylum Arthropoda; class Malacostraca; order Stomatopoda; family Squillidae; genus Oratosquilla; species Oratosquilla oratoria. The sequence continues at coordinate 45,918,723 of NC_134815.1, read as the reverse complement.
AAATAGTTGGGCCTCCGTTCAGAAATACATTTCTATTAGTCTCCTTACCACGAAGACAACATTATTGTTTTTCTAGATAAACGTACATCCTAATTTACTTAGCTTTGAATAAACTCCCAATAGCCTCTTCCCGCTCCGCTGCATTTTTCAATCACAAATCAACTTTAGCCTGCAAATGGCAGCTTATGTATGTTATTATATTTTATGATTTAATGTGGCCTGGTGGTGGCTGGGTCGTTTCGGTGGGGGGGGGGGGGGGGCGCGGTCACACACATTTCAGTATTGGGTGGTTGTGCCCCATAACCAGACAATTTTGTTCAGACTCGGCCGGGCCCAAACTTTCTTGCTCAAGGAGTACACTGTTCCTTCGCTGAGGGGTCTTTGGATAAATTATTTGTTTCTGACGACAGTTTTTAAAAGATCTTACTCTGACCCTCCCTCTCTGATTTACCGTGACTTATAGTAAACATGTAATGGAGAATAAGTACATCAGAATCCTACAAAAGCGAAAATTTAATGCAGTATCGGGATTTAACCATTCTTGTTCCATTGGCTCCTCCCCGACCCCTAGAAGAGGACTATAACCAGAGCCCTGAGTGGGGTAAGCACAACCATAACACAACGACTTCTCAGGCACCTCCTTTTAAATTAAATTCCCTTAAATACCCAACAATTCATCGAGTGCGTTTATATTATCGTATTTTGCTCTGGAGGGAGAATGAATTTTAAATTAACCTTACCATATAATTAAACATTTTACCATACTTTTTTTTAATTATAATTAATTACCTTTTTTTACCACCTTTACCCAAATGTATTTCAATAACCTTATTTAATTTTACTTTTTTTTTATTTATTTAATTTTTACCATTCACCTTTTTTACCTCGTTCACAACAACAACTCACGACTGAACGCCGCTGCGTCACACACTGCTAAATGCCACATAAACCCCTCAACCACGCACATGATCACAACCCACAGCTGTTGGTAGCAGCAAAGCGAGGAAGAAATTTAGAACAACATGCACGACTGTAAGCCATTGGATATTTGACTTCAATCCATGTATAATAATAACGACACTGGATTTGGGTGAATTGCTGTGAATTTTGGCATACTGGAGTTAGGTCAATCAGTCCCAGTCTTCATTTATAAAGGGATGAAAGAAGAAGAAGATGGTAGTAGAGAAATTGTCTTCAGGTAGCGATGAAGTCGTGTAGTAAGAGGAGTCAAAAGTCGAGGAGGTATTTTAGGGTCTAATTTAACCCTACAAAAATTATGAATCAAGAACATAAGAACATAAGAACATAAAAACATAAAGCACATAAGAACATAAGAATGAAGGAGACTGCAAGATACTCATAATGCCTACACTTGCAGCTCCGTATCCATCAACACCACCTGTCATCCCCGCATCCATAAAGTTCACTAATAAACAAAGTTCACTAAAACACTAGATCGTTTCTTAAAAAAACAAAAAACAACAGATAGTTTTCAGGACAACACACATACAGCGCTTACTACATGGTTTTTACGTGTAAGTTTATATTTTTCCATTTGATTCTCGCGTCGGTCCGGGACCCACCCTATAGTAAAAAGAAAAGACCACATTCTTTAATTCCTTGTTGTAAAATTTCTTATTCTTTCATCAAATCTTTTTTCTTACATCAATTCATTCCTATGTTTTACAATCAATACTTTCATTGCCTATTTTCCCCTTCTTAAAATAATTTTTCACCATTTTCCATATTTTATTTACCCATTTCCTTTTTTTCCATTTTTTTTCCTCTAGTTTCCTATCATTTTCATCTTGTTCTTTCCTATATATTTCCATTTTTTTCTATTTATTTTTCAGGATATATCCCATCTTATAAAAAAAAAATAGTCTTACAATTTGGTTGGTTCCATTTATAAACATTTTATATATATGAAAAAATAATAAATCATTAAAAAAAAATAACATCAAAAAAAATATTATATAAAAAAAATAATATAATATTAATAAAACTTAAACATATAATACAATTAAAAAAACAAACTTTAATAAATCCATTAACTACTGCCGGTCCTGCCCCTGTTGTATTTAATATGATGACTTGTTCGCAATCACCCTCTGTGCCTTTGATCCACTTGAACACCTCTATTAGAATCACCCCGCACCTCTGCGGGATGTAGGTCTTTTTTATTCTTTCCAAGAGTGTAAGAAGTTAATGATGCATAAGCCTCTCATCTTCGTAAGGCTTGATGAAAAGTAATGAAGTGGGCTTGAAAGTGTGAAAGGTCTGGGCATTAATCATTGTAGTATGATTCACAGAAAAATTTAGGCAAGTAAGTAGGTCCAGCAAGGAATGAAAATAGGTAGAGAGAGATTCAGGATAAAGGATTGCAACAACCGGACAGAAACCAGTGAATAGTTATAGTAAAACTATTAGTAGGATAGAAATAGTAGTAAGAGGGTAGGAAGCAGCCGTCTGGAACGGCTGAGGTCAGGTACAGGGATGTACGAACAGAGTTGCTCAGCGGGTAATTGCTTCGCATTTTTTCAACAGGAGAGTGGAAGGAAGGGCAAATGCTGCCTTGCTCTCCTTCACGTTTTTTTTTCTTTTAGAATTATATTTTGACATTACTTTATTTGTACCAAGATTTAGTGAAACAATAATACTAACAGCCCTTGATGGTTCCCCAAAAGAAACCTAACCTGACCAGTGTAACCTACCTATAACGGTGAGCAACTCCGTAGCACCATGTTCATGTCGAAGACAAGTGATAGGAAGGGTTCCACCGCAATGAGGAACATTGGGCAGAACGAAGTAATAAAGGAGAAGATAGATAGCAAATGAAAGATTAGAGTGAAGGTTGTTTGAAACATCGCACGGAAGTGGCCATAGGCTTAGATGCGTCAGGGAGTTTAGTTGAATATAAAGGGAAAAGGCATATGTTTGTAAGAAAGGGTCCTGTTCTGAGAAGTTTCAAGGTCGGTATTTCAGGGCACTAATTCGCTTGGTTGGGTCTTCACTCGCCACTCGGGGCGAAGAGTAGTGTAAGAGTTGGCGAAACGGTGTCGGAACATAGTGTTCGGGAGTGACATACGTGACATACGAGGAAAGAATAATGATGACTGATCCCCCGCAAAAACAGAGCGCAGTATGAAAGATGAAACGAGAACGGAAGCTATACAACACGACAAACACACACACAAACCTGCCCCTCACACAGCCAAATGGCGGGAAATTTACGAACAGGGAGGAAAAAAATATTCGGGAATGAAAGAGGAAAAACTGGGGAAGGAAGAAAACGACTAAGTAAGCAAAGAGCTAAATTATTAATGGAATTTGTCATAGAGAACTTCGCCGGCTGATAAACAAGAGTAGAGGGGGTAAGAAGGGGTCAAGAATTCCACTCCTCATGAAAGAATCGATATGAAAGTAGCATGGTTTCATATCTTTAAATAAGGGTCCAACAAGCTCGATCTTCAAGAAAACCAATTACGTAACTCCGTTATAAAAAACAGTGGTAAATGTTAATGGGAATTCTTAGTGATTATTTTAGTTCGAGAAACTTTTTCCCTCGAATTGATATTTTTTCTCGATTCAGCAAGCCTTTCCTGAAACTCTTTCGAACCAACGCCACTCAGTAACGTAACTTTATAATAAGATACGATTAAACTCCCTTAAACTCCCCTACCTGCCATGAAAAAAGTCGAATAGACGCGAAAACGTCAGGAATTAAATAAAGCTTTAATAACTCCTTTTTCCAGTTCCAATGCGTTTCCCTTTACCGTGTCTAATACATCTCCTCCACTTTAAATTTTTTTGTATTTTAATCTATGTAAACTAATTAGGTTAGATTAAATACGTATAAAATCGGTAATTAACTCTGAGAAATTACATAGAGTAAATATTTAACCCGTGGGCCCTCTGAGCTCTTTACTAACCCGTAAGAGTCCCTTGTTTTAACACAGTGAGCGCTAGAAGGGGCATTTAGACGACCAAACGGTATTGACAAACCCGGTTTGTCAAACAAGTGTTTAAAAGTGATTTTTGCCCGATGTGAGTAGGGTATTTGGTTGTCAACACACATTCGACACAACCGTGTTTTTGACGAACCCAAATACCCCATTCACACGGTAAAACAACACTTTCAAAACCACTTTTGTCTATGACCAAACCGTGTTTGTCAAACTGTTTGACCGTGTAAATGGCCCCTTAACGGTCGGAACAGTCGTCAGATTTAACCCTGAACTCAGGGGACTAAGGACTTTTTTTTTTTTTTTTTTTTTTTTTTTTTTTTTTTTTTTTTTTTTTTTTTTTTTTATTTTTTTTTTTTTTTTTTTTTATTATTATTTTATTTTTTTTTTTTTAAAGATAGATTATTTTCTACTAAATTCTATTTTCTAGAAGTAACATCTACATATTTAAGAGAATCTACGCAGGTTAAAACAAAAGATGACCAGTAAGCACTCAAATGTAAATTCATTCCTGAAATATTTAAGCCGTAGTTTACATATAACAAGATTAAATATTAATTTTTTTCTGCACCAATTGTATTTAAATTTAATTGTGGAGTTTCGAGTTCCTGAAAAAACAATCATATAATCTATATATTTTCTCTAATAAACATGTGTTAAAAAAAAAACAATATAGCTCTAGCTCCTATAAGCTCGAAATGATATGATATAACATCACACCAGAGAAACCAAAAAATTCAGCATATTAAAAACCTCGTATTAATAATGCAGCTAATGACTAATACATACATATCTTTATATATAACCAAACTACAGCACATATGTTATAAAGTAAATGGAAATCTTCATAAAAAATAACAACCCAATTTACACCGTCTGGGAAATACAGTCCACAAATCTCTCATCTCAATGTTGGTTAGTTTAAGAATAATTACTAAACGTTGTTGTTATTAGTGTTTTACAATTGAAAATAATTTATATTAAATAGAAATGAATGATTGATGCAGATAGCAAATCGTGGTATCTTTCAACCATCCAACGCTAATATATGGTACAGTATTACAACTTGCTTTAAAATTAGCTTAATAATTTTAACATCAATAACCATAGTATAATATTACACATATCTCATAGGTATTACTAACTTCTAGCCCAATAATACTAAACCTATTGATGGCATTTCTCTCAGCAATGAAAATGGGCACATGCATTGTCAGCTTAAGATATAATTTTCAAGTTATCCCACAATTTAAAATCCTTTTCCAACGTCCAACTTTATGGTCTCCTCCAAAAAGGAATTTCGGTTGAAGTTACGGGTTATTTTATTGTTATTTATGATAACAGTACCCATAAAAACACAATTAAATCTAATTCAATCTCTAGAAAACCGTTAAGTCGAAATTCTTCTTGCAACTGGGATTATAAATGTTGGTTGGTGTGGTTATTAGACATTTTTCCCATGTTTTTTGTAACACAAACAAAGCATGAGATCCTTAGATGGTCAAGCGTTAGGTTAGAAAAAAACCGTATTAAAAACGCATGAACCTTTAAAAACATACAATCCACTTGTATCGGTCTCCCCAGACAGATGACTTTGAGCCGTTGAACCTAAACCCCCCCCGCTGTCTGAGTCCTCTACACACCAAATTCAGGCCGGAATCAACACGTGCCCTCGTACAATCTCCTATCGTAATTGCATAGGAAGGTTGATTTTTTGTTTGGTTTTATTAGGGATTAGGCCCCGTACCTAGGCCCGTCGACCTTATCCTTACCCGGATTCCCTCTTGAGACGGTTTAAGACAAGAACGTGTGGCAAACATGCATCTATGTCACGCACAACACAACGTGCCCAGTGCCCGTCATAAACATACATACAAACATACACCACAACATACAATACATACATAAACATACATACATACACAGCATACAATACATACACACATACATACATACAGTACATTACATACATACATTAACAATTCATACATACATACATACACACATAGATACATACATAACATACATTACATACATACAAACATACATACATACATACATATACCAAAGGCTTTTTCCCCCTTACACCGGGGGGATAGCCCGTAGTACATAGAAAGAGAAATAAGTTTTAGATATAAAAACAAGTGTCTTAATTATTGAAAAGAAAAATTCTAAGAAAGAAAAATAACGACTGGTGGACCTCCATCAGTACATTTATTGATTTTTTCTTGCATAATATCCACGTAAGAAAAAATAAATGTAAGTGTTTTCGAAATTCTGCGATGAATTTAAACTGGATAATGGGGTCACAAGAAACGCCGAGAGGCACTGCAGGAGTGATGTTAACCTGGTGGACTGGTGGGCGACGAGCTTACAAATGATCCTCATCCTCAATACTGACACTGGAAAAAAATGTCGCAAACAAACAAAGAAAGAAGAAAGAAACAAAGGAAATTATTACAAGATTCATAGAAAATTGTTCCACATACAAGTAAGCGCAATATCGATAAAGTCATTATCTATCTATAAACCAACTAGTTATTCCCCCAACTGGACAAGGGAGGTAGCCAGTCATATTTTACGTTTGAAAAATAAGTAATGACCATATGTGTGAGGCACGGTCGGACCGGGGCCATTTTCCCCTTCACAACGAAGGTGCATGTTTCGTATCCCAACACCACTCACGGTTCTGGAAACCGCAAACTTCATCAAAATAAACCTCGAATAATGATTTTAACATTTACATATCCCTTCATCGAAAAAAACACATTGGAAACATGCCTTCTGTCATTTTTAATTTTACTACTTTGTAATTACGACCAGCTTTGGGATAAATGACCAGGTGAGTACGTCAAATGCCAAGCGGATGGTTCATACGGTTGGTTCACGAGACCGGCGTCATGAAGAATCGTCTCTCCCCTCTCCTCCGTTTTTCGCATCCACAAAACCCGTCAACACACAACCTTTCAATCCATCCCCTATCTGGAGGTCAACGGTGTCCGACATACTGGGTCTCTATGCTGGGCCCACGATCCTCTTTATTTCCCCTCGACCTACGAGACCGTATTTTTTTTACCTTCCCTCCACCTTTTCATCTAAAGAGACCTGATAACCGACGGACACCGCTCCCTTTCTTCTACAGCTCTCAGTAAGTAGGTACCACAGAAACATTTCCACACTCGCACAACAAAGCCAACAGTCCCACGTTTTCTTTTCTCAGTGGCCGAGGGATCAATCATTGTCATCCACTGTGGAGCTGCGGATTTCCGATCAGTCTTCCACTTGAGGTCAACAATATTTATTTTTTCATATTGCAAACTATATACTAGCATGGTAGTATAGACACGGTAAAGTAAACATGGACTGGAAGGTGAAGCTTTTATTATTCCTGAAACGTTTCGTCAATATAAACATCGAACTTTCTTCTCAAAGGAAAAGAGCATACTAGAATACTAAACAGAGGTTATATAAAACACGCTTAACAAAACGTTGACGGCTCAGATGTGTGTATGGCGAAAAGCGTAAAAACGCTGTCCAATGGGTTTCCTTTTACCTGTGTCTATACAACTTGTTCACAATGGATTTACATTTTCTATAATAAAATGCATCATAAACAAATGCAATAAGTAATATACTATAGAAGTCCTGGTGGCTGTGGTTCGTGCTGCCGACCACAAGCTGGCCGCAACAAAAAACCAGAATACCACTCCCATTAGCATGAAAGTTTCAGCTGAGACTCAGGTTAAAATGGGAATCGCCGTAATCTCTCTCCTCCCCCTTGAGCCACGGCATGGCTGTGCAAGGACATAACATTACACATATAATAAATTTGGATGATCTAACGGCTTGTTTCTATAAGTCACTTCCTTTTCGGAAGGGAAAACAGCTGTTGATGTGAACATACAGTGAGTCCCAAGTAACAATGATCAGAGGTTCACAGGTGAAATTCCTCTTAAAGGGATGGTGGGTGGTGTCGATACATTTTAGGGATTTTAGTGACATCACTACTCACTAACAGACCTAATTTCACCTCACCAATTTTTCTTTCTATAGTTGTAGAATAATCTTCACTATTAAAAGAGATCAACTTTTAAGTTTTATATATATTATCCTTCTTTTTTCCTTTTTCTTTCTGCTGACTTATAGAAGCAACTAAGGATGTGTGACTTTCCGAACACCACCCATTTCGGTGTAAAATAACTTGTTTTCCAAGGACATAAGCTCTGGTTGTTACAAAAAAAAAAAAAAAAAAAATCCTCAATAACTACTCCTTCCTACTACTTCCACCTCCCCTCCTTCATCTTCTTCACATCTTCCTACCTTCCTTCCCTCCCCGTATTGGTCCATAGAATCTAGACCTTCATTTCTAGTTTCCCCACATGGGATGAAAAGGGTAATATAATTAACGACTGCATGACGGGGTCGAGAGTTGCACAAGACAGAGAGGCATATCCTTCTTCTTATGGGGAAAGATCACACACAAACAGTGACCCCCCCGTTCCCGTAATCATCACACTGAAGAGCCACACCACCAGGCTACGTTGTTCCATCCGTCCGTCAAACAGTAATGACTCTGGCGTTATAACTTGTCATTCCTTCTCAATGATCTCTGTCTGGTGTTGTCGTGTCGTCGTCGTCGTCACCCATCATCATCATTCGACCGTCAAGCTCCACCTCCTCCTCGTCGTCCTCCTCCAACTCCTCTTCCTCATCATCATCATCATTGTCGTCGTCGTCGTCGTTGTCGTCGTCATCATCATCGTCGTCATCATCATCGTCGTCATCATCATCATCGTCGTCGTCGTCGTCTAGAACCATCATCGTATAGAATTATCATCATCGTATAGAATTATCATCATCGTATAAAATCATCGTATAGAATCATCTCCCTACCTTGGGTCTTTAAAATCCATCAACATAGCCTTCCATTATTTTAGTTTATTTCATTTATTTGTTTATTTATTTTTTGCATTAGGAGAAGTGACAACCGGCGACGGATCTTCTTTCCACGACTGCCTCACGGGTCAAAATTCCATCATTTCTTCTCAAAGAAATCTGTGGGACAGGTTTCCAGTCAGTAGAACTCAAGGCAAATGTTATTGCTTTATAGTGTCCGAGCTTTGTACATCCCCAGCAAAGAAACAGGTCTTGATGAACGTAGATCTTACCCCGTATATTACAATTCGGTACACGTGCAATCAGTTAATCCTTTGAACCAAAACTTCAGAAAGCCAAGGATTCGCTCGCCTGGTGCGTGGCTCAAGATAGGTCAAATGAACCGAGGAATACACAAAGACGGCAAACAAATTTAAGCTCACATAAAATAAAATAATTATACGAATACACACACACACACACACACACACACACACACACACACACACACACACACACACACACACACACACACACACACACACACACACACACACACACACACACACACCACTGAGCTCTCATCCAGGAGCGTAGTAACTGGCGATCGCGAGTCCAACACGTAATCCAAGACTATGGTGAATTACACACACACACATACGCACACACATACACACGCGAGCACACGGGCGCGCGTACGCAGGAACATCTGAGGAATTTTCCTTTAGTAAAATAAGATCGTCTGGTTGGCGCTACAATGAATATATAGAACGACAACAGATGAACATGAATTCCATTTTTGCGGAGAATTCAGGGTTTTCTCTCAATTGAATCAAATTATCTGGTAGAAGATGATGACACTCGCGAATGCCAAGCCCTTGTACATTTAATCCCCAGCATCACGTAGAGCCCACCATGACTCGACTTCTAGCCACACTTTCGTTCTTTTGTGTGTCGGGAAGAAGTACGGGATCGGTTGGAAATGTCGACGTTTTGCGCATGACATTTCTATTCTTCGGAATAAAGTCATTGTAGCTTCAGGCTGACCAGTCAGATGCTGATATTTACATTTTCCATTATTCTGATAGAGGAGTAGTAGTATGGAAGGCATTTAACATAGAAACAAATCACAAGATAGATTAATCGTAGGAACTTTCTTGTAATCAAGGTGGGCACGCATGTTGCTCTGTCACTGTTGACTGAAGTAAAAAGAAGAGTATTGTTTTCAGTTTGCGTCAATACATATATATATATATATATATATATATATATATATATATATATATATATATATATATATATATATATATAAGATTGAAGGTGAAAGAAGCAGACGAGGAGATATGGGAGAATTTCTCGCCTTAACGTTTCGACCCATATCTCCTCGTCTGCTTCTTTCACCTTCAATCTTATTTGTCATAATATAGTCAATATATATATATATTATATATATATATATATATATATATATATATATATATATATATATATATATATACGTATGAAGAATGTATATAAATGGAAAGACAGACCATGAGAAAGGAATGAAAGCAAAGTAGTCTTACCATCCTGCACACTTTCTTTTTCTGTTAATAATTTTCAGAAACAAATTAGAGTAAATTGTTTTCGGGTCTCATTGAAGTCAGTGAACAGGACTTGTTGTTCTGAAAAAATGACCTTCAACTCCCACACTCATCGCTTCCACTCAGGTATATCATACAATTACTCTGATGCATCGATTTTTTCGTTCCAGCGGGCGATAACCTTGTAGAGTCCATCTCCGTTTGACAAGCCAGTTCGGAGCCGAAGTCCTTGAGTGCCGGGTGGGCCGCTGCTGTTGCCTGGCGGATTTCGAGAGAGCAAAGTCATCGTTCTGGTTTTCAGAAGATGAAAAGTCTCTCTGCTTTTCTTTGCCTCGTTTTCAGTGAAAGATCCTCGACTGACGCGAGCCACACAATTGCCACGGGAGAGGAGTCGTATTGTTATTATATATTTCTTTTTCTGGGGAGCTAAAGAATCTATCCCATTTCTTGTCCAGTGGTATGCCAGCATCTAAGTGTCTTTGTCCTACATCTCAACCCTTTCTTAATACTACTGTACCACCAGTGAATCTTAGCGGTTGCTTTGGTGAGGCAGGATAGACATTTTTTTTTTTGGGGGGGGAGGAGGAGGGGGGCTGGCCTTACACTTACATCATTATATCTTGATCCCAAATCTCTGTATCTCCAGTTGGAAGCCGCCCATGTGTACGTGCCACAACGATGATTAATTACACCTGCACAAGCCATGACTCATGTCTGACGCTAGCAAGCTACCTGAAGGTTGGTGGTATATGCTCAAAGATTCCTCACATATTCATATGAAATCACAATGAGCTGCTCGTCGACATTTTGAAGGTTATCCTCGAATCTAACCTCACCGAATGTGAGGTACGCCTTAAACTCCCACAACGTATTCGTCGTTTGTGTTTGCCCCTTGCAATTAGTCCGAATTAGGTCTTCGCCGATTGGAGAAGTTTCAGATTCATTAGGCACATTTTGCACAAGCCACTTGAAGAAAACTTTTATTTTGTCTGTCCTCGGCTTGAGGAGTCTCTTCATGTTGGTCTAGGTGTCTATAGTACGACTAGATCAGTGGTTCTCAATCTTTTTCACTCCATCTCGCCCCCCCCCCCCACCTCCTTTAGGAAATCTCAACATTCGCGTGGCTTCCCTTCGTTTTCCCCTTAATGCCAAACCTCAAAAAAAAAAAAAAAGGTAAAACAGTAATAATAAAACGCTCATGAAGAGAAACCCTTTGTTTTACTACAAAGCTGATAATCACAATTATCCTCTGCCAGGACAGAGTGATAGTTTTTTTCTATATTCATATCCCGCACATTATATAGAAATGGATAATGTGAGACAGCAGGCCATGCTTCCCCCCGTACCCCTGAAAAAAAAAAATGCTTGTCATGGCTCCTCTTGGCCCCAAGTTGAGAACCAGTATTCACTTGGTCTTTGGATCACGTGTTGGGACTCGTGATCGACAGCTATTTCTCGCCTGGAAGAGAGCTCCTAGCTCGTAGGTCCGATCTATGGGTAATGCTATGACCTTGCACACACACACACACACACACACACACCCAACTCCCCGCCCACGAGAGTCAGAGTAACGACCCGAGGCACAGCGATACCGAAATAATTTCGGCACTGGGCAGGATTCGAACTGGGTACTGGGAGCACTTCTACTTCCCAGTGGATCATACTTTTTGCATCGGAACGTTTGGGACCTTTGACCCTGAAACGTGAAGATCTGGTTGGCTCAGAATTGATCCAGCTGTTGGTGACTTTATACTTCTTTCATGGCGGGGTAATTTTAAGTCTTCCTCAGAACATCATAAGTGACCTCTCAGCATCACAATTCACTAACCGAATCTTACTGCCCTCAACACAATTTCATGGACTTGTTTTACAAATACGTGATTTGAGTTATTTCTTTGTTGTTTTCTTGTATGAAAGTTGAGGCTCCATCCATGATGATTACAGATGACCACCATTTGACCATCCAAACAAAGAGGGCAAAGGTGACGTCCCTGGGTGTTGCTAAGCACGTCATCTTATAAGATCACTACCCTATTACAGAAAATAACGATGTTAAAGTTCTCTGACTACAGTGACTTGGCGGTTTAGTAGTGCGTTGACTTAATGTGATGACTGTGATCTGGTGGTCATGGTCAGGGAGGAGCGTGAGTAACAGTGGCATGACGGCGATGAATGTTGCATCTACTGCCTGCAATAAGAATGGTCGTCTAGTAGGTGGTAGGTCTTGTAGGAGCGTTATTGTTAATATGTGTAAGAAGCACCTATGCTATACATACATGTGTATAAACTCACACACACGCGCGCGCGTGCGCACATACATATAGACACACGCACACACACACACACACACATACACACACACACACACACACACACACACACACACACACACACACACACACACACACACACACACACACACACACACACACACACACACACACACACACACACACACAATACCCTTCTGCATCAGTAGTTACGTCATGGGGAATGAAGAAGAACCTCTGCACTGCATGGGCGTGCATGACACGTGACGCGAATAGTTCAGTGGTCGTTAGTCGGAGGAGGATCAAGCGCCCCCGCTGCAGTTCGAGTGCCATCGAGGAGCGAAGAGGCGTTCGATCTCGCGCTGGGAAGAAGACCTTAAATAGCTCTCCCGCTGCCCCCACCAGAGGGAATAACCGTCATGAAGCTCTTATCCTCTTTCCTTCCTTTCCCCTTCCTCCCTCCCCCTCCATCCTCCCCTCTTCCCTCTCCTCCTTGAACTTCTCTCCTCCTTGTTCCTATGCATAACGTCTTCTTCAGGATATGCCCAGGATTTTTGTATCAGCTTAACGATGCTCTCTGTCTTCAATGCCTCCCTCCTGCCGAGGCACCTCACCATAAAGCTCCTCGATTTCTCCTCCTTTAACCTTTATGCAAATGATCGGTATATTCTGATGTGGGCATAAGAAGGCGCACACACGCACGCGCGCGCGCACACACACACATACACAGATGCATACACAAACACACACACACACACATAGATGCGCACACACACACATACACAGATGTACACACAAACACACACCCATACACAGATGCATACACAAACACACACATACAGATGCACATACACACACACACATACAGATGCACACACACATACAGATGCACATACACATACACACACATACAGATGCACACACACATACAGATGCACACACACACACACATACACAGATGCACACATACACACACACACACACAATACACAGATTCACACACATTCGTCAGATTTGTTCCGTGCTTCTCGCCCATTTCGTTGTCTCCATCAGGACTCCCCCCGACTCCTGTCTCAAATATAATTTCAGTCTCCTTTATTTCCTAAATGCTCCCGCCTACACAAGTCTACCCTGGAACAACCTTTCCCTCCTCTCCTTGCAGCCTTCTGTGTGGACTCCCCACCCTCTCACCCCTCACCAGTGACTTTCCAATACGCCAGGCTTCCTTAAGCCGGATCTTCCTTGATTCTACCCCATCTGTACTGGTTTATGAGCCCCCCCCCTCCCCTCCGCACACACATTTTCCACGCTCACTCTATTCCCCCCTCCTCTCGGCGCAAACTCCACAAACTCCACACTACAATTCTACGTTTCTCCACATGTAGTCTTGGTTTCCACACACGCACCCCCTCCCCCACCCTCCACTCTAATCGGTTCAGGGCACTTTTGGAGTGATGACTCGCAGAATTCCTTTCATTAGTCGAGTACCATAAGTATGAAATCTCTCAAAAACTTCCTCCTTGTCTGCAGCACACCCTGCAGTCGTTCTTAACAGATATTCATTCCTTCTTCCTCACAGACTTCGCAAAGACCTTCCTCTACACTTCAGGTCTGTTGTGCATTGCGGAAAGACTTCTTGCACACTGGCCGACGACGATGTAAGCATACGACACTTTCCCGCCCGAATCCCGCGCCACTTTCATTCTCCGTTTTCTCTCGGCTTCTGCAAACCCCCTCCTTTTCCTTGTCCCCCACGACACCCCCACCACCCTCCTTCCGCGCCTCCCTACATCCCTTACCCTCAGCGACCTACCCCAAAGACAGTACCTAGCAAATGCCCATGTACTACATTCAACACCCTCCCAACTCCCCCCCTCCCCGACACGCTAACCCACCCACCTTTTCACAACCCCCACAACCCCCCCCCTACTCCTCTTCTACTACTACCACCGATACCGCTCTTCTGAACATTACTTTCATCAACACACCCCCACCCTCACCACCCCGGGTCACTTAAATTTTAAACTTCTGCCCCTATCCCCCCACTACATAAACTCCCCCTCCACCCCCACCTACCCCCCCCTACAAACCCCCCCTTTACCTATACCACAAATACAACACACACACACACACACAACACACACACACACACACACACAAACACACACACACACACACACCCCACACACCACACCCACACACACACACTCACACACTCCCCCACACCCACACACCACACCACACTCACAACCACACACTCACACCCCACACACACACCCCCACACAACACATACCAACACACACAAAACACTCACACACCACACAAACACACCACACACACACCCACACCACTAACACTACACAATATCTATATATATATCTTATACTATATATATAGAGATATATATATACAGAATGGGAATGAGTGGTGGAGTTGGGGGTTCACTATTAAAACCAATGTGTCAAGTGCTCAAACCATCCAAGGATGTAAGTCGAAGAAACAAAACCCCAAGACAAGATCCCATCGTCCTCCTCCTTCTTGAAGAGAATCTCACGCGCGATTTCGTCCTCCCACTTGGCCGAGTACGACCTCGAGACGACGCAGGACCCCGACGGAGGTGGCAGAGGACTTCGAGGGACAAGACGTCGAGGGACCTGAGCAGAGGCCATCGAGAGACCTGAGCAGAGGCCATTGAGGGACCTAGAGGAAAGGCCATCGAACCCTGACCATCAGCCATCGAAGGCCCTGAGCATCAGCCATCGAAGGCCCTAGAGAAAAGGCCATCGAAGGTCAACCTGAGCCAGAGCATCGAAAGCCCTGGGAAGCCGATCCCACGAGGCCCAGAAAGCCCTAGCCATTCGAGCATCGCTGTCAGCCCCTATCAGAGCAGCCCATCGAAGGCCCTGAGCATCATCATCGCGCCCGACGGACCATCGAAGGCCCTAGAGAAAAGGCCATCGAAGGCCCTGAGCATCAGCCATCGAGGGCCCTAGAGAAAAGGCCATCGAAGGCCCTGAGCATCAGCCATCGAGGGCCCTAGAGAAAAGGCCATCGAAGGCCCTGAGCATCAGCCATCGAAGGCCCTGGGCATCAGCCATCGAAGGCCCTGAGCATCAGCCATCGAGGGCCCTGAGCATCAGCCATCGAGGGCCCTAGAGAAAAGGCCATCGAAGGCCCTGAGCATCAGCCATCGAGGGCCCTGAGCATCAGCCATCGAGGGCCCTGGAGAAAAGGCCATCGAAGGCCCTGAGTATCAGCCATCGAAGGCCCTGAGCATCAGCCATCGAAGGCACTGAGCATCAGCCATCGAAGGTCCTGAGCATCAGCCATCGAAGGCACTGAGCATCAGCCATCGAAGGTCCTGAGCATCAGCCATCGAAGGCCCTGAGCATCAGCCATCGAGAGCCCTGAGCATCAGCCATCGAGGGCCCTAGAGAAAAGGCCATCGAAGGCCCTGAGCATCAGCCATCGAAGGCCCTGAGCATCAGCCATCGAAGGCCCTGAGCATCAGCCATCGAGGGCCCTGAGCATCAGCCATCAAGGTATCTGGGGAGCGGTCATTGAGGGACACACCAGTGGCTCTCGACTTACTGAAGAAAACTCCAGGAGAAGAACGACTGTGAACGAGGAACTCCCTGACTCCCACCGGTGACGAAGTAGGGAGTCTGGCAAAGAATGATGATCGTGTCTGCCGTGATGGTTTGACATCATGGAGGTCCTCGTGGTCCTTCTTCGTCAGGAGACAGAGCTACTCATGTGACCCTTGAATACTTGGTGCAAGTTGGCGGGCCGGCTATTTTGTAAAAGAACCTTAAATAAAATGTTACTTGTTTTATTTTCCTTCTATTCTGTCGCTTTATATGTGTGTTTGTCGAAAACTTATAATATAAACAACTGATAAATTGGGGTGGTTTATTTTTCTCTTCCTTTTTCCTACTCCAGAAAACTTTTATGTAAGCTACTCTGATCTCAGGTGACTTTTTAATGATAAATGCTGTAATAGCTAATTAACGCATTAACAATATCTATTTTTCTATCTTATCTCCTTTATGTACACGAATAAAAAACGGAGTATTTCTGAATAAAGTTAGTTTTCAAACAGACGACTTTGGCCTTCCAAGTGCAAAAGATTACAAAGGCGGAGCATGCCGACAGGAGACCTTTTGTCCCATAACTAGGTCGGATGAGGAAAAAATTTATAATAATGATAGATAAATAAAAACAAATAAATAAAAATTACAATATAGATAATAATAAATAAGATAAATAAATGCATAGGTAGTGTGTACGCCCGTTAAAAATAACGGGATTTAATAACTCATGGATCTGAACAGTGTAACACTTTCCTCACTTCTGACCATAATCCTACGTTCCGCCACGTTAGGAATTATTCGCTCTTGGCACCTTTGATGGTTATGTAAAGCAACTACAACAATGGCGGCGAGACATTTCTTGAACAGACAAATAAATCAAACCGATTGATAGCCATCTTTTTCTGTGGCTTTCGTAGGGAGTTAAAATGGTCAGGTGGAGAATTGACAATGGAAGAGAAAGGTAGCCCACGGCTCCCAGGTAACAGCTCAACGGTCTCAAGGCACATTCAGGGAGATAATTCAATGTTTTGCCTGTAAGCTCAAAACATGTGAATTTGTCACAAAATATTCCCGTTTGATATTTTCTTTGTTACCGAATCAGGGTGAGTCTAGTGTACCACAGTGTAAGAGTGATAAAACAAAAATAAGTAATATCGATCTTCTCCTGTGTACAGTATACATTATCTCAAAAGAACAATAATGAGAACTAAAAGAACAAAAATAAAAAATATTTCTGAACGAGGGGTCACGATGACAATTTGAACTGGCTACCTGGGAAGGGAGAGACGAGGCGACGGAGATTCTGTTTCTTGCAGCAGAACCTCTGAGAAGAGTGAGCCACGACACTCTGCCGGTGTCCGTTTTAAAACGACCACTGACACCACGACCATGAGCCCCGATTTGACCTTCGGTCAACCCTCCTTTAGCCGTTTTGCTCCATTGGCACCACTGAAATCTGGTCCAATATCCTCGCACACAAATTCAGTATGTGTTTGTACTTAAACTAGGATGCATGTGGGTATACTTGAAGGACACATTGCGGTACGAGGTGCTCCGTGTCTTCTAATGATTGTTGCATGAAGAAGATCCTTTGAGGACTTGGCCAAGGTTCAACTGTGTTTGTACTGTTGCAGAACTAGGTGGTGACTCCTTCCGCGGTCGTTCCAAGGAGGGTCTCGGCTTGTCCCTGTGAGGGATTTCTTCGGTTGGGCTGTATGAGCTGGAAATAGTGAAGGTGTAGCCTGGGCTTTCAGTGGCTCGGTCATTGGCAGTGTTTGTTGTGTTATCAAGCATGGGTTTGTGGTAGGGCATGGATAACAAAACGTAGGTGGTTCCGGGTGAAGATGTTTGTATCTTTGAGAAATACGCGGTTTTGTTTTTGTTGGGTTTTTTGTCTATTGGTTGTGCTTGTGTGCTGTGGTGGAATGGATGGGCGTGATTGGTGGATCTTGCCCTTTACTTTCTTCTGCTGCGCAATGTGAATATTTGCTGACCTATTATAGAATTTCTACTGCTCAGACATACACGCACAAAACTCTCTCCTCTCTCTCTCTCTCTCTCTCGCTGTCGCTCTCTCTTTCTCTACATCTCATCTTTCTCTCGCGCGCTCTCGCTCCCGCTCTCCCTCCGCATACTCTCACGCATACCACGCACAACACACACACACACACTCACACACACACACACACCACCCAAACACACACACACACACACTACACACACACACACACAGCCCCACACACACACACGACTCGATGGCGCGGTGGTAAGCGTGCGCGGCCGCCACTACGGCGGTCCGGGTTCGAATCTCTCCCAAGGATTTTTAGTTGCTTATCGCGTCTCTTCGAGTGTTTATTGTCTACTCTGCTGGGCCGTAAGTTGTGTGTGTGTGTACGTGTAAGGTCTCAGTAGTACCCATAGATTCGTCATGTATGAGCGCTGAGCTCGCTGCCGGGAGGGTAGACTCGATCACGAGGCCCAACACGTGATCTAATACAATGGCGAATCACACATACCACATGAATATATAAAAATATTTTTATTATTGTTAGTTGTATAGAATTATATTATGTGTTTGTTGTTTTGTTGTTATGTTGTTGGTGTTTGGGGGGGTTGTCGCTGGGTTGTTGTTGTTGTTGCTTTGTGGTTGTTGCTGTTCTATTGGTGTTGCTGTTTTGTTGTTGTCGCTGCTATTGTGTGTCTGGTGTTGCTGTTTTGTTGTTGTTGCTGTGTTGGGTTTGTGGCTGTTTTGTTGGGTGTTGCTGTTTTGGGGTTGGTGCTGCTCGTTTTTGTGTTGTTTCTGTTTTTATGGGGTGGTTGTCGGTTTGTTGTGGTTTGTTTGTGGCTTTGTTGTTGTGGCTGTTTTTGTTGTTGTTGCTGTTTTTTGTTGTTGCTGTTTTTGTTGTTGTTTTTGTTGTTGGTGTTGTAGTTGTTTTTTGTTGTTGTTGGTGTTGTTTTTTTGTTGTTGTTGTTGTTGGGGTGGGCGGTGTTGTTATTAAGGAACCGTGGCTCCCTCAGGTCTGGTAGTCGCTAGTTGACTATATTGTTCTGACGGCTTGGAGTGGCTTCAGCTTTGGCGTGCTCTACGTTCATACCAAGAATGTCGAGGTTGGACTACTCCATGAATGTTTAAATCATCTGTTCAAAATACTAGACCTATAACATTGATCAAGTTGTTAATAC
>NC_134815.1:45866710-45898753 GCF_046742065.1 Oratosquilla oratoria | reverse complement strand
GTTCAGCACTTCTGATGCAGCTGAGTTAGAGGAACCTTGTTTTCTACAGAACATAAAGAATGAAGGAGACTGCAAGGAGGACCATAAAGCCTTTACACTAGGCCAGCTCCGTATATCCATCACCACCTGTCATCCCCATCCATAAAGTTGTCTAATCGTTTCTTAAAATACGACTGATAGTTTCAGCGACTTACTACTTGGTTACTAACAAGTCTCTTCCATTCGTCGACCACTCTATAGGCAAACCAATTCTTGCCTATTTCCTTCTTAAATCTTAAATTTAGCTGTTTTCATGTGCACGACGAGCTGCTGGTATTCTGCATGGGGGACTAACGTACAGAACACCCTTCCCCTAATATCATCAAGAAAATTAGGTTCAACCTATCAATATCCGTTTCAAATGTTCGCTAGTTCATGGTGGCCAGATGCCACAGACCGAGCAACCTAAAACCGGTTCAGGTTCATCTGTCCATGCGAATCTCGCATTTTGCGTCCATTGGGGCGATTTTTTAGCAGTAGGTCATTACTTACAAACTCAACATTATGAGTAAACGGTAGCCTGAATTTTCCAGTACAATTGGTGTGATTGGGACTAATAGTGGTCTTTATTGGTTGTTAGAAAATGAAAGATTAACTAAACAACACTAGGACAGTCCTCTAAGCAAGGATACAGAGGAGACTTATAGGACATACATGCATGCTTAATATACACGACACGTGGGCACAGAATTTACATATAGATGCTAGTATATCACACTTAATATGCATACATGCTTACATGCATAATATGTACACGTACACATGGATACATTAAATTCATGTAATCCTTTACCTTCCAAAGAATCGATAACTGGACACTTAAAGAAATCTATTCAAATTAACACCAGACTATTTTGTTTCGACGGAGAGGAACGGTGAGGGTAGGAGGGGTCGCCGTATTCATGAAGCTGGCTTGCTGTGGAGGCGCTGTGTCTTGCGACACTGCTTCTGAACCTAGGGCAGAGGACAGGATGCAGGGATGACCGTTCATCCAGGATGGCGCCAAGATAAGTGGGCAGGAGGAGGGTGGAGGGGAGTGGAATATATAGGAAATGAAGATGGAGTGGGAGTGGTTTCTATGCCTTTTTCTTTTTGGCTACCCCCCGTGTAGGGGGAGGAAAAAGACTTTTGGTATATGTATGTATGTATATTTTGTTCGACTAAGGACTAAAGAAGCCCTCTTTGTGGAGTAAAGTCTAAAAGAACATTCGACCTCTGACTGAAATTTGCGTTTGACCTAACCATAACCTAACCTTTCGGGGTGTCATCCTGGCTAGCATCAGAGGATTTCATTCACCAAGGAGGAGCCCCTTCTGGTTATTAAAGAAGATAACGCTTGCAAGAATGTTAGATCAGTGAGCGACAGCGAACTTGGGATGTACCGGTGCTCTTTCCCGCCAGGTTTGGCCTTTCGTATAGACCTCTGCTCGCCAGTTTGGCGAGTTTTGCTGCTCACTTTCAATCCTGGGACTCGGACTCGCCATTCCCCGCCAGATCCACTTTCACCTCCATGGGCTTTCGGCGTAACCCTTAACGAAATCTTCCTGCGGATCCGTTTTGCACAAAGGAAAGAGATGCCTAGCCCTGCTCCTGTGAAGATAAATGGCTTGACACACTTTGCACAGCGGACGGGATGGGCACGCGCGAGTGTGTATGTGTGTGTGTGTGTGTGTATTCACCTCGGATCTGCTGCAGCCTCTTTTCGAGACAGCCAGACACCACCCTACGGCCGTGAGCTCAGAGCTCATTATTAGCAGATCTCTGGGTAGGTCTGAGACCACTCACACTCCACACACCGGGAATGCAAGGTCACAACTTCTTGATTACTACTCGCTGCTAGGTCACAACTTCTTGACTACTACTCGCTGCTAGGTGAACAGGGGCTACACGTGAAAGGAGACAAACTCAACTTGTCTCCGCCCGGCCGGGGAATCGAACCCCGGTTCTCCGGCTTGTGAGGCCAGTGCCTTACCAATCCGCATGTGTCTGGTGATCTAATTGTATTTACTTGACTGTAATATGCAGGGGGAGAGCTATGTTTGTAGAGGTAAAGTGTGTATGTGTGTGTGTGTGTGTGTGTGTGTGTGTATGCGTGTATGTATGCGTGCGTGCATGCGTGCTTGTGTGCGTGTGTATATGTGTGTGTATGTTCGTGTCAAGAATGTGAATGTGTAATTGTGTGAGGCTGTGTCTAACAATCTTTGGTGATTCTCAGGTGCACTTTACAAGAGCCCTGCCCTTCTCCTCCCTTTTGGCTTTATCTTAAAGGGGCATTTAGACGGCCAAACGGTTTGATAAACCCAGTTTGTCAAACAAGTGTTTGAAGTGATGTTTGACCGTGTGAATAGGGTACTTGGTTGTCAAACACGTTCGACAAATGTGTTTGACGACCAAATACCCCATCTACACGGTCAAACATCACTTCAAACACTTGTCTGACAAACCAGGTTTGTCAAACTGTTTGACCGTGTAAATGGCCCTTAAGATATCATAGAGCGTAACATATTAACTACAGGTGTTAATGAATCTAACGCGGTCTCTTTGCTGACCCTCAGTGAAGATTTGGGTCAGAGCTGGTGTGTGTGTGTGTGTGTGTGTGTGTGTGTGTGTGTGTGTGTGTGTGTGTGTGTGTGTGTGTGTGTGTGTGTGTGTGTGTATTCACCTCGGATCTGCTGCAGTCTCTATCGAGACGCCAGACACTACCCTACGACAATGAGCTCAGAGCTCATTATTTGCCGATCTCTGGGTAGGTCTGAGACCACTCACACACCACACACCGGGACAGCAAGGTCACAACTCCTTGACTAACGTCCCGTACCTACTCGCTGCTAGGTGAACAGGGGCTACACGTGAAAGGAGACAAACCCAACTTGTCTCCGCCCGGCCGGTGAATCGAACCCCGGTTCTCCGGCTTGTGAAGCCAGTGCTTTACCAATCCGCCAACGGGCGGGTGTGTGTGTGTGTGTGTGTGTGTGTGTGTGTGTGTGTGTGTGTGTGTGTGTGTGTGTGTGTGTGTGTGTGTGTGTGTGTGTGTGTGAGTGTGTGTGTGGTTGTGTGTGTGTGTGTGTGTGTGTGTGTGGTGTGAGTGGTGTGTGTGGTGTGTGTGTGTGTGGTGGGGGTGGGGAGGGCTGTGGGTCTCCCTACACTTCAAACAAGTTAAGGATACGTTACCTTGCCCCTTCGCTCCAATGGTACTCTTTTTGGCTAACGGAAGAGACGATTTCATTCAGTTGAGGGCAGCATTCCGTGTTAAAGGGGTTAAATTAAAATCTTTACACTTCTTTTTCCGCCTTGTGAGCAAATCCTTTCCCCGTAATTATGCCTCGAGGACTGTGATGTCCTCATGTTACATCACTCTTGTACTGACAAGAAAGCCCAGGTCTTACGGTTCTCAGGTGTCGCGTGCTTGACGGATTTCGTTCCTGCGAATGCCTGGCGGTTTCATTCAGCTACTGTGGGGCGAACCCCGTCTGTCCAACGCCCATCCCTCAGCTGATTAAAATCACCTGGTATTTACAAGAACGAGGAGCTACAAATCGTACCAACCCACGTTGGAAAGGCTGACATATCATCTGACCCCTGGATGTAGTCGCCTCCCTTCCTCACACACACAAACTCTCCCCACCCCACACCTCCCACCGTGGTTCAAGGTCACAATCACACTCGTGGAGCAATTGTTCACGTGGGTGTCACAAAAATCTGGTCTGTGTCCACTTCGACCGCGCTTTGTCCAGACTTCTTTCGAAAGCGTTGCATGCAAGCAAAGTTATGACAGCAAGCGGACGTGCGTGATTGACGTGTGGCACAGCTCCAAGAGCCAGAAGCGATCATCCGCCCACATCCATATTAATTTTTTCCACCTCCTTTTCGAGGTGAAGGATTTGTGGGATTTTTATTTATTTATTTACCTATTTATATATCTATTTATTTATTTTTTAAGGGTGAGGGTCTGATACACGCACGGTACTCAACCTCAGCCAGAAGCGATCATCCGCCCACATCCATATATATTTTTTTTCGCCTCCTTTTCGAGGTGAAATATTTGTGGGACTTTTATTTATTTATTTATTTATCTATTTATTTATTTGTTTATTTATTTTGTAGGGGTGTGGGTCTGACACACGCACGGTACTCAACCTTGACTATGACTCATAGTCCAGTTCTCATAGTCTATGAAAACTGATAGTACGACCCGCGTTTTGGGGTCCTGCTGAATTCCGAAAGGGACACTAAAGCTGCGAATTGATTAAAGATAAAGATATATATGAAGACGAGATATTTCGACACATTGGAACTGGGATTTCAGTTGAAACCAACAATTGTAAACAACGATAAAAGTAAACATAGCATTCTGGTCACCTGCCACGATCATTCAATGTGAAATGAAAGTGTCGTCTGCGTAGGTCAGCCACAAGCCCGATCCATCCCCGTTTTCTTTCCTGCTCAGTCTTCCTACACGCGGAACAAGGACTGAGCTGGGCTGGGCTTGGCTGATCTTGTCCACAAAGTTTTAAGTTCCACGAAAACCATCGGTACCTTGCAGGCAAACTTTCGTCATGCAGTTGGTGTAAAACTACAAAAGTTGTGAGGGACCCACGGCATACCAGGTTTTGAGGGAGAAGGCACGCATGTGAAAAATTCCTGTTTCTTAGGTAAGCCGGTGTCTTTGGTGGAGTATGAAAAGTAATATCTATACTAGTAATAGTGATATTGTCAACGCCACGCCACGAAGGTAGGCGGCTCAAGGTATAGAGGGATGGGGAAAGGCAGACAATCTGCCACGCACACATTTCGTTTATCATCCTTCGTACAGACGGCGTGTGTGGTGTCTGTAAACACGAACACAATAAACAACATACCTTAGTTAATTCTATATACCTATCACAATTAACAACATTATTAAATGCACTTTATCATGTATCATCATCATACACTGATACAATGGGTTATTAGTTTACCATAATGTTTATCCTATTCCGCCATTTCTATCATGATTTATCTTTCCCATCCACGGATGTTCTACGGAACCGAAATCATCAAACATTACCATAACTTCTACATTATGTGAATACATCATATTATTCTTTCATACACATTAAATATACCTTTTTAATTAACACTTACCAACAACAGGTTCCCCAGACACTTATGGTAATGGACACATCTTCACAGCTCAATGTTCTAGACATAAAAGGACGGGTCTCATTGCAATCATACCGAGGAAAACTCGTACTACTTTATTGGCGGAGTACTACAAATAAGGGACCGTAAATAAATAAATAATGTTCTACTTAACATTCTTTGCTTCTCTAGTGTTTCTTTAATCTTGTTTTATTTTATTATACACACTGGACCACTATATTCCATCAATCTTATACAATAACATTTTCCATTTTATGTTACATACGACTCAAAACCAGGTACTCAACCTCACAACCCGTAATTGCCGTTACTTCTACGTAATACATCTCTTTGCATGTACACCAATTCAATACACTATTACAATTCATACATTATATAATATTTCCATACACAGTGCAATCGGCACTCACAGATATACATTCTATGAATGTTAAACTTATTATTTTTTTTCTTTGCCGTGTACAGAAAACTGTTGTGGAAATAACCAAAAGTTCTCATAGCAACCATTAGTAAAGTTCACTATTTCAAATCAAATAACGACATAGTGGAAGCACTAATGAGGGGGAAAGAGATTTTGGTATGTAGATAGGAAACACGAATATTAACAATAAAGACTGTAATAACAGTGGCATTGATAACAAGAATAATACTGGTAATAACAGTAATAACGATCATGATAACATATATACCATAAGGTGGCACGAATATTAACAATAAAGATTGTAGTAACAGTGGCATTGATAACAAGAATAATACTGGTAATAACAGTAATAATGACGACGATGATGATGATCATGATCATGATGACATACATACCATAAGGTGTCACAGTCAAGGCATTTAGCCAGCCTTCGCTTACCTGCCCCCCGGCTCACTGTTCAAGTCAGCAGTAAAGTAGCAAAACACAACCTGACAGCAGGGCCCGATAGCCGAAGCTGGGACACCCCCACGTCTTCATTACATGGCGATCCTTCTTCTGAATCCATTCAAGAACTTACAGAAGAGACAAAAATAAATCGCTTTGGGCCCCATCAGTTCCTCGTCTATTCACGAATTTGTCTCCAATCACATCTATCTCTTGCTCCTTTCCTTAGCTGCTCGACAGAAATTACCTTTGTACCCAATGACCCCTTTACCCCATCCATCATCATCACCATCATTGCACTCTTAAGTCTGTTTAGTTGTAAACAGCCAGCTACATTATTCTTTTAAATGATAATTTGGTACAATATTTTCCATTTTTTTCCTTTCTTATTGTCCTATGACGTTTCCTTCAGCTGAAGAGAATCATCTGGCGACATCCAGACGAAGTGCAGGACGGGGGCAGCATTCAAAAGGTTATTGGAAATAATAGGTGTAGTCCTTTCGCTTTCCTTGCAATGTAGATTTTCCTCGTCTCAATATTATCACTTTATGGCAGGTAGAGTACATGTACAGGTGGTAAAGAGCTGTGAAGGGTTAGGCGAATTAAGTGTAATCCTTTCTCTGTGTAAAGGGCGTCACCTTTGGGTGAATAAAAATGCTCGACGATAACCAGAACAAGTGTAGAGGTTATGGACTGCTGTCAAAGGTTTAAAGAGTGAACATGTAAATGTGTTATTACTTTGTAAACAGACCAGTGTCACCAACATCAAGATTCTCTTGACTGCAGACATATAAGCCTACATATTTGCGCGTTAGTGAGCAAAGCTCTAAAGGAAGCAGTGTTTGGGCCACACACGACTATCAAGTAAGATTGAGCAATCATTACTTACCTCTTGGAGTTTGTGGAGTTGGATAAACTCCCTCCAAAATTCCTGAGTGTCCTGTGTGCTCGCCATGGTTACAAAGGAAAGACTGAGCTGTTGGTGCAATCATCGCCACTAACTATCACTCATGATGGTGTAACTACTATGCTTGAGCTTACAAAATCTGACCGTGTTAGAAATTCCTCAACCATCTGCGCAACCACTCAATCACACTCACTCACACAGGATATGCTTGCGCAATCATGAATATTGTGCAATCATGACTGACAGTGTGTAGGGGCCTTAAGGAAGACCCACTTTCGCACCGAATGATGCTTATTCATTTTATTTTGAGTTCTGTCAATCTGCTGGATTCAGCTTCATGGCAACACTCAATCGACAACCTTTTTGGGAACAAATGGGTAACAGACCTCTGCAATTGAACCTTTCAGTGCCGGATGTCGCTTTTAATTTTCTTTTGGTCTCACCAGGTTAATTGAATGAATTCCAGGGCTTCTCTCGGTGTGGGGGTGTCAATTTGAAGAAGAGGAAGAAGAAGGAGAAGAAAGAGGAGAAAGAGGAGAAGGAGAAGAAGAAGAAGAAGAAGAAGAAGACGAAGAAGAAGAGGAAGAAGAAGAAGAAGAAAATAATAATAATAATAATAATAATAATAATAATAATAATAATAATAATAATAATAATAATAATAATAATAATAATAATAATAATAATAATAATAATAATAATAATAAGAAGAAGAAGAAGAAGAAGAAGAAGAAGAAGAAGAAGAAGAAGAAAAGAAAAGATTATGTTGTCTTAAAATGCGTAAACCACCGGTATCGTCAAACGCCCACCGAAAGTAGTAATTTGAGCGTGGCCAATGTTACAGTTGCAGATGAAGCTGTCCATCAGTTCTGCAGATCAAGCTGTCCATTACAGAAGTGATGCAAGGACACAGCGGATTTGTCAGGTACAGTTGAAGAAATACCTTCGTAGTTGTAAGGAGACACACTGGTGTTCAGACAGGATTAATTCACACGTCAACGAAAAAGGTCCGGAGTAGAGGGTGATAGCTCCTGCATCAAATATAATCTAAAGAACCCTTTCATGTCAAAACGACCAACTTTTCGCCAAGCACTTATCGCCACACGCAACTATCAAACGCCATAAAGTGGCTATGAACTTATTTGTCCGATTGTACGAGGAACCCATAATACTGACTCAGCTAATGACGGGGGTGCATGGCGTACCATGGTAGATGCAAGTCATTTCGCTGCAAGTGACATGTCATCTTTCCGTCCGCAATCATTCTACTTATTTTCAATTAATGAAATGGTACTTCATTTTCACACAGGGGGTGCCAGGGAAATATATAAAAGAATCTAGCGACAGCTGGAATAAAAGTGATACAAAGTACGGAAAGGGTTTATTAGACTAGCCATAACTAATTCGTGGCTTGGATGTGGAGTACTTCGTAGATAAATAGAAGAACGAGATGTCAGCCAGAATATAAAGTCAAGGACCCTTTGACAACGTAAGGGATAGTAGATAATTCCTATTGAACACCCACTGATTTTCTTATTAGCGTACTACACCGTGAAAACAAAAGAATCGACAAAATTGCCCAAGTAAGGACTTTTTAAAAAGCGAAATAAATAAACGAGCGCGTGTTCGGAAGTATCATTATCGCCTTAGGATAATAGTAGGTCGGGGTGGTAGTATGTAATCTGGGTACACGAATACACACAAATACTCACGCAATCATAACCTACTGCCGTTAATTTCTTTTTTGTATAGCAGCAGTATTCGGTTACTTTTGCGACGTTGTAGCAAAATTATATTTTACAAAGGACGTTTTTTTACATAGACATCACTAAGACTCGTTCGCGTTACAAATGTACGATCCAAAAATATACGCCTCCTACAGTTGCCTAGATGACATCAGTCTGTAGTACTTAGCAGTGGAGGCGTATGCATGTGATTCCACACAACGCGCACAGGACCACGCTAAACTCTTTCATGACTCTCTCCAACTTCTTTCTTTGCATGTATTCACTTCCTCTTCCCTCCCTCTCTATCTTACTGTTTTAATGTACAGTACACACGCGCGCGCACACACACACACACACACACACACACACACACACACACACACACACACACACACACACACACACACACACAAATACACACAATGGAGGTCCTTAATACCGATGATCTACTTAAATGGGACAGAAGAAACACATGAGGACACGAGAGGAAGCTTAAGAAGGACAGTTATAGAAAAAAATTGAAAAAAGAACAGCTTTCCACGCAGAGTAATAGATACATAGAATAAATTGAAAGAGAAAACAGTGAGTGCTAAAATTATACATGATTTTAAGAAAGACCTGGATGCGGAAAGATACAACTGCGGGTCACTACGAGCATAGCTCTTCTCCCGCCAAACACAACTAGGTAAATGCACACACACACCGACGGACCGCCGACTGGAAAGGACGTCTCAAACGAGCTCTAGAAAATAGCGCTTTTTCGCTGAGTTGGAGGAAAACGAACGCCCAATTGGTATTTGTGTGCCCGAAATGAGTTAATGAAGTAAAATCAAAATGTCAAAAAAGTAAAAATGGAGGATAGTCAAAACAGCCAGAAATACAGTGAAACAACTAAAAGAAGACTAGATGTGAGCAGGGTTGAATCGCCGTTAGGTGTCATCCCTAAGAACAATTGTAGTATTGAGACTCCACAATGGAGTCTAAGGTATGATTTTTTTTTCCGGCTTTGCAAAAGATAATAGAAGACTGGGTAAAATTATAGAATTAGAAAGGGAGATGAGTTATAAAAATATTTCAAGGAATCAAGAGATTAAGGAGTTAAAGAAAAAAGTTATAGATCTAAAGAGTGAATAATTTGCAATGTATAAAGAAGTAAGCGAATTAAAAAGAAGATGCAGAAATAAATAGAGAGGTAAATGACCTAAAAACTAATGAAATTATAAAATTAATATGAAAGGATGAAAAATGAAGATACTAACGAACATGAGATTTTGAAAAGAGAGGTAAACAGACAAATTAAAGCGGTGACCGAGAAAGGGATAGTATAAGGGAGACAGACTTGAAAATAAATCTTCTTCTTTTCCTGTTGACGTTTCCCATTTTCATATGGGGTCGTCGTTCCTCGATAGTTGTTTCCACCGGTGTCGGTCCATCACCTGCTCCTCCTCCAAATGTTTCTTCTTAAGGTCCTCTCTCAGTCTGTCCTTCCAGCGCAGCTTGGGTCTCCCTCGCCTGGATCTCCCCTTGAAAATAAATAAATAAACAAAGAATAAATAAAATCAGATCAGGATGAGCATGTGTAAGCTTATGTGTGTGCGCCCGTGTGCATATGTGAGGGTACATGTGTGTGTGCGTGTGCATGTGTGAGTGTATATGTGTGTGTGTGTGTGTGCGTGTGTAGGGTCACAGCATTTCCCCTTGACTGTAATGTATATCGTTTCTCCAAGTTTGTGTTCCTCGTGAGAGACTGACGTCATGGAACATACGGCCACGTGACCTCATTGAAAACGATACAATTTTCACGGAGAAAGTACAAAACATAAACACGTCTCATGGTGACTCGACCTGCAACTGTGGGTATCGGGCGATTTGAGGATGCCTTGCAGAGACGAACCCAAGGCTGAGGTGTCTAGTAATACCAACTGGATTTTATTGACACTCTCCTATAGGACTGTAAAAGGACCCACGTTTCCCATGGGAAAATACGCTCAGATTCATTCGGCCAATACGAAACACGTGGTACGAGAAGCTGGCTAGATTCACTCATTACAATTCAGTCCTTAAAACTGGTTTCGGTGTAGGAATCCCAAATTTCTCTTCAGAAATCGTTACTATTCTTACATTATACAATGTTTATTAGTTTTGTGATCTTGTTCCACTGTGAATACGTTGATACTGAGAACAAATAACGGACAAAATTGTTCTTATATCCTTAGAGGAATTATAACTTGAAACATGAAATCCGAACATATATTGGAAAGAAGATTGCCTTGCTTGTGTTTATGGTTGCATCTGCGAGAGACCATAAATCATTTGTGTGTTTGCTTATGTGTCTGTGTGTGTGTTGTGGAAATTTACCTAACTGTATTTACCTAATTGCAGTTAACAGAAGAGGATCTAGGCACACACACACACACACACACACACACACACACACACACACACACACACACACACACACACACACACACACACACACACACACACACACACACACGTGTGTGTGTGTGTGTGTGTGTGTGTGTGTGTGTGTTTGCCTACATAGTTGCGTGTGTGCTTGCCTACGTGGGTATGTGCGTATGTGTGTATGTGTGTGTATGTGTGTGTGTGTGTGCGCGTGTGCGTGCGTGTCGCTCAGAAAGAGAAAGGAAAAATAGATAAATTAGATAGATAAACAAATATAGAGAGATAAGGGGATAGATAGGTTGATAGATAGATAGATGGACAGAGAGAAAGAGAGAGAGAGAGAGAGAGAGAGAGAGAGAGAGAGAGAGAGAGAGAGAGAGAGAGAGAGAGAGAGAGAGAGAGAGAGAGCGAGAGAGAGAGAGAGAGAAAGAGAGTTACGCACGATGATAATCTGATTTTTTTATGCTCTACTGGTGAAGATTTCAGTGAAAGTATTTGGATGACGTCAGACGACCTAGACTCTGTCCATTTCAATCTAGTGGAGATATATTAAACATGAATTATACTAATTTAGTGAAGTAACATTCTCAGCGAAATGCACACTTAAAGAAAGGAAATGATAAAGAACTATAAATAACTTATGTACGAGAACTACTGATTGATCATGTATTTAGCAACATTAGCAAAGAACGTCGTTGAAATAATTATAGAACATTTAATTTAATTATAGGTGGTGCCATATGAATTAATCGGATGGATAAGAATTTGTATGCTGTGTTATCTCTTATAGGTGGGAGTGTTATTATAGATCTTAGAAGAAGTGAGGAGCCAGGTGGCACTAGGCTGCGGCCGAAGCCGCCACATTTGCTCTATTATCCGCTTTAGGGACTGTTGGGGCAGGTAACAGTCACTACTGGGAATCGTCGAGGACTGCGGGATTCGAACCCACAACTAAGCGAATGCGAGACCAGCACGCCTCCGATTACGCCACTATTGCAGTAAGTTCTTAGGGTGAGTGTCTGTATTTGCAGTGTGGCCTTAGGCCGGCCACACACGTGCAGTTTAAACTGACAGTTACAACTGTTCAGTTATAACTGTCAGTTGAAACTGTGTGGGTATCACTGAGATACCCACACACGTGCAGTTTCGACTGACAGTTATAACTGAACAGTTACAACTGTCAGTTTAAACTGCACGTGTGTGGCCGGAATTACAATGTGATATCAGCATTTTTTCATGAATATTATGGTGTAGATAAGGTTGTGCTCTGAGGCCGTGTGGACGGATTCAGCCGTTGGGAGGTGTAGACTCGATTCGGCTGTGGGTCTGGACATAGATGCAAACTAGGTTTGGGTGCAAATGGCTGAATCCTGCGATTTGGAGTTCCTACCCGGCTGGAGCAGCTCATTACTATCATCATCATTATCATCACAATTGTGCTATTCCATTGTATTCCTTCCTACCATCATTAATATGACAGAAGGAAAAGAGAGTGTGAGTGTGACTGTCTGGCTAGAGAA
Source organism: Oratosquilla oratoria (assembly GCF_046742065.1). Taxonomy (NCBI): domain Eukaryota; kingdom Metazoa; phylum Arthropoda; class Malacostraca; order Stomatopoda; family Squillidae; genus Oratosquilla; species Oratosquilla oratoria. The sequence continues at coordinate 45,886,147 of NC_134815.1, read as the reverse complement.
TGGAAGAAATTTTGGCGATAGCGGTTATGCGATTTGGGATTCCGGCTGCTGAGTAAACTTTCCGAGGAGGTGTCGGTCGTTCCGAGGTGTGAATATGGATCCTGTCAGAGGCGAAAACGTCGCTCGGGACTGGTGAAAGGAGAGAGAGGCCAACGACGAAGAACTACCGAGAATACTACAACATCCGGATCTCACCGAGTGAGTTCTGTGGTGTGACGAAATGACAGAACAGCGGAGTTATCTCTCCGTTCTCCTCCTCTCGCTTCGGCAGGAATGTTATCAGAAAAGGCGTGGCGTGAGGAAGGTGGAGGCCAACATGGCGGAGGAGTGTGTCGATTAGTTGAATCGGGGTTAGGTTAGCACAGCTGAAGTGGGGAAGTGGAGAGTGTATGCACGATAGTAACGAAATATTTCACACGACAGTAATGCCGAACACAATATATGGGAACGGGAATAATAATAATTAAAAAAAGGCTAATTAAACCTCTGTTCGGCTTTAATGTCTATTCTTAATGCCACAGGGTGATGTTATTTTGCTGACCCTCTCTAGAGCCACCGTGAGGAGTTAACAAATTAACGTTGTTGCTGAATCAGGCACGGAAAGGTTAAAGCGGTATTATTAATTGAGATCAAGTATCCATCTGTTGGAAGGATGGCTGTTATGTTGGAGGAGGAGGTGGTGGTGGTGAAGGCTTGAGAGGAGTGCCGAAGAAGAAATACAAATAAGAAGAAGAACAGTTTAGAAAAGGTTACTGTACCGGGATAAGGAGGGCCAGGGTTCTGTTAACGAACTTTGATGGTACAGTTGGGAAAGCCGTTCTTCGATCCTTTGCTCATATAAACCCGCATCCATAGGATATTGACAGCATAAGTTTTTAATAACATGCGAACCGGACTCACGCACCATTTCTTATGATCAAAGAATCTCAGAAAATGATGTCTCCGTTTTCTGCTACACCCCTTTGCCACTCTTTTTGACTCTACTTCTTTGGCCTGATCTTGTCCCCAAGGATAGAAGCGCTGGTTACCGCATACAACCGCTTACATACATCATCGTGATCAAAGTGGTGTCCCTCATCGAGTGACCACCAACCAGTGACAGTCTCACAAATGTAAACAAAAGACAATGTTGTTCTTTCAACCGTGACATTATACTACACTGATTGCCAATTGCCCACACCACTCTGCTTCAGTGTCGTACAACTTGTCCTCGCAACTGTACAGTATCTCCCATCAGCAGACGAAAGTGAAGTCTAGTTGGTATGACGTCGTCACCGTCATTGTAATTGTCATCATGATAATAACCATTTCCTCGACTTTCACATCCTAGAAATCCGTAGTCCCACTGCAGTCATTAGTGGTCTTTGGGCCCTCTCATAGATACCTCTAGGAAGAAACGTTAGACTGTTTCCGTGTTGTATTAGTGTGGGAATGTCCTAATATCACTGATTAACAGGAGGAAAAGAACATTTACTACTTGTTAGGTCTCATTGAGAAAGTCGGGGGAAAGGTAGTCAGAGCCGATAGAGATTTTGGGCCCCGTCTGGAGATCGAGTGTCAGGCCCTCGGGGCTGCACCCTCAACTGAAGGTGAGGGTGTTTGTTGGTGGGTTCTGAAGATGGGCGGCAGGGAGGGGATTCTTCCTTGTGATCTCGCAGGATCACATTGTCGTCATCGTTATCATCATCATCGTCGTCGTCTTCGTCGTCGTCGTCTTCGTCGTCGTCGTCATCGTCATCATCGTCATCATCGATGACTCTGCTCATGGGGTCATCTCTGAAAAAGTTAACTCCGAGGAACGAAGCCAAGGAGGCACCCTCGTATGACGTGGTTGCATCGGGCGAATCGTATCTGCCTGAAAGCGGTGGTGATGGGTCGGGAGTCTGCCTGGAACTTGTCAGGGATGATCAACGTAGGGTGCTGAGAAGCGTTCGTACTGTTATGCGTTGTTATAGTGTTTGTCACTGATTGGCTGATTGATATTTAAAGTATTGCATCCTGTGCCACATTTTGTACCAGTGGCGTTCCTTAAGCTAAATAAGATCGTCTGGCGTTGTTCAGAATCAAATGCATTAGGTGCGTCATCATGGAAGAGATAAGTGACAGTTCTTTCATCCTCTCCCTTCAAATGTCCTCTTAGATGTCTTTCAGCAGCCAGAATAATCTATATAAAGCGGGTCACCTTCGAGCGAAGGGGTTTGTATCATACTCTTTACCCTTTTCTCCATGTTTGGATGTTGCCGATAGTCTAATGTGGGCTTCATTTGCTTATTTGTATAAAAACGTCATGTTGCATTTGTATGCTTCCAGTGCACAGCACATGGTGTGGTATCGGTGATATTGACTTCAACATTACGTAAAAGGCTGCCTTGTGTATACAAAATTATGCATGAAAAAAGATTACCAACCAGCCCACAGGAAGCAACACGTAAAACGTATATCTATCTTTCGTACTGAAAACTATCGGTCATGAGAATCACTCGTCCTGCAGAGTTGTAGGATGAATGATGACTGTGGTGTTGTCGTCTCGATCTTGACTGTCGTATCAAGTGTTCCCTTGACATCACCCCTATACACGGTAGCTACGAAGGCTTATCTTACCAGCTATGATGTACATCGAGTGTGGGGTGGGTCCTGAGGCAAAGTGCATGTCACGGTATACTATAGTGTAGTTCGTGACACAAGGGTGAGGCGTAATATAAATTCAGGGAGATCTGTGTTTTATTTGTAATTACTGGTTGTGGTGGAGCACAATGATTGTCTATTTACTAAAGGGGAAAGGCAGATTAAAGCAGATTACCTTTGGGATGGACGCGCTGCAGGGTACATCATGGGTGTACCAGTGCCATCACCTAACTGAACAACACCTGAAGCCCACGCGACCCTGCTTGCTTCCGGGCTGCCCGGACTGCCTGGGCACCTAGCCAATCATCTCCTAGAGCAACAATCACGTGACCCAGCCCGGGTAGCGTAGGGCGGAGTTAACCTGGCTTGGGCAAGCGGCTGCCTGGCGGGCGCGGTTCCATGCGCGGGAAACTGAGGGACATGGCCCACGTGGTTGGTGGGCTGGCACCACGTGGCGTACACAAAGGCACGAGGTGTACAGAGAAAGCCCACGTGGTGTCGGAGTGACAAAAGCCCGCGCTAGGCACCAACTCACCACAATACAATTACTAGTGACGTCATCATGGGATTGTTTTGTAACGTGACTCGGTCGAGTTCTCGTGCGACGGGTTTGACTCCCTTCCCCGTCACCGCCACCACCAACAACAACAATAACAATAACAACAACACAAACAACAAGAACATCCCCTTGACTCTAACTTCCATTCACATCCTTGGAACGGATCAGCCAGCGAGTGATTCTAGAACAATCTGTCCCTTGCCATAGCAAAAATAAGAGTCAGGCTACCTTTGTGAATACTTTACGACTCCTGATTGTAATCTAGACTGGAATGAGAGATTTCATTCGACATTTGTCGCCCAAAGTACAAACACCGAAAGCAGAGAGAGGCTGGGTAACACTAGCTAATTTTATTCTTGTAATACTCGTAGTACAGTTAAGGCAAACACGCATTTATATGTAAGTACACATATACACATGCATGGGTGCATATATAAAAACACGCACACACACACACACACACACACACACACACACACACACACACACACACACACACACACACACACACACACACACACACACACACACACACACACATAATGTGTCTATAATCATACTTTGCTGCACTGTGATACACTAAAGATTAATTCTTGATAATACGTTGTCCTATATCATCATCTTGGAAATGATACTCTACGCACAATAAAAAAAATGTTAGGAAGGGACGACTTCCAATTCGAGCAGCTGGTGGTATCAGTATATTTCGTCCCATTGTCAAAGGGTTTCGTACAGAGTTTGACACTGATTTCACTTTTCTGTCGTGGGTTGCGTCAATTTGGAATGGAATAGAGTACTGCTCATTCTAATTTAGATCGCTACCATGAATCATAACAATGGTGTGTGTGTGTGTGTGTGTGTGTGTGTGTGTGTGTGTGTGTGTGTATGTGTGTGTGTGTGTGTGTGTGTGTTTGTATGTGTACATGTGTGTATCTGTACGTGCATATGCGTACGTGTGTGCACTTGAACATGCGTGTATCTGTACGCGTATATGCGTGTGCGTACGTGCATGCGTGTATGTGTGTATGTGTGTGTGTGTTTATCTAATTGTAGAATACAGAAAAGGAACAACGCTCGGAGGGCCCCGTGTGTGTTATTATGTGTGTGTGTGTTTGTGTATGTGTGTGTGCATTTGTGTGTACGCGTGTGTGTTTGTGTGTAAGTGTATGTGTATGGGCGTGTATGTGTGTGTATGCGCGTGTATTTGTGTGTATGTGCGCGCGTGTGTGTATGTATGTATGCGCGTGTATTTGTGTGTATGTGCGCGTGTGTGTGTGTATAAGCGTACGTGTGTGTATAAGCGTGTATGTGCATATGTGCGTGTGTGTGTATATGTGTGCGTTATTTTTTAACTCGTGTTTGTCTTTACGTGTGTTCGAGTGCATATGTGCGTGCGTGTACTCGCGTGTGCTGAGCCAGAAGACATTCCCAGCCTGAGGCAGATCGGTTACTCACTGAGGAATTTCCCATTTCCTATCGGTCCAATGTCTCTTCTTATCGCTTGATTTTTTTTTCGTAGATCCTTGGGTGTTTTTTATATATTTTTTCCACATGTACATTACTTGGTAATTCTAAGATAACCCTTCATTAACTCTTTAATGTCATATTTTGGGCGTTCAAGTATCACTGAAAATGTTCTAAGCAGAGATTTGCTTCTAGTCCAGGAAAACCTAATGGATATTCCGTAATTATATTCCATCTGTCTTTCCAAATAAGATTATTTTTTTTCCTTCTTTATGTCTTTTCTTTAACTATTTACCTATTTATTTGTTCTATTTATTCAAGACTGGTTTCTGATTTCCAGCCGCGTCCTTCAATGTTATGGCTGACTTGACCAAGCGTATCAGACAACTCGGCAAGCGTATAGCAAGAGGTGATTGTCAGAGTATCAATTGAAACTTGTAAATTCTCAGTTGAATTAGATCAGTGGTGATGAAACCTGAATGGATATTATATTGATTGATGGTTACATATTCCTTTCGTCCTATCTGTAATTACATTTACTGAACAACCTGTGAACAGTAATATGGACACTCGGAAGTCAAGTAATCTGATTAGATGCGGTATCCCATGTGGTCAAGTTCGTCTTCTTTGTCCCCACGGTCAAGACTACAAACATCATAGTCATGTATCCCACACTGAATTCCACAGCAGCACTACAAGTGACCGACAAACGTGGTCATTTAGCCGCAGCGTCTGGAAGTCTCAGTGTGTTCTCGTGCGGTGGCTGCGGGTTGTGAATTTGTGATATTGTTCATTTGGATCTCCTGGGGGTATTGACGCTTTAAGAAATGCTGCGGTGTCGGCCCTGAGCTGTGTTGTCATTCTTCTTCTTCATCTTTATCTTTATCTTCTTTATATTCCTCATCTTTTTCATCTTTTTGCGTCTTCATCTTTCTCTTCTTTTCCCTTTTCTTCTTTTTCTTCCCCTTTTTCTTCTTCTTCTCCCTTTTCTTCTCTTCTTCCCCTTTTTCTTTTCCTTCTTCTACTCCTCCTTTTTCTTCTTCTTCTTCTTGTTCATCTTCTTCCTCATCTTTTTTGTATCTGAGATGTATTTTGGTATGTGTAAGAGCTTCATAACGCTATATTCATGTATGAGGTTAAGATCTAGCAAAGCCTGAAGGGTCGTGTGTAGTTTAACCACGGTTCTGATCGTGTGGTTCTGTGGTCAGACGACATGTAGTTCTAGTTTTGTTCCGTGACGGTGCACTTGGGTAAACACAAACAAAATGCTGTAATGTTGTCAATTAGTTATTTGATTTTACTTGTGAGAAACATTTGATTGCTTGAGTGTTCGTTTGCTTCCTCGTTTTATTGGTATTATTATTATCATTTTCAAAAAAAAAAAAAAAAAAAAAAAAAAAAAGACTATAAACTAACCGAGGAAGTGGGGCTGCCCCGCATCTATCATAACTCTTACTTCCTTCCATTTATTTATTTCCTTCCACTTAACCCCGTAACCCCCTCCCTCCCTCCCCCCCATCTTATCTATCCTGCCCTCTAACTAAAATCCTACCTTGTTTATGGACCAAGAAGTCTCCTGTCGGAATGCTTTGTCATTGTAACTCATTGTAATTCATCGTAACGCATCGTATTGTTAATGGCATACCGGTTATAATGTTGGGTACATTGTGTTGTTTAGTGAGTTAGGAAATCCAGTAAATAAGGCGATAAAACAGTAATGGCTGACTACGATAGCCAATAAATTAACATTAGTACTTGTTGCATTGATATTGGCTACTGACAGGTCTATAATACTGAGCAATGCTCAGTTACATAATTGTCGTCAAGCTGTGAAAACTATTAACGTAGTTACTCACTGTCGTACCTCTGTAGGGCTTCTGGTTTTAGCGCTGGCGATGAGTCAGCTAAGACGAAAAGTACGCAGGAAGCAGTACGCAGTACGCAGTACGCAGACGCCATATACGGTGAGCCCTGCAAAGCTCAGGGACCACGATACACATACAGAAAAGCCAGAACGAACTTCCCGTCTTTTGTTGCTGCCAGTATAAAATGTGAATCCATTTACTACCGCAGGGGCTAGGTGTGTGTGTGGGGGGGGGGGGGCGTGGTGTATACCTCACGACAGAAAGGTATTGGAAAGTATGATTAATAAGAAAAAAAAAAAACTATAACCAACGAGTCAGTCGTCTGACATCATTAAAGAAAAATCAAATACATATAGATTTCTTTAACACACACTAGAGACACCAATACCATCCACAAATGGTCAGTATCACTCAGCGACGAAATATTGAGAGTTCCATTTACCATGTAGGAGGCATTCTATCTATTTACAAAAAAACAAACAAAAAACAAAAACAAAAAAACTCCCTTATATGGAAAGTAGCTAGCCAAGGTAAACACCTGACCTCCACCCATCCCCACACCCATCTATCACCCCTTAGCTCCTTGTGGATGAAAGACCACCCCTGTCCCCCGGTTACGGATCTGCCTAGTGTAGGCCTTATGGTCTCTTGCAGTCTCCTTCATTCTTATGTTATTGTGTCCCCCACCTACTACCTGGGTCAGAAACAATGCAGCAAGTAAAATCACTTCCACAACAGGTTCCGGGAGCCGAAGTTTGTTTATCCTCTCCACTTCATTTACATGGCGGCTCCCCCCCCCCCCCCGCCCCGTTCACTCGCGGAGATGTACACATTCGCGAAAAGTATGGGCCCTCTAAGGAAAAGGACGCGAACGACTGGTTTTTAGATATCGAGGTCGTTCCTGGTGGATACACCTTTCTTTTTTAGTGATATGGTTTGTGATATTGTTTAACGTCACAAACCTCCCCCCCACCCTTATCGGAAGGCTAGGACGGTGCCTCTCACAGAGGGCTTTGTAGCGTGGAATTTAATGAACCATGCCCTTGGTTCAACTTCGCTGGTGATCTCACATAATTTTAAAAGTAGGATGTGAACTGTCCAGTTATGATGCAGTTAGTGGTGGGAATAAAAAAGTTATACCAGGAGGAGTTTCGCTACAGCAGAAACCTTTATCTATTTTGTGTGCGTCTGGGCAAGACCAACAGCCAGGGCAGGTGGCAGTCATCGGTGGCCGATTAGGTGGTCATTATTACATGTTGCCGTTATGAAACCTTTCGTTAGGCTTTCCAACTACGTTTGCAGACAGTACCTCTTTTTTTGGTGTTTTACAACAAAGGTATACTAAACTCCTTACGGAAATAGAAGTCCATTAGATAAGGTTAGAATCCACGACGGTTAGTAGGGGGCATGTCGGACCATCACAACTCCACATAGGAGATGAGGACGAAGCTTTAGTCGAAGATTTATAGGTCAGGTCGGGAGTGAAGAAGGATAGGGTGGTTGAGTGAGGTGGTGCAGGAAAACGAACATAAAGAACATAAGAATGAAGGAGACTGCAAGAGACCGTAAGGCCTACACTAGGCGGCTCCGTATCCATCACCACCTGTCATCCCCATCCATAAAGTTGTCTAATCGTTTCTTAAAACAACTGATAGATTCAGCGCTTACTACATGGTTACTAAGTCTATTCCATTCGTCGACCACCCCTTTAGTAAACCAATTCTTGCCTATTCCCTTTTTAAATCTAAATTTGTCCAGTTTATAACCGTTACTGCGAGTCCTGCCCTGGGGGGAGGGAGGAGGGACTGGGGGGGGGTGTAAGGGGAGGGGTTGTCTAAGCCTACTTCGGGTTTTATGGTGCTACGTGTTTGAGGAAGGGAAGAGGGTGAAGGGATCTGAGAGGCTCTGTCAGGTCGATTTTGAGGTTTAGTTAGTCTCGAGACTCTGTCATGCGGAATAACCACTTCTTCACCCTTCTAGTCGTCGTCTTCTTCGTAATCGTCATCACCATGTTCTTGTTATAATCCCTCTCCCTCCTATACTTTAGCTTAATTTCTTAAAGTCTGGCTTATTGTGATCACTCGTGTGTGTGTGTGTGTGTGTGTGTGTGTGTGTATGTGTGTGTGTGTATTCGTATATATGCGCCCGCGCCCGTGTGTGTGTATGTATTCGTGTATGTACGTGTGTGTGTTGTGCGCATGGCATTGCTCAGTGTGTACGGATGGGTTCAGTGTATTCTCTTTATCTTTGTACCTATCAATTTTGTTTGCCTTCAATGTGTTCCATGTATATTTGTGTCGTGTGTAGATATATTAATTTTGTGGTGTACACTATACTATTAGTTTTTGCTTGTTATATTTACACATTCTATGCCGCCATATACTTCGACGGAATCCCGTTTTTAGGAGATTTTTTTTTCCTTTGATGAATATCACATTAGTAGGACCAGTCGCCCGAATGTTGTGTCAGGTTGTATTTCATTTCTAGTTTGTACTTGAAAAGTTTGCACAATATCCTCTTAAATTCTTTTTTTCTAAAGTTTATTTGCGTGCTGGGGACATTCCGTAGGAAATGTCGTCATTTCAAAGTTGAGATAACTTGCTTCAGCGAGTTCAAAAGGTCATTTGGTACAGCCGTAGATTGGCCAGTATCCGGTGCTCGGGGCTTACCAGTAAAGCATCCTGTACTTACGATTACGTGTTGATTACAAGTGAACATCTGCTTTTTAAGGTAACAGGTTAGATATCAAAATAGCCCACGGAGGATTGCTCATTATAATCAAATTTATTCTTGTGCACACGCATGTTCATGCTTGCGCGCGCCTGCACAATCACTCATATATATATATATATATATATATATATATATATATATATATATATATATATATATATATATATATATATACAACACTGAATTGGTCCCACTGAACAAATATACATTTTTATAAACTACAATACACTTTAATTCTAAGCCATCAACATCGAGAGAGACTCGAGGAGGCCAACATGCAGAAATTGAAACGTGGTATGGCCAATGACTCGAACCGAGACTGTGCTAGCCCCGGTTCAAGTCCTTGGCCTTACCAATTTTCAATTTCTGCATGTTGGCTTCCTCGAGTTTCTCTCGATGTTGATGGCTTAGAATTCGGGTACGGACAGTTGCTCACTGGATAGTTGCTCACTGGATAGTTGCTCACCGGATAGTTGCTCACCGGATAATTGCTCACCGGACAATCGCTCACCGGAGAAGTGACAAATAGGACACTTGCTCACCAAAGATTTTTTTTTTTTACTTTTCTTGAACTTGATAACAAACAATATACAGGATTTTTTAGTTATATTTAGGTTTATTACAGCAATAATACACAAACAATATCCAAACTTTCATATTTTAGTTTTTAATAATTATAAAATTCAATACACTTTAATTTCTAAGCCATCAATATATAGTAAAAAAATCTTTGGTGAGCAAGTGTCCTATTTGTCACTTCTCCGATGAGCGATTGTCCGGTGAGCAATTATCCGGTGAGCAACTATCCGGTGAGCAACTATCCGGTGAGCAACAGTCCTACACCCCTTAGAATTAGAGTGTATTGATATATATATATATATATATATATATATATATATATATATATATATATATATATATATATATATATATATATATATATATATATATATATATAACACCACAGTCGGACGAAAGAAAGAGTTGCGTAAGCGAAACTATATATTTCGATTGCTAACTGCAATCCTCTTCAGTAGTACAAAGTGGAAGGAGGATGCTATCTTAAATAGCAACCTCTTTCAAAAGAAAGGGAACTTGGAAAATAATAAACGTCACTACCCCAACCCTATGTGACCTGCGGATGAAATGAGGTCGGGTCAGGGGGAGGGGGAGGAAGCTTGTTGACAATATGTTTGGGGATGAATAGTCCTGAAATATAGTTTCTCTTACGCAACTCTTTCTTTCGTCCTACTGTGGTGTTAGTTGTGATATATACATACATATATATATATATATATATATATATATATATATATATATACAGTATATATATATATATATATATATATATATATATATATATATATATATATATATATATATATATATATATACCCAACACATAGACACTACACACACATACCTAACACATGTATGTCTCGGTGGCGCGGTTGGTAGAGTCCCCAACTGTCACTACGGGGGTCCGAGTTCGAATCCTTCCCCAGAGGTAAAATAATTTCAGTATCGTTGGGGATGACATTATTCTTATTTCAGAAAAAGCAGAAGACTTGCAAGATATGATGAGTGATCTGAACAAATAAAATCTCAAAGTAGTTTTAAAATTTATAAGAGTAAAATCAAAGTAATATTCAACACAAAAGTTCAAAGTAAAGATGGTGAGAAACTTGAAGAAGTTGAGGATTATAGTTATTTAGACCAGATGGTGAAAATTACCAAAGATCATGATAATGAAATAAAAAGACGTATTACAATTGGTTGGAGAGAGTTTGGTAAGTATAATAAAATCCTGATAGTCTCTCTACCTTTATGTTTGAAACGCAAAGTTTACAATCAGTGCATTCTACCAGCAATAATCTACGGGTGTGAGACCTGGAAACTGACAAAGGAGATGAAAACAAAGCTAAAGACTACACAGAGGAGAATGGAGAGATCGATGATGGGAATAACGCTGAGAGACCGAAAGAGAGCAAGTTGGGTGAGAGAGCAGACTAGAGTGAAAGATATTGTGGAAGAAGTAAAAGAGAGGAAGTGGAATTGGGCAGGTAAGTTAGTGCAAACGACTGATGAGCGATGGAGGAAGTGTGTTACTGAGTGGACGCCGCGAGATTGGAAGCGTGGAAGAGGGAGACCAGAGAGAAGGTGGAGAGAAGAGATTGAGAGGTTTGCAGGAGTGACGTGGCAGAGGTTGGCGCGGTCGTGTGAATTATGGAATGCTATGAGGGAGGCCTTTGTTCAGCAGTGGACTCAGGATGGCTGATTTGATATGTATATATATATATATATATATATATATATATATATATATATATATATATATATATACATATATCTATATAGATATATATATATACAAGGGGTATGGTAACTGCAGGGAGGAAGGCAGGCGGCTGCAGCTGGAATTGGTTCATATTAGACGCGCGTTGGGCTGCTCAAGCCAAAAGATGATATAAACCAATACAAGTTAACACCCATCCACGGCGACTGTTGTTTTCTAGTCTTTGTTGCTCGATTCGATTAAATGAGGGCAGAATCTCGTGCCGTAGGGGCTCAAGAGGACATATAGTAACACCCTATGTAGGGTAACATTACTATGGGTGCCTATTCTGACAAAGACAGAGGGCAAATATCCTCGCTGATGTAACTATTATGTAAGGATAGTTGATTATGTATTCAGGTATTCGACTATGCCGGATGTTTTTAAGCGGAAGTGTTTTGGACAAAAGATCCCGCGAAGTACGGAGTTTCCGTTGCTATGGCCCCACCCTGACGAACGAACTCAGTCGTCTCACTACCGTAGCAGGTGGCTCCTTACGTAACCCACCAACAACAGTGGCAGGATGGTCTTCCTCCATACACACTACACCGCCCCTCGATACTTCATGAAGCCTTAGTACCTCCCCAGTGGCGGATCACATACGCAAGACTCAAGTTGATGTAATTGTCTGAGGACAAGTACGGGATCTAACGGCAGGTTGTACATGGGAGAGAACGCGCAGCAGGAGGCTGTTTTGAATAATTCTCCACCAGGGCTTCTTCACAACCGTGCAGATGCCGGTGGCGGGTTCATCCCTGACGTAAAACCTCCAACGAGGTGGCGGATATGTTACTGATATTGTTTCTGGTAAAGGGTGGGAGATTTCGTGTAACTCTGGGGGCGGGCGGGCTCCAGCCTGAGAGAGTTTGATCCAGACCTTTCGGGCGAGTCTGATCTTTAGTTACAGAGTTTTTTTTTTTGTTTTTTTTTTTTATTTTTTTTTTTTGCAAAAACTCCGTCCATGAAGAGCGTCACTCTGTCGAAGGGGTTGAGGGTCGGGGCGGGGGACAATTTGGCGGGATTTACCACTTCAGGGGACTCGGGGTGGTGGGTAAGGGAGTTGGAAACTATTACTGATCATATTACTATTATTATTACTATAACTATTTACTACTATTGTTTCTGGTACTAATAGTACTATTGTTACTTCTATTGCTGTTACTACTACTACTACTACTACTACTACTACTACTACTACTACTACTACTACTACCTCTACTACTACTACTACTACTACTTCTATAATTGCTACTTTTCTACTACCTTTTACTACTACTACTACTACTACTACTACTACTACTACTACTACTACTACTACTACTACTACTACTTCTACTACTACTTCTACTACTATTTTCCAATACACACGACCTCCATCCTCGTGGAACTGTGTGGTGGAAGCAGCAGGATCTGTCTCCCACAGACACCGTTCATTGGCCCCTCTCCCGCCAATGACTGTGGTCGACGGCCCTTTTATTTATCTATTTCTTTTTTAATAATACCTAATACAAAAGTTCATTTATCCTACTGTCAACCACCGTCTGCTCAAAATCTAGGTTTTGTATATGTGCTGATTTTGGCGGTGGGGACCTGGTACCTCTCAGGCATAGGAGGGCTGATCTTAGGAGTGAGAAGGACAGTCTACATCTCATCCATGAAACAATGTTGCTTTTTGTTTGTTGTTTCTTTTCAGCCATCACCTCTGCCAGCCGAGCGTAGAATGCCTTTGCTCTAGGACCCATCCCACCTGAACGGGTCTAAGTTAAAGCGTCGCCTTGGTTCATCGAAATCCACTCTGGCCAAATTTGCCCTTTTGATGAATAAAATAATCAGGTGTTTGTCAAAATTTGTTTCGCTCTGTCCACTTCTGTGCTTCTCTTTCTTCTTATTTCTTCATTTTCTCTATTCTTTTCTTTTCCTTATACACTTGTCAACGTTTCAGGGGTGTGTGTGTTGCAAGGCCATTTACAACATCAAACTGTTTGTCAAACCCGGTTTGTCAAACAAATGTTTGAAGTGATGTTTGACCGTGTGAATGCTGTATTTGGTTGTCAAACACGTTTGACAAACGTGTTTGACAACCAAATTCCCCATTCACACGGTCAAACATCACTTCAAACGCTTGTTTGACGAACCAGGTTTGACAAACCGTTTGGCCGTGTGAATGGCCCTTAACTCTTCCCACTTACCTGTCTAGTTCCGTCTAATAATGATAATAACAGTAAAGTTCTGAAGAGTACTTCACTGCCACGAAGGTGTCTTAGGCCTGTAGAGTGAACAAGATTTCCTCATAATTGTACTGGGGTATTATCATCTGGCAGTTAAGGTATCACTATCACGCTCCTTCGGCGAGAGGCGGCAGTTTCATGACGACCATATCCAGCGGTGTCGTGCAACGCGCCAATAATGACGTGTACGGAATTCGCGAATTCCTTCCTAGCATGGTATCCATGCCCAGGTACTCACTGTGATTAACAGTGTACAACGGTACGACGTAAGCAGTCCTTCCATTTTATTTCTGATGGTAGATCGATCGATGTAATAACTTAATTGCTATGTGCGTTTTTTTTTAACGAATAGAATAGGAATGCTATTGTTGAATGGCAGTCCGACTAGACAGCAAATATATCGTCATTATCGACGAGAGACACATACTGTGAACAAAGAACGTATAATACAAGTTTTCCTTCCAATAAAATCTTGCTACGCCCAGTGAAGCATCCACAAGAAAGAGGAATGACTTCTGAACTGATGACAAACCTTTACTGTCAATAAATCCATTAAAAAGAAAAAAAAAATATATATATATATAAATATATATGTGATGATTTCTTTGACAGACTTAACTTCCAGAATCAGGCTAAAAGTGGTAAATCACAAAACCTGATGTAAGACTTTCTAACTAATCATTTTCATCCCAGACTTTATTCTTACACAGTCAATTCGATATCTTCTAAGTTTTGTACCACCAAGACGCAAAAAGAACATCTTTTTATCTTAGTAAAGTTTTCTGTCGAACACCTCTTCCTCGGCGTGTAGCCATTTTTACGGTTTTTAGCAAATTCTTAAATAATTAAGACACCTCCCGAGGATATTAAAATTCATCGTCTGACAAGCAAATAACTAAACGGAAAGAATGATTCAACAATATCCTTGACAAAGATCTTAAAGTTAAGTAAGAATTCGTAAGAGGTAAACATGATTACGCATTCTAATCTGCATAAGGTATCAGGGGTTCTTGAGGGGGTGATGTTCGTGCAGGACATTAGAATCATATTTATTGTTCTTCTGAGGTGACCAGGTTTTTGTCGCTGTGATAAGAGAGTTGGGGTTCGTGCGTAGAGTTCGCCTTGGTTTCTACGCTTCTATCGATCCTGTTGAACGTAAAAAATACCTGTTATGCTTATGAAATGTATAATCATAGTTGTTATGCTCAATATACTGCGTTTACTATATTCAGAATTATATTCATAACGTCACTGTACACTCGATAGTGTGTTTATTTATTTCCTGTTGAGAATGAAATAGACTAGTCATGTCCCTTAGATTCAGGGTTTATCCGTGTTAATTGGGAACATGTGTAGAGTTACTGTGGTAGGAAACCTAAATAAAGGGCAGCAGGAACATTTCAGGGCAATTTACTGATGTGTACAATGCATCTATACTTAAAATATGTTATCAACATTAAAAGAGCCTATAAAAATTGGATTATTTTGACTACAAAATGTACACAAAACTATCAAGTTAATTATAATACATATTACAATCGGGGACATTTGGATAATTTACGGTAAATGACAATGCTACTGCTAGGCATACGAATTGTATGGCCACCCGACGAAAATTCCTCTCTTTGCACTAATGCTAATTGCTTGACCTTTACGAATGATGAATGATGGAAAACTGGCAACGAAGCAAGAAAAGAAAGTTCGTATATCTGTAGTCGTTTGTGCGTGGGTAAAACCAATTTAGACATATGTTTTGTTATAAAAACAAAGAACATGAAATGCGGAACTATTTCAAGGAAGATAACATAAATTGGCATAATGTGAAATTCCAGGAGAAGGAACACTCAAGTATTGATTCAAAATGAACGTAGACAAAGTGTCTATCTCTGTCCCAAGAAACGGTATCTGTGGGTCGATGCTTTGCGGTGCGAAGGACCTGGGAAGACGATTTCTTCGCGTGGAGTGGGCGTAGAGGGGAGAGGAGAATGAGAGTATAGTAACTGCGCATGCGCAACCGCACTTCACAAAGATGCAGTTGTCCACGCATGCCAACTTCCGTTCGAGCACAAATCATTCTAGATTCCCGTAGACGACTTCCTAAGAACATGCGTTCACGCATAACTTTTGAAAACTCTAAAGTGTACGTGGCAACGATTGTCTTTATTCCTTTGGCCACACGCGGGTGGTGCTATTCAGACTTAAAAGAAAGTGGTCCCAGCTTACCCAGGTTGTGTTTAACCCTTCACACTCATAAATTCTTGCAAATCGCCATAGGCGTATTCAGATGAAGAGAAGTCTCTCGTCTTTTATGGCGGTGGTAAAGATTCTTCTCATACAGACCTACGTACTATTGTCCACGCATAGGTTTTGTCACTTGAACAAGTCTGCGCGCACACACACGTACACACGTACACACACACACACACACACACACACACACACACACACACACACACACACACACACACACACACACACACACACACACACACACACACACACACACACACACACACACACACACACACACACACAGAGAGAGAGAGAAAGAGAGAGAGAGAGAGAGAGAGAGAGAGAGAGAGAGAGAGAGAGAGAGAGAGAGAGAGAGAGAGAGAGAGAGAGAGAGAGAAGAGGAAAATTCACCAGTAAGAAAAGACAAGATATAAAAAAAATAAAAAATGACAGAAATCAAAAGAAATACTACAAACAATAATGGGCAATGAGGAAAGCACACGTGAAGAAGTAGAAGACATGTATAAGAAGGTGCACCACCAATGAAAGTAAAATTCGAGTCACAAAAAATATGAATGAATTAATGGAAAACAGGGAAGCTTGACAGTATAGACAAAGATCAAGAATGTTTGGGATAGAAACAAAAACACATATGCAAGTTTGGATTTGATTTTAACCAAGGAGTCTGAGGTGTTTGGAACATCTCATTACAGGTGTCAATGAGTAGAGTGATGGTATTCCTCGAATTTATGCTGGAAGTTGGGAAGACAGAAATAGTAGAGGAATTATACAAACTACCAGCATACACCTTTGCCAAGGCCAACTTTGCTAAAATGAACAAATACTTCGAAGAAGTATTTTGGAAGGAGCTCAATAGAATTAAAGAAATTGAGATAAAAATCTACAATACGGGAGTTGTCAAAGATAAGTGGAAAAGAAATACAAGAAAGGACTGTTCAATGAAAAATGAGCACTGGGAAAATAACATTGAAACAAAGCAACGGAAAGATGATAAGAAAAGAATTAAACAGATAAACGACAAAAACAGCAAACAAACAAACAAACAAACAAACAAACAAACAAACAAACAAACAAACAAAAAACAAATTAATATACAATAATTAAAAAAGTAGAGGAAAAGAACTTTGAGAAGGACGTAATTGACAAATGTATCACCCAGTCTAAGTTGTTCTTCAGATTTGTGTAAAGCAAGTTAAAACATAGAGAAGGAATATCAACATTGAAAGTTGAAGAGATAGTATATGAGGAAACAAAAATGCAAACTAGAATAATGAACGAAAGCTTCGATTCAGTGTTCAATGTGTAAGACAAGATTGAGGGATAAACAAAATGATATATGGACTCAGAAATTTACCTTACGAAGAGAGGCTTAGGCACCTTAACTTACACTCTCCGGAAAGACGCAGAAAGCGGGGTGATCTAATAGAGGTGTTCAAGTGGATCAAAGGCTTTAACAAGGGTGATGCAAACAAGGTCATCATATTAAAACAACAGGGCAGGACTCGCAGTAATGGTTATAAACTGGACAAATTTAGATTTAAAAAGGGAATAGGCAAGAATTGGTTTACTAACAGGGTGGTCGACGAATGGAATAAACTTAGTAACGATGTAGTAAGTGCTGAAACTATCAGTTGTTTAAAGAAACGATTAGACAACTTTATGGATGGGGGGGGAAGACCTGTGGTGATGGATACGGAACTGCCTAGTGTAGGCCTTATGGTCTCTTGCAGTCTTCTTCATTCTTATGTTCTTATGTTCTTATGTTATGTTCATTCTTATGTTCTTATGTCCTTATGTTCTTCTTATGTTATGTTCATTCTTATGTTCTTATGTAAAAGGATAAATTCATATCAAGAGGGCCCAAGAGACAGCAACACATAAGCAAAGGAACTACGGTTAACAAAAGAGGATTGAGAACCACTGAGACGCTTTCTTTAACGAAGTAACCCAGCTCAGCGCTTGCCTGTGCTCAAAACAGTCACATTTGAAGAGACATAAATTATCATTAATCCTTCACTTAAATTAATGTGGTTAGTTACCACCCACTTACAATAGACGGCCGGTACCTATCAGGATTCGAACCGGGGCCTACGTAGGTGGTGGCACGATCGAAGCTCAATGTGCCACAGCGGAAGATAAAGACTCATTGAGTAATTAGATATAACGTACCACTGCTGTATTAAAAAAGTATATTAGAAAGAGTTAAGTAAAACATAGAGTGTGAATTTCTTTAGAGGATTACAATGCAACTTACCCGGCTAAGACGACAAATCCTTTATGACACCTCTTCGTATCATGAGTGTGCAGCAGCAGCCTACAACAGACAGACAAGCACCAGGGATCAAAAGTCAGAGTTTACATTAAATGTGTGTGTGTGTGTGTGTGTGTGTGTGTGTGTGTGTGTGTGTGTGTGTGTGTGTGTGTGTGTGTGTGTGTGTGTGTGTGAGAGAGAGAGAGAGAGAGAGAGAGAGAGTACCAGTGCCAGTGTAAGGAAAATGTTTAGTTTTGGAAAATGAGCGAGCGTCAGACTTATGATAGAACTGTTATAAGAAAGGAACCCCGAAGAAGAGAAACGAAAAGAAATGCGTATTGTAAACACATGCAGGCGAGCATAACTATTGTCGAAAAGAGCTGGGCTTGATCGTTAGTGTTTAGGAGCCCACTCAGTGTAAGGCAGTTAGTTGGCGGGAACAAGGAATGAGGGATGTAAGGAAGGATGGCGGGGGTGGGGGTGAGAACACCATATGTCTGTAGCTGTTCTAAGCTAGCTCCTATTACCTCTCTCTCTCTTTCTCTCTCTCTCACCCACATCCACACCCACACCCACACGTGCACACACACACACACGCACACATACCCACACCTACCCTTACACACGCACATACATTCGCGCGCACACACACACACACACACACACACACATATATATATATATATATACACACGCGCGTGCACACACACACACACACATACACACACAAACATACACACACACACACACACACACACACATATATATATATATATATACATATATATATGTATATATGTATACATATATATGTATATACATATATATATATATATATATATATATATATACAGAAGCACACACACACATATACACATAATTTGAATCTGAGTATGATAATTTTTCATAGCTAGCTTCAAATTGTATGTATGTATATATATATATATATATATATATATATATATATATATACATATATATATATATTTGTCAGTGTGTGTGTGTGTTTGTATGTACGTTTGTGTGTGCATTTGTGAATATGTACTGTGTGTGTGTGTGTGTGTGTGTGTATGTGTGCGTGTGTGTGTGTGTGTGTGTCACCTTGTTTTTTTTGGATCACGTGT
>NC_134815.1:45844210-45861710 GCF_046742065.1 Oratosquilla oratoria | reverse complement strand
TTTATTTGATGTTTGTTTATTTCTTTCTTTGTTTCTTTGTTTCTTTGTCTCATTGTCTCATTGCCTCATTGTCTCGTTGTCTCGTTGTCTCGTTGTCTCTTTGTCTCGTTGTCTCTCTGTCTCTTTGTTTCTTTGTTTCTTTGTTTCTTTGTTTCTTTGTTTCTTCGTTTCTTTGTTTCTTTGTTTCTTTGTTTCTTCGTTTCTTTGTTTCTTTGTTTCTTTCTTCCAAAGGAAGTTGGAACAGTTAGCCAATAGTTTCAAAAAGCCCTTTGTTGTCCTTACTGAAAACTACAAGACTGTCAACCATCTCTGCACTCCTATTGTCCAGTTTTGACCTTAGATTGTCCCATGTTTATTGATTCTGTTATCATTCCTTCATCCAAACTATCCCATGAATCAACAATCCTATACAGAAAATTATATTCTTAATGTCTTCCAAACATGTAGTCTGTTAATCATCTCGTTATTTTTGTTTTTCCTATGATCTAATAATGAGAGGACTTTTTCGTCAAGTTTATAATATTTGTTCATGGCTCTAAATGCTATTGATCGCCACATCTTTCGTCTAACATTGGGAACCCCAGTACTTTCAATCTTCCTTCATGTGTTTGATCAGCAAGATCTGTGGTCATTTTAGCCACTGCTAGATTTTCTCTATCTTGTTGCGACCACACCACTGCAGCGTACTTCAATCTGGGGCGAATCAGTGTTTTTTTTTTTTTTTCTTCATTATGGCTTTGTTCACACAGTGACCAGCTACTCTGTTATGTTCTTAAGTAGATTATAAGTTTCTCCACTGAACCCTTTTAGAGTCAAGCATTTCTGGAGACATATTCCCTTTCGAGTTCCTCTCATCCTCCACTTTTGTAATCATAGCTTACCCACTATACAGAACAGTGGCGGTCTATTCTTGCACCCATTTCCAATATCTTGTGTTTTTTAGTACACCCCCACACCCCCACCCACTCACCCCACACACACACACACATATATCATGCGAGTCAAACTTAGCTTTATATTACCTTTTGGTGTCTGCCGTGATTATTTCTCCTTTCAATTCAATCCGTTAATTGACATTTCTGTGAGGAAAGCTGTGCTTCCTTACTTTTGTCATGAATACTGTCTTCTTCAACTTCTTAATATGACCTTTAGATGTTCTTTTATCTTGGACCAGAAGATCTTCTCATTCATTTGTTTTTCATTCTTTCCTCCATTCTAAAGATATTTTTCATATTTCCTCTTTCTCTTCGCCCTTTCAACGTAGGCAATTCAATTTTTGTTGAATTTTCTTGATGCATTTTTCCTTCCAGGCTCTATCATTCAAATCCTTACCATGCCACCGCTGCACACTCAAATCAACGATAGAACAGACTTTCATTTATCTTTTGTATCATATTCTCATCCATATATTGAAATGTCTCCCGTTATTTGGTTTATGTGTTTTCCATAGACAAATCCGTAATTAAGACTTTTAAAGATTTTGTCTACTTTTCTCTCGAAATTTAATCATTTCCCGTTCTAAAGTTTCATGATGGCCTTCTCTGAATTTAGTCCATTTCCAGAATATTTCATTTCTTTGCAGTGAATTTCATCTTCCATTTCTGGCTCCATTCATAAACCCTATCTAGGTCCTCTTGCAGCAAATTGTAATCTTCATCACCTCTCCCTCTCCTCGTTATTTTGGCAACATATGCAAATAACTGATGAGAAATGTAGCAACACATTTGTAAATTACAACTAACACCAAAGTAGTACTGAAGAGGGTTGCAGTTAGCAATCGAAATATATAGTTTCGCTTACTCAGCTCTTTCTTTCGTCCGACTGTGGTGTTAGTTGTGGTTTGCATATAAGTTTATGTAGCTTTAGCATCCGCAATATCGTAAATGTAAATAAAAGCCATTATCTAAACCAATGCCTAACCCTGTGGTACTCCATTTGTCATTCTTTCTAACCAGACTTCTCATCCTTCGCCATTATTCTCAACCGCCTTCTCTTTGCGAAATCTTTCATCCACTCATATATGCTCCTTTTGAGTCCTAAAGTATCTAACTTCGACATGGGACCTTATCAGAAGGTTTCTCTAGGTTCAGATATACACAATCTACCCCACCCTCTCTCTCATACAGCATATTAACTGTTTTTCCGAATAGAAACTTATAAAGTTTGTTAAAGGATCTTTCCTTACTGAATCCAAACTAACTTTCCACCTAGACTCCCATCTCGTTGAAATATTTCATCTGTCGTATTTTTACGATCCTTTATCACATCTTGCCTATCTTACTAGTTAAAGACATTGATTTAAGTTCGAAGGCTACCCTTTACCTCCTCCCTTTTAATTTGGAGCTGCATTAGCCATCTTCTAGTCCTTTGACACCACTCCCTCTTCCAATATGCACACGATTATTTGGTGTATTCTGTCCATTAATCGTTGTCTTCAATCTTCCAGTATCCAATTTGAGATTATATCCTGTTCCAGTGCCATTAGGTGTGTGTGTGTGTGTGTGTGTGTGTGTGTGTGTGTGTGTGTGTGTGTGTATGTGTATTCACCTCGGATCTGCTGCAGTCTCTGTCGAGACAGCCAGACACCACCCTACGTCAGTGAGCTCAGAGCTCATTATTTGCCGATCTCTGGGTAGGTCTGAGACCACTCACACACCACACACTGGGACAGCAAGGTCACAACTCCTTGACTAACGTCCCGTACCTATTCACTGCTAGGTGAACAGGGGTTACACGTGAAAGGAGACAAACCCAACTTATCTCCGCCCGGCCGGGGAATTGAACCCCGGTTCTCTGGCTTGTGAAGCCAGTGCTTTACCAATCCGCCACCGAGCCGTGTGTGTGTGTGTGTGTGTGTGTGTGTGTGTGTGTGTGTGTGTGTGCGCGCGCGTGCGTGCGTTTGTGCGCGCATGCATGTGTGTGTGTGTTTGCATACGTTACTGCAAAATTATGTGTGTATATATGTGTCCGCGTACAGGAATTTACGAGTGGATTTATGAGAAAGTTTACGGCTAACCCTGCAACCAAACCTACAACTGGACGTACGCGTGTAGCAGGATGTTTAAAGTCGCGAGACAAAAATCTTATCCTGCTATTCTAACATGACATTCCTGACGTGTTAGGCAGTCCCTAAGAAGACCTTTCCAATAGCTAACGTAAACAGTTAAAGTTCATTGCCTTCGATACAGTGTATGTACATACACAGGTACAAATATATACTGTATATATATATATATATATATATATATATATATATATATATAATGTATATATATATATATGTATATATAGATATGTATGTATATATATATGTCTATGTATATATATATATATATATATATATGTATGTATATATATATATATATATATATATATATGTATGTATATAAGTACACACACACACACACACATATATATATATATATATATATATATATATATATATATATATATATATTCTGTTAAAAACGACAGCAAAAGAATTATTGATTAGTTTTTTCCGTGAGCTCTCAAGCTTGCGAAAAGTAGATTTTTGGTAGGGGGAAAGGGAGTAAATCAGATTTCCAAAATTCATAGGAAACACAAAAGTATAGTACACAATAAACACAATACAAGAAATTAATACAAGAAATACAGCAAAAAACAAAATACAAGCACAACAAAATAGTTATCAAGACGTTTCGCAGATCTTTCTGCATCCTCAGTTGAAGTGAAAAGAAAGGGAAAGGGAGCATATTTTAAATGAAATGGGAAGCACGGGGAGAAGTCACCGTGTTGCAACTGGGGGAAGTCACACGCAGGACCACAAACACTGGGAGAGATCACAAGTTGGCGGAAATGGTACTCGGGGAGGTCACTCCCGGGTTCGGCGCCAATCTGCTTCTCAGTCTTTGGGAACGACGTATGGTAGGAAGTTCTTCCCTTTCGCGGGGAATGGGGAGCCTCTGGGAAGGAGAGCCCGATGTCTTGGGATTGTCCATCTGGCTCCTCCGAACAGGTTTCATGCTAGGGAGGAGGGCGAAATCATTTACCTGCCTATTAATGGCAGGTTGCAGCTCCTTTATCCATATGGCTTCCAAGATAGCCAAGCGCTGAGGGTCCTCTTCTTTTGCCACAACTTCGGTGTTTTTTACCATAGTCTCCCTATCGAGGTGGCGTCGAGGATGCAGAAAGATCTGCGAAACGTCTTGATAACTATTTTGTTGTGCTTGTATTTTGTTTTTTGCTGTATTTCTTGTATTAATTTCTTGTATTGTGTTTATTGTGTACTATACTTTTGTGTTTCCTATGAATTTTGGAAATCTGATTTACTCCCTTTCCCCCTACCAAAAATCTACTTTTCGCAAGCTTGAGAGCTCACGGAAAAAACTAATCAATAATTCTTTTGCTGTCGTTTTTAACAGAATATGCCTCAGAGAGAATCTCCTGCCACGCTTCACCAATATATATATATATATATGTGTGTGTGTGTGTGTGTGTGTGTGTGTGTGTGTGTGTATGATATACCCACACACACACACACACACACACACACACACACACACACACACACACACACACACACACACACACACACACACACACACACACACACACACACACACACACACACACACACATTCACGTATACATGCAAAACACATCTTGTACCCACGGAAAGATTCTGGCCTGCTTAAGGTGCATCTGTTGCTGCAACTGGCTCCTCTGCGTAGTTCGGGGGCAGCAAACCTCATCACGGTACTCTCCGAACGGACGCTTCGTTCCTCGACAGTTAATTGTATCCGGGATAATAACAACAACCTCGTTGTCTGCCAGAGTCCTTTTGCATTCCCACTGAATCTCCAAACCTCCCCTCTGCCGTCTCTGCCAGACCCTTCCTAAACCCTCCAGCGTAGTTCCAAAGCTCCAACTGCCAGCTCGACTGAACCTTTCACAACTTTCCACGTTTTCTATTTCAATGACGTTCGCTCACACTGCTGCGCTCACCGGCCTTCTCTCCCTTTCTAAGAAATCTCAGATTTTCGGTACGAATGCATTATTATCAACCACCGTAAACCGTTCCAGATCTGCATCGTACCTAACTCATTTGTTTAGTAAACTCCCTTGGCTGATTAGAATCGTCTGGAAGGATGAGCTCTTTCTCTGCGAAGGGGATTTCATTCGTCTGAACAAAACATTCTAGAAGCAGAATGAATATGGGTCATAAAACCTCTTAGAGGGACTAATCGAAGTATTCTAGACATGAGTTTAACCTTTCCCCCTGTTGCGTGGGCCCACCTCAGGTGAATTAAATCGTCTGGCGGCATCTAGGATAAAGAGTTAAGGTGTAAAAACCAGCGAAACGATTCGACCGCGACCGCCATATACTGTATCCCGACCTGTTCCCATGCCATCGCCCGGGCCTTCAGACCATTCCGACAACACTTCAGTTAACAATACCCTCGGTTCCTGCAAGCAGTTAATCCCCCCCATCCCCCCCAACACACACACATCTCCCCCTTCTCCCCCCTCCCCCTCCAGTGGTCCTCCTGTTCCCCCATGACGACCCCCCCCCCTCACCATCCCTGACAACAAGATTCCTCCCCCCCCCCACTTGGTGTGACCCCCCTCACCCTCCCCAACCCTCCCTCCATTCCACTTCTTTCAAACTACATACTCTCCCTCTCTCCGCACGCACGTGCACACGCGTACATAGTCACACACGCACGCACGCACACACACACACACACACACACACACACACACACACACACACACACACACACACACACACACACACACACACACACACACACACACACACAACCATGTACGTGAGGGGGGGATGACTCGGGGGGAAGAGAGAGCCCACAAACCAGCTGTTGCCTAGAACCGGCTCCATGCAAAACCTGCTGCTTAGACATCCCTCCTCACTGTCCCTTTCCCCCCTCCCCCCCATCCTACGCTTAACCCCCCCACCCCCCACCCCCCACCCCACATCACCCGTCTGTCTCCCGCGCAAACTCTTCACACTACCACCTCCGCCATCTCTTTCCTATACATTCAATGACGACCGCTCACTTTTTGTCTCAGTTTCTACTTCTGTTCTACTTGAGCTTTCCCCCTCCTGCCCCATAGCCCCGAAAACCTTTCCTTTACATTTCTACAACGCAATTGAATCCTGCTGTCTTGTTATGATACTCTTATATCACTCCTCTGCCACTTTATCATCATCTCCCATTCCTACTTCTTTATTCTCAATCTCGTCGCTGTCTTGTATTTCCGGCTATTGTTTTCTCAATATGTGTCCTTTTGAGTTTTTTTTAATATATAACTGAATCACTCGCCTCCATATCAGTTTTAATCCCTATTCCTTCTATCTCTCCGTTCTGTTCCACGTCTTTCCCTCTCTTTCTCCTGCTCCTCCTCCCTGTTCTCTGTCCCTTTCCCTCGACCTTCCCCGTCAAATTTCCCATTCTCCCCTCACAAAGTATCTTGGGAGTGTGATCACCGTTTTCTTTGACAGTCAAAGGATTTGTATGAAGATTATTATTTCCAGCCTATCTATATGAGTGTGTAATCAACATACTGAACCTACGTAATGGTTTCACGTGCAGTACATATACCTCGTAGTATTGATCAATTTTCATTTACCTTTTTCATGAGTCTCGATGATGACAGGTTGGTAGGGAGGTAACACAACCTTCTCCGTAGAATAATGAAGACTTAATTTAGCTCTGAGGAAGCCAAAATGCATCCAAAACAATTTGTTTTCACTAACGTTTTGAACATTAGCTGAATCTGAGGGGGTTAACCTGATTGGCTGTGATGCTGCCGGACATCGATATATTTGAGAAATATGGAAGTTTCTCGCAGTCGATGGCAGCAGCCAGAAGAAATGCACAAAACGACACAATCATCGAACGTCAAAGCAGTCGACGCCGCCGTTCAGAGAGGTTCTTCATCGAAGTACAGTACACGTTGATGCGAAAAAGCTTTGGTCAGCGAAAGGCATCTTGTGACTTGCCATGCATTCCTCACGTGCACAGCACAGTTATTTTTGAGGTTTGCCTTTCAGAAAATAAATAAATGAATAAATAAATAAATAGATAAACAAATGAATAAACAAATAAATCAATAAATATATAAACGAATAATTGATAAAAGAATAATTAAATTGATTAACGAATAAATAGATAAATAGATCAATGGCGCAGTTTCAGTGACGCCACACTCAGCGATGACTCAGTAATGATATACAAAATATGACGACTTGAACGTTCTAACATATTCTGATTTCATGCAATGCACAATTTTGTTGTGGATATTACCCTTGACCCTGCATACTCGTGCATTGTTCAGACTCATGTAACGCGTGTTGTTTTCGATATACATTTGAGTTCCAATGCTTGCTGCGTCGTAAGACCAACGTTCTAAATCCCTCTGTTGGACTATCGAACTAGACGGTAAACAATATGAAAATCAGAAAAAAATGCTTAATCACACCAAGAGGCAGCGCTTAAACAGCAAGAAAAGTTTTTCTATTCAACACACATTTTGACATATATACATATTACGAGGGAAAATGTTTTACTTGAGCGCATAGCGTGAAATTATTACATAAGGATACACCTACTCACCACGGCTTACATAACCGAGTAAAACGGATATTCTTCCACACACGCGACGCGATAAACTCGTACACACAAGCGTCCGCCCTGCCGTCCTCACATAATAATGGAATAACATGACTCATCATACGTCAGATTGAAACGATTTCTTTTTATTTCATTAGATCGCTCCTGTAATACAAACTATTGGTGTTGAATGCTCCGAACAAAGGCAGCCCCCACACAAACACACACAAACGCACACACGAGCACACACACACACACACACACACACACACACACACACACACACACACACACACACACACACACACACACACACACACACACACACCTTACAAGCCAGAGAACCGGGGTTCGATTCCCCGGCCGGGCGGAGATAAGTTGTGTTTGTCTCCTTTCACGTGTAACCCCTGTTCACCTAGCAGTGAATAGGTACGGGACGTTACTCTAGGAGCTGTGACCTTGCTGTCCCGGTGTGTGGTGTGTGAGTGGTCTCAGACCTACCCAGAGATCGGCAAATAATGAGCTCTGAGCTCACTGCCGTAGGGTGGTGTCTGGCAGTCTCGAAAGAGACTGCAGCAGATCCGAGGTGAATACACACACACACACACACACACACACACACACACACACACACACACACACACACACACACACACACACACACACACACACATACACAAACATATATATATTTCTAATACTTGGCATGAGTTTTTGGCTCGCCACTGTACTTTTTTAATCTGTTAATGTCTTTAATGAGATTTGGGATCTGGGAGCCAAACATTCCAAGTATGGGATGGTACTGTAATTGTATGATTAGAGCTGGATATATGAAGTCAAAAGATCTCTCTACCATACTTATTGTCCTATTTGTTTTTTATATCCTTTTAGATTCTTGGGTGTGAATCGACGGGCCAGGGTGTTTTGTTTAATCACTTTGATATACATCATCCAGTCTCTTCTAACAAACCGCCGTTTCTATGTGGAAATGGATGGCAAGAAAAGCAGGTACCGTTTCCAGAAGAACGGACTCCCACAAGGATCTGTGTTGGCTCCAACACTGTTCAACATTTATACCAATGACCAGCCACAGTATCAGAATACCCATAGGTACATCTATGCAGATGATCTGTGCATTGCCACTCAGTCTGATTCCTTCAACACCATCGAAGACCGACTATCAGAGGCCCTAACCACACTCTCCACGTACTACAAAAAGTGGCATCTCAATGCGAACGCAAACAAAACACAGGTGTGTGCATTCCACCTTAAAAATCACCAAGCCAAGAGAGAGCTACGAATCAGATGGAACAACATTGATCTGGCACACCACCCACACCCTGTCTATTTAGGTGTTACTCTCGACAGGACTCTCTCTTACAAAGAGCATATCAACAAGTTGATTGGAAAAATCTCAACCAGAAACAACCTCCTCAGCAAACTTGCCACCACCAGCTGGGGAACAGATCCAAACACCCTGCGACAAACAGCTTTGGCACTGTGTTACTCCACTGCAGAATATTGCGCACCAGTATGGGCCAGGTCATGCCATGCACACAAAATAGATCCAGAACTGAACAGGTCGTGTCGAATAATTACAGGTACCCTAAAACCAACGCCATTACATACTATCTACAGACTGGCAGGGATTCCACCTCCCCACATTCGGCGCGAAATAATTACCAAGATAGAAAAATATAAACAACAAAATGATCCCAGGCATCCACTATACGGTCACCTTCAGGTTGGACAGAGACTGAAGTCTCGCCAAAGCTTCATGACGGTGGAGGGACTGGATCCAACCCAAGCTGTGGCCCATAGACTAAAATGTTGGCAGGAATATGACAATCTGGGCCATAACGAGGCCATACCATGCCCAAACGAGACCTTGCCCCCAGGAGCAAACCTAACCAGGAAGGACTGGGTTACCTTAAACAGAGGAAGAGCCAAGGTGGGCAAAACGAAAGAAAACAAACACAAGTGGGGATACACCAATAGCCCTCAATGTCCCTGTGGCGAAGTACAGACGATGGTCCACGTCCTCCGGGAATGTCCATTGAGTCCCCATTGCTCCGACCAAGACCTTAGGGAAGCAAATGAAACTGCCCTTATATGGACACGGTTCTGGTGCGACAAGATATGATGAACACTTTATTTGGTCATATTCACAGAAATGAGTAACATTCCGCTCAGCTTAACACGTGGCTCAGATAATACTTCGCTTTATGGTGTTTCGTTCATGAATATGTAATTGAGATGCTGTTTAAGATACCGCACACACCTTTGTTTGAATATTTATATTGATACTTTGCAGACATAAATAATTTCGGCCCATATTTTTGCAGATGTCTTTGCGATCCGCAGATAGGAACCATCTAGAAAACTAAGCTAAGAAGACCAGAGATGAAGGAATTATATCAAACCTAGGTGACTGAAAATAATCCTGAATACAACAATTAACTATGAAGGAGAATGAGACACTCAGTGGGAAAGGTTTTCCATCATGCTTCTCGAAGCAATTTCATAAAACCATTTCATGTGGAATGGTTTGATGAGAACTCTGACTCATTCTTAGTATTTTTGAGCAGAAACTCAAAATATCACCAATTCTCAATGCTCCACTCTGAGCAAAACCCATGCAATTGAAAAATCTTGGTAGCTTGCAAAGTCCAGGGAAATAGAAGCTTTTGCAAATCAGAACAGTATGGGAGGTTATTATAATGATGTTAAGAATATGGACTAAAAAAAAAAACACCCTGGATCTTGTCGAAGCTGCAGAGGAAATAACAAAGAGGTAGCTAAAGTGGAAAGGCATGTACCCACATCTATTTATTTATTTATTTATTTATTTATTTTTTTGCACGGGCTCAAACAAAGCCCGTGGGAGTGATACTTCACAAAAAAAAAAGAAAAAGAAAAAAAAAATCATGTATCCACCCCCACCCATTTCACCTCCACCGATTCCACTCTCATCCACCACCCATCCCCCCTTCCTCATCTTAGCTCCTCATGGACGACGGGTCATCCCTGTATCCCGGCTACTGCGCTGGGTTAGAAGCAATGCAGCAAGATACAGTGTTCAGTGTTTACTGAACGAACGCAAATCATAGGCTGCTGAGTCAAACAATTTCGTGTTCTCCTAAATCATAGAAATACAGATGTAACAGCTATTGAAATACATGAATTAGACAACACCATGGAATATCATAAGGTGTGATTTGGTCTCAAATCCACAACATGAAATAAAACATATAGTTCTGATGACATCCCCGATGAATTATTTAAACACGAAACTTTTCTCCACAAAACTGCCCTGTAGGAAAGAGCAAGATTGACTAGAATCTGGAAAGACTCCAAATATTATATCCGTCTATGAGAACAAAAAGGCCCATAAAGATTACAAATGTAGTCATGGCATATTTCTGCTATCAGTAACAGGAAACAAAATCTTACCAAGGATTATGCATTCCTGACTGGTTAAACATATTTCAAAGCCTATACTATCTGGTACTCAATGTGGGTCCAGGAAAGAGCGGGGAACTCTGGACATGATGTTTGTGTGAAGACAGGTTTTAGAGAAATGTGTAGTGCAGAGTAAGAACATTAACGTTTGTCTTTATTGAATCAACAAAATAATTTGCTAACGTACCCTCGAGCTCCTGTGGACTATTTTCACCAATATATGACTCCTTCAAAAATTCTCATGATAATATAACTAACGCACTCATGCATAAGAACCAAAGTATGTGTCAAAGGCCTGGAATCGCGATCCTATTCAGAACTGGGTGTAAAACAGGGCAATGTTTTGGCCCCAGTATACTTAAATTTATTCATATATCCTCTTTTATGACACTGATGCAGGACGTGCTCAATGCAAAAGGCGGGGCACAAATAGAATATAGAATACACAACAACCTTTTTATCATTCACCTTTTCATCACCTGTGCGTGCGTGCATGTGTGTGTGTGTGTGTGTGTGTGTGTGTGTGTGTGTGTGTGTGTGTGTGTGTGTGTGTGTGTGTGTGTGTGTGTGTTTACCTAATTGTATTTATCTAATTTATATATGCAGGAAAAGATCAAAGCTTGTGGTGTTCCATATGTGTGTGTCTGTGTGTGTGTGTGTGTGTGTGTGTGTGTGTGTGTGTGTGTGTGTGTGTGTGTGTGTGTGTGTGTGTGTGTGTGTGTGTGTGTGTGTGTGTGTGTGTGTGTGTGTGTGAATCCCCAGTCTTAGTATACAGTGTTGGAGCTTTGTCGCCACGTGTCAAATTATACCTTAAGTTAATTTATGTTTTTGACCTAGATTACTTTTTGTGCTCCACAGATTGATACATTTATATAGAAAGCTATGTTACCTCATATCCTTTAGGTAATCTGTCTTTTTTAATTTTATGGCATATTGTTTTTTCATTCAATACTAACAGACCGTCTCTGTCTATTTTTCAATTCCTTTTGTTCTAGATATTATTATTAGGTTACTTCTCTCTCTTGATTTTCAGTGTCGTTAGTTCCAGTTTTTCCATTTTCTTTTCTTATATGTCTCATCAGCGTGATTTTGGGTCATTCTGTTTGTCATTCTTTGTGTTATCACTATTTTTCTTATGTCTTTATTGTGGTAATAAGTCTTTATTGGGGGGGGATAAGTTTCTTTTGTTATTGCATCCATAGAATGAAATGGCACTCTTACGTTCATTAACAATTAATATGTCTCTCCTCCATTTTATTGACATAATTTTCTGGCGACATTTTGACTATGGCTAAAGTATCGAATTCCCTTTCCTCCTTTGCTATTGTGAATGTTTCATCTTCCATTTTATAATTTTCTGGCGGTCTCTTTCTTTTTTTTTACCCGGACACATATCCAAGATTTTGTATTTCTTAATATAGAATTTCATCTTTATAGAATTTCATCTTTATAGAATTTCATCTTTATAGAATTTCATCTTTATAGAATTTCATCTTTATAGAATTTCATCTTTATAGAATTTCATTTTTATAGAATTTCATCTTTATAGAATTTCATCTTTATAGAATTTCATCTTTATAGAATTTCATCTTTATAGAATTTCATCTTTATAGAATTTCATCTTTATAGAATTTCATCTTTATAGAATTTCATCTTTATAGAATTTCATCTTTATAGAATTTCATCTTTATAGAATTTCATCTTTATAGAATTTCATCTTTATAGAATTTCATCTTTATAGAATTTAATTTTTATAGAATTTCATCTTTATAGAATTTCATCTTTATAGAATTTCATCTTTATAGAATTTCATCTTTATAGAATTTCATCTTTATAGAATTTCATCTTTATAGAATTTCATCTTTATAGAATTTCATCTTTATAGAATTTCATCTTTATAGAATTTCATCTTTATAGAATTTCATTTTTATAGAATTTCATCTTTATAGAATTTCATCTTTATAGAATTTCATCTTTATAGAAATTTCATCTTTATAGAATTTCATCTTTATAGAATTTCATCTTTATAGAATTTCATCTTTATAGAATTTCATCTTCCACTTTTGGTTCCATTTATAAACCACATCCCGTCTTTCCTGTAACAATTTACAATCTTTTTCACATCTGTGTTTTTCATGATTTTGGTATTATCAGCGAATGAGTTCAGGTAGATACCTATTCCATTCATCATATCTTTGATATGTTCTGAAAATATTACTGGTGCAAATACCAAGGATTGTTGTACTCCACCAGTCACATCTTTCCAATCCGAGATTTAATCTTTCACTACTACTATTCACGAAATCCTTGATCCGTTCCAGTGTTGTTTTCCAGCTTCCATATTAATTGCGTGCGTGTATTCACCTTGGTCTTTGGATCATGTGTTGGACTCGTGATCGACAGCTATTTCCCTCCCGGAAGAGAGCTCAGAGCTCGTATGACCGATCTGTGGGTAATGCTATGACTTTTCACAGACACACACACACACCCAACTCCCCGCCCACGAGAGTCAGAGTAACGACCCGAAGCACAGCGATACCGAAATAATTTCGGCCCTGGGCAGGATTCGTGTGTGAATGTGTGTGTGTGTGTGTGTGTGTGTGTGTGTGTGTGTGTGTGTGTGTGTGTGTGTGTGTGTGTGTGTGTGTGTGTGTGTTTACCTAGTTGTATTTTACGGGAAGGGGAGCTATGCTCGTGGTGTCCCGTCTTCATATCTCATTTTATCTAGACTGTTTTTAAATTCATGTATTGTTTTTGCACACACCACTTTCTCATCTAACTTGTTCCAAACGTCTATTACTCTGTGAGGAAAGCTGTTCTTTTTCAGGTCTCTTCTATAACTGTCTTTCTTGATTTTCTTTCCGTGTCCTCTTGTATTTCTACTATCCCATTTTATTAGATCCTCTCTATCAATAGTTTCTATGCCTTTCATGATTCTATTGTGTGTGTGTGTGTGTAAAAGTTTTTAGTAATATTCTGTTTACCTTATCAATTTGAAAAAACTACAATTTTCCGTATCTAGGATAAATCATTTTGTGGGAGCTAGAAATCTATGTTACGAAAAAGTATATACATGGAACCCTTCTCCACTTCAGAACTTAAGGATCTCGCTCGAGTATTCGGTACTACCGGCAAGCGACGGATTATCATATTTCTGTCTGTACGGAATTTCAATTGGGTATGCAAATGTCTGTCTGCAGAATCTCCTTAATCAAGGCATTATTGATAACGGGTTAGAATTGTATAAATCTAATAATTCTGTTGGTTGTTTCCGTGATGAAATTTAAGATCGGGCGCTTGTGGCAACGGTATCGCATAAGAAAGGAGTCGAGTCACGGCCTAAGCCGAACCAGTAGGTCGGGTTCGGGTTTGGGCGGGGCCAACGACCTCTCGGTGGTGACGTCACATGAGTACCTCTCCACGCTGACTACTCTTGTCGCGCAATATCTGCTTCACAATTGACCCACGTAATGGATATGGGATCTGCTAAGTAGATCCTTCAAACTGACGAACTAATGTAGATATACGAGCCTGAGCGATACTGGCTGTCAAGGATCTATTGATGGATAAGAGTCAAAAGAGATGTACTTGAAAATTCCCGAAAGACAAAAGACGAACGTGGAAGGTAATGAAACCTAACACCAAATATAGGATTCGGCAAAGTTTGGGCAAATGGAATAAAACCAATTGGTGTTAGGCACAATAAACCTCGTCCACAGCGGTTATTCTACAGTAGTGTAGCTTAACCCTTTAAACTCCGATGACAAGATGTCTTATCATTTGGTCAAATATAACAAAAAATTATAAAACACCAAAATGTTTGATCAAACACCAGAAAAATTGACGTCAATCCTCGCGCGGTCAAGCCGCATCAGATGATATTCGGATGTACGGGCCGGCGCGAGGCCTACCATATACGGTTTTTCGTATCTACACCACAAGCGGCTGACATGAGTTGAATGGGTTAATAGTGAAATGCTCTACAGAGGTAAAGGTCATACGGAAGTAATAGTAAATATCATTCTGTCCACTTGCAACCATTTCAGAGTTGTAACCATCTAAATATATGACCTTGGGTCACTCAAAGTTCTTTACATTAGCTTTATGCTATTTCATATATAATGAAAACACTCTGGTCAAAATTTTTTCAAAAGTTGTCTTCTTTTGACATGAAGTGAGTCATTTTTCACGTATTTTGATGTGTTCATTTCAAATACAACAAAGCTGTTAATTAACTGTTGTTATTAGATACAAGAGGTATATTGTTTTCATTGTTTTATTATTACAGAGGCCATTTTGATTAGTGGAATGTGTATATGCTGTTTTATTAGGTATTATTGGTTATTTCATCAGATTAGTTAAGCTGCACGGCTTTTTGTACCAACTGCTAGGAATTAATTCATAATTTGGGTTTTGATTAATGTCCCCACAACGCTATTTGGTCTGACTCTTGTACGCAAGAAAGCGTCACTGTCAAGCATTCCAACATTTTCATTGTTTGCAAGCATTTCTGAGATCCTTTGCACCCGATACCGTTTCTCAAAGGATGATATACCTGTATGATGAGGTTCGTTGTGCTCGTCACTTTTTGCTCCACTGTTCGTTGGAAAGAAACCTAGATACAACTCCCAAAAACGATTTTGAGTTGCATGTGTCAATGAGATTTTAAAGAACTTACAGTGATTTGTCTTTTTGTTCCTAAGAAATATCGTTGCCACTAGCTTGAATGCTTATTATGTAGCCATCTCCTTTTCATACAGGGCAGAGAATTCACAAAATTCAAAAAAAAAAAAAAAAAAAAAAAAAAAAAAAAAAAAAAAAAAAAAAAAAAAAAAAAAAAAAAAAAAAAAAAAAAAAAAAAAAAAATCTGATGACCAATAAAATAATCTTATTTTATCCTAGTACCCTTTATTCTGGAAAATTCTTAAATGAGATACTTGAAAGCCTGATCTGTTTTGTCCATGGTTTTGATCAAGTTCTTCATCAGGCACCGATATACAGTATGTGTGAAGGTGGTCAGCAAAGTCTTTATTAATTCAAAAAGTTGAGGGTGTTGCCATGCGTGTCGTAAAAGGCTACTAGATGGGATGGAATGAAGTAACCAGGAATCTCCATTTATCTCATTTTCTACAAGTAGTCAAAGAATAAGAGGATCCGGAAGTATCACTCCAACCAGAACTCTATTAATCGGATTATTGAATGTATGTGGATATGATACGGATAGGAAATATTGGTTGTATGTTTGTGGGAAGAAAGATGCATATGTTAGCGATGAGTGAAACGAAACTGAAAGAGAAAGGTAGGTTGGAGTTACTGAATATTTGTGGATTTGGTACGGATGGGAAGAAAAGGAAAAATCTTGGTTTCATGTTTGTGGGAAGAAAGATGCATATGTTAGCGATGAGTGAAACGAAACTGAAAGAGAAAGGTAGGTTGGAGTTACTGAATATTTGTGGATTTGGTACGGATGGGAAGAAAAGGAAAAATCTTGGTTTCATCTTTGCGAGAAGGAAGATTTCTATGTTGGGGATGAGTGAAACGAAAATGAACGAGAAAGGTAGGTTGGAGTCACTGAATATTTGTGGATTTGGTACGGATGAGAAAAAAAGGGGAAAAATCTTGGTTTTATGTTTGCGAGAAGGAAGATTTCTATGTTAGCGATGAGTGAAACGAAAATGAACGAGAAAGGTAGGTTGGAGTTACTGAATATTTGTGGATTTGGTACGGATGAGAAGAAAGGGGAAAAATCTTGGTTTTATCTTTGCGAGAAGGAAGATTTCTATGTTAGCGATGAGTGAAACGAAAATGAGCGAGAAAGGTGGATTGCAGTTTAGGTGTGTGGTGACCATAGTGCCAGGAATGGCACTAGTGAGAGAAGGAGTGGCACAGATGATAAGTAATATGATGTGTAAATGCGTGATGGAGTGGAGAGAAGTGTCATTGAGGATGATGTGGGCGAAGGTGAGATTATTTGCGAGTGCATTTATTCCTGATAGTGAGAAAAGTGAAGAGGAGATGGAAACTATTTAGGCTAATTTAAGTAAATGTGTAGTGTCTCGGGAGAATTGTAAATGTGGTGATGTTAGGAAAATTTAATGCTGGAGCAGATGAGCCGACAAATGGAGTAATAGGGAGCTATGGGGGTAGCACGAAGGAACAATAATAGAGAGATGTTAGAGATATATATTTCAGAAGAAAGATTAACATAAGTATATTTGGGTCTGGATGGTTTTTGGGAGAGTAATCGATAGGGCGTTCATAGGTTATACAATGGTGCTCAAAAGGAGGACTGGAAAAGATTTGGACCTATATGTGTCCAGAGGAGAAGACAATGAATTGCCAGATAGATAGAAATTGCCAGATAGAATTGCCTGGTAGAAAGCAAATTGAGAGTAAAGGTTAAGGGGAGGAAGAAGAAAAGG
>NC_134815.1:45821710-45839210 GCF_046742065.1 Oratosquilla oratoria | reverse complement strand
ACACATTTAAAGATCTTACTCTGATTTACGTGACTTATAGTAAACATGTAATGGAGAATAAAGTACACAGAATCCACATAAGCGAAAACGCAGTATCGTTTACATTCTTGTCCATTCCCGACCTAGAAGACGTTAACAGCCTGAGTGGGTATGCACAACCAAAACAAACGACTTCTCATGCACCTCCTTAAATTCAGCGTTTATATCATATTTTGCTCTGGAGATTGTATTTACCACGTTCACGCCACATACCACGCACATGATCACACCACGCGGTTGGTAGCAAAGCGAAGAAGAATTTTTGAACAACAGGCACGACAGTAGTCCATTGGATATTTGACTCATCCTTGTAATAACAACTGGATTTGGTGTAATGTGTATTTGCATATTGGAGTAGGTCAATCAGTCAGTAAGATGGTAAGTAGGAGAAATTGTCTTCAGGTAGCGATGAAGTCGTGTAGTAAGAGGAGTCAAAAGTCGAGGAGTTTAGGTCTAATAGAACCCTACAGAAATTATGAATGAGGGCATAAGAACATAAGAACATAAGAACATAAGAACATAAGAACATAAGAATGAAGGAGACTGCAAGAGACCATAAGGCCTACACTAGGCAGCTCCGTATCCATCACCACCTGTCATCCCCATCCATAAAGTTGTCTAATCGTTTCTTAAAACAACTGATAGTTTCACCGCTTACTACATGGTTACTAAGTTTATTCCATTCGTCGACCACCCTATTAGTAAACCAATTCTTGCCTATTTCCTTCTTAAATCTAAATTTGTCCAGTTTATATCCATTACTGCGAGTCCTGCCCTGTTGTTTTAATATGATGACCTTGTTTGCATCACCCTTGTGCCTTTGATCCACTTGAACACCTCTATTAGATCACCCCGCACTCTGCGTCTTTCCAGAGAGTGTAAGTTAAGGTGCCTAAGCCTCTCTTCGTAAGGCATGTTGAAAGTAATAGGCTGAAAGTGTTAACGGTCGGGGCATTAATCATTGTAGTATGTTCACAGAACATTATAGGAAGAGTAGGTCCAGCAAGGATGAAAATAGGTAGAGAGAGATTAGGATAAAGGATTGCACAACGGACAGGAACCGTGAATAGCCGTCGGACGGCTGAGGTCAGGTACAGGATGTACGACAGTTGCTCAGCGGGTAATTGCTCGCTTTTTTCAACAGGAAAGTGGAATGGAGGGCAAATGCTCCTCACGTTTTTTTCTTTTAGAATTATTTTTGACACTTTATTTGTACCAAGATTTAGTGAATCTATACCAAAGCCTTGGTTCCCTAAAGGTAACCTAACCTGACCAGTGTAACCTACCTATACGGTGAGCAACTTCGTAGCCCATGTTCATGTCGACAAGTGATAGGAGGGTTCACAGCAATGAGGAACTTTGGGCAGACGAAGTAATAAAGAGAAGATAGAAATTAAATGAGAGTGAAAGTTGTGTGAAACATGGGAGTGGCATAGGCTTAGATGCGTCAGGGAGTTTAGTTGAATATAAAGGGAAGATATGTTGAAGAAAGTCATGTTAATGAGAAGTTCAAGGTCGGTATTTCAGGCACTATTCGCTTGGGTCTCACTCGGGGTCGAAGATAGTAAGAGTTGGCGAACGGTGTCGACATAGTGTTCGGGAGTGACATACGAGGAAGTATAATGATAATCCCGCTGATGGTGGAGGAACTGGAGGAGGATTGTGCTTCTGAGAACAGAGCAGATGAAGATGAAGAGAGGCTATACAACACCTGCCTCACCAAATGGCGGGAATTGACGAACAGGGAGGAAAAATTCGAATGAAAGAGAAAACAGGGGAAGGAAGAAAACGACGAAGGAAGCAAAGAGCTAAATATTAATGGATTGTATAGAGAACTTCCCGCTGATAAACAAGAGTAGAGGGGTCAAGAATTCCACTCCTCAGGAAGAAAACATTTACGTAACTCGTATAACTGTGGTAATTGTTATTGGGAATCTTAGTGTTTACTCTAGTTCGAGAAACTTTTCCCTCGAAGTGTTATTTTCTTCGATTCAGAAGCCTTTCCTGAAACTTTGAACCACGCGTATCGTAACTTTAAATAAGATACGATTAAACTCCCCTCCTCCTTTGAGAAAGTCGATAGACGAAACGTCAGGAATAAAAGCTTTACTTCCAGTCCATGTTTCCTTTACCGTGTCTATACATCTCCTCCTCTTTATTTTGTTTATTAAATCTATGTAACTATTTTGGTTTGATAAATCGGTAATTAACTCTGAGAAATTACTTAGAGTAAATATTAACCCGTGGCCTTCTGAGCTCTTTCCGAACCCGTAAGAGTCCCTTGTTACACTGTGAGCACTAGAGGGGCATTTAGACGACCAAACGGTTTGACAAACCCGGTTTGTCAAACAAGTGTTTAAAGTGATGTTTGACCGTGTGAGTAGGGTATTTGGTTGTCAAACACGTTCGACAAACGTGTTTGACGACCAAATACCCCATTCACACGGTCAAACATCACTTCAAACACTTGTCTGACAAACCGGGTTTGTCAAACTGTTTGACCGTGTAAATGGCTCTTAACGTCGGAACAGTCGTCAGATTACCCTGAACTCAGGACGAAGAAGGACTTTTTTTTTTTTTTTTTTGAAACCTCTAATCTAACCAATGGATCACGTCTTTGGTTCTGAAGACCTTCAAGATATCATATTTCTAAAACAACTACATTTAGAGAATCTACGCAGGTTAAAACAAAGGTGACCGGTAAGTTCTCAAATGTAATTACTGAAATATTGAACCGTAGTTTTCATATAACAAGATTATATATTTTTCTGCACCATTTAATTTAATTTATTGTGAGTTTCGAGTTCCTGACATCATAAAATCTATTTACTATATAATGTGGTATAGAACGAAATAGCTCAAAATTACATGATTTACACCAAACTAACAAAAAATAGCATATTAAAAACTCGTATTAATATGCAGCTAATGACTAATACATACTATATATATATCACTACAGCACATATGTTATAACGTAAATGGAAATCTTCATAAAAAATTAACCCGATTACCGTCTGGAAGTAGGCCACAAGTCTCTCATCACTGTTGTTAATTTAAGAATATATAACGGTGTTATTATTTGTTTTCATTGAAGATGATTTATGTGAATAGAAATGAATGTTTGATGGAGAGTGAAAATATTGTATCTTTCACTATGCTATTTTATGTTACAGTATTACTACTTGCTTTAAATTAGCTTAATTTTATACATCATATCATAGTAATATGACACATATATTCATAGGTATTTCTAGCCAAAATATTAAACTTTGATGCATTCTCTCAGCAACGAAAATGCAAGGCATTGTCAGCTTAAGATATTTTTCAATTATCCCACAATTCTTTTCCACGTCCAACTTGTGTCTCCAAAGGAATTTCGGTTGAAGTTACGGTTATTTTTGTTATTTATGAAACAGTACCATACAATTAATCTAATTCCATCCTCTAGATAACCGTTAAGTCGAAATTCTTATTGCACTGTATGTTGGTTGGTGTGGTAATTAGACATTTCCCATATTTCTGTAACACAAACAAAGCGTGAGATCTTAGATGATCATCGTTAGTTAGAACCTTTAAAAACCTGGAACCTTTAAAAACATACAATCCACTTGTAACGTCTCCAGACAGAGACTTTGCCGTTGAACTGACCCCCGCTGTCTGAGGCCTCTTCACCAAATTCTGGCCGGAATCAACACGTGCCCTCGTACAATCTCCTATCGTAATTGCAGGAAGGTTGATTTTTTGTTTTGTTTTATTAGGCCCGTCGACCTTATCTTACCCGGAGTCTCTTGAGACGGTTTAGACAAGAACGTGTGGAAAACATGCATCTTGTCACAAGTGCCCGTATACATACATACATACATACACACATACATACATACATACACACATACATACATACATACATACATACATACATACATACATACATACATACATACATACATACATACATACATACATACATACATACATACATACATACATACATACATACATATACCAAAGGCTTTTTCCCCCTTACACGGGGGGTAGCCCGTATACATAGAAAGAGAAATAAGTTTTGTTATAAAAACAAGGTCTTAATTTATGAAAAGAAAAATCTTAAGAAAGAAATATAACGACTGGTGGACCTCAACAGTCAGTTTGATTTCTGCATAATATCCACGTATGAAAAAATATGTAAGGTTTCGAAATTCTGCGATGAATTTAAACTGGATAATGGGGTCACAAGAACGCCGAGAGGCACTGCAGGAGTGAGGTAACCTGGTGGGCGACGAGTTTCAAATGATCCTCATCCTCAATACTGACACTGAAAAATGTCGCACAAAAGAAAGAAACAAAGGAAAGTATTACAAGTCATAGAAAATTGTTCCACATACAAGTAAGCAATATGAGAAAGTCATTACTCTATCTATAAACCAATTTTTTTCCCCCACTGGACAAGGGAGGTAGCCAGTCTATTTTAAGTTTGAAATATAAGTAATGACCATAGTGTGAGGCACGGTCGGCCATTTCCCCTTACCACGAAGGTGCTTGTTCGTTCCCAACACCACTCTCGTTTCTGGAAATCGCAACTTCATCAAAATAACTCGAATGATTTACATCCCTTCATCGAAAAACACAGGGAACATGCCTTCTGTCATTTTTAATTTTACGACTTTGTATTTACGACCGCTTGGGATAAATGACAGGTGAGTACGTACATGCAAGCGGTGGTTCATCGAGACAGGCGTCATGAAGAATCGTCTCCCTGCCGTTCGTCCACAAAACCCGTCAAACACCTTCATCCCTATCTGGAGGTCAACGGTGTCGACATACTGGTCTCTATGCTGGGTCCACGATCTCTTTTTCCTCGACTTCGACCGTATTTCCTCCACCTTTTCATCTAAAGAGACCTGATAACCGACGGACGCTCCCTTTCTTCTACTGCTCTCAGTAGGTACCACAGAAACATTTCACACTCGCACAACAAAGCCAACAGTCCAGCGTTTCTTCTCAGTGTCCGAGGATCATTGTCAGCCACTGTGGAGCTGCGGATTTCCGATCAGTTACACTTGAGGTCACGAATATTTATTTCATTTGCAACTATATAATGCATGTTGTATAGACACGGTAAAGGAAACATGGACTGGAGGTGAAGCTTTTTATTCCTGACGTTTCGTCTATCGACTTTCTCAAAGGAATGAGCATACTAGATACATACAGAGTTTATATACACGCCTTACGGCTCAAGGGGGTATGCGAGCGTATAACGCTGTCCATGTTTCCTTTACCGTGTCTATACAACTTGTTCACATGGATTTTCATTTTCTATATAATGCATCATACAAAAGCAATAAGTATATACTATAGAAGTCTGCCGATCACCGCGCAACAAAACCGAATCCACTCCCATTGCATGAAAGTTTCTGCTGAGACTGTTAATGCCGTATCCCCCTTGAGCCACGGCATGGCTGTGCAAGGACATAACATTACACATAAATTGGATGATACGTGTTCTAAGCTCTCATTCGGAAGGGAAACAGCTGTTGATCACGAGTCCAGTACATGATCTGAGGTCACGGTGAATTCCTCTTTATGTGGTCGACATTTTAGGGATTTTAGTGACATCACTACAGACCAGATTCACTCACCATTCTTCTATAGTTGTAGAATAATCTTCACTTAAAAAGAGATCAACTTTTAAGTTTTATTATCCTTCTTTTCTGCTACTTTAGCGTCTATGTGACTCCACCATTTCGGTGTAATATTGTTTCCAAGGACATAAGCTCTGGTTGTTAAAAAAAAAAAAAATCCTCTACTCCTTCTCTCCGTATTGTCCATAGTATCTAGACCTTCATTTCTAGTTTCCAAATGGGATGAAAAGGGTATATAATCACGCATGACGTCGAGAGTGCAAGAAGAGGCTTCTTCTTATGGGGAAAGATCAACACAAACAGTGACCCCGTTCCCGTTATCATCACCTGAAGAGCCACCACAGGCTTCGTTGTCATCGTCGTCAACGTAATGTCTCTGGCGTTATTACTGTCATTCTCATGTCTCTGGTGTTGTCGTCGTCGTCGTCGTCACCATCATCATCATCGTCCTCC
Source organism: Oratosquilla oratoria (assembly GCF_046742065.1). Classification (NCBI taxonomy): domain Eukaryota; kingdom Metazoa; phylum Arthropoda; class Malacostraca; order Stomatopoda; family Squillidae; genus Oratosquilla; species Oratosquilla oratoria. The sequence goes on along the minus strand of NC_134815.1, from coordinate 45,833,076 downwards.
TCCTCCTCCTCCTCGTCGTCCTCCTCCAACTCCTCTTCCTCATCATCATCATCATTGTCGTCGTCGTCGTCGTTGTCGTCGTCATCATCATCGTCGTCGTCATCATCGTCGTCATCATCATCATCGTCGTCGTCGTCTAGAACCATCATCGTATAGAATTATCATCATCGTATAGAATTATCATCATCGTATAAAATCATCGTATAGAATCATCTCCCTACCTTGGGTCTTTAAAATCCATCAACATAGCCTTCCATTATTTTATTTTATTTCATTTATTTGTTTATTTATTTTTTGCATTAGGAGAAGTGACAACCGGCGACGGATCTTCTTTCCACGACTGCGTCACGGGTCAAAATTCCATCATTTCTTCTCAAAGAAATCTGTGGGACAGGTTTCCAGTCAGTAGAACTCAAGGCAAATGTTATTGCTTTATAGTGTCCGAGCTTTGTACATCCCCAGCAAAGAAACAGGTCTTGATGAACGTAGATCTTACCCCGTATATTACAATTCGGTACACGTGCAATCAGTTAATCCTTTGAACCAAAACTTCAGAAAGCCAAGGATTCGCTCGCCTGGTGCGTGGCTCAAGATAGGTCAAATGAACCGAGGAATACACAAAGACGGCAAACAAATTTAAGCTCACATAAAATAAAATAATTATACGAATACACACACACACACACACACACACACACACACACACACACACACACACACACACACACACACACACACACACACACACACACACACACACACACACACACCACTGAGCTCTCATCCAGGAGCGTAGTAACTGGCGATCGCGAGTCCAACACGTAATCCAAGACTATGGTGAATTACACACACACACATACGCACACACATACACACGCGAGCACACAGGCGCGCGTACGCAGGAACATCTGAGGAATTTTCCTTTAGTAAAATAAGATCGTCTGGTTGGCGCTACAATGAATATATAAAACGACAACAGATGAACATGAATTCCATTTTTGCGGAGAATTCAGGGTTTTCTCTCAATTGAATCAAATTATCTGGTAGAAGATGATGACACTCGTGAATGCCAAGCCCTTGTACATTTAATCCCCAGCATCACGTAGAGCCCACCATGACTCGACTTCTAGCCACACTTTCGTTCTTTTGTGTGTCGGGAAGAAGTACGGGATCGGTTGGAAATGTCGACGTTTTGCGCATGACATTTTTATTCCTCGGAATAAAGTCATTGTAGCTTCAGGCTGACCAGTCAGATGCTGATATTTACATTTTCCATTATTCTGATAGAGGAGTAGTATGGAAGGCATTTAACATAGAAACAAATCACAAGATAGATTAATCGTAGGAACTTTCTTGTAATCAAGGTGGGCACGCCATGTTGCTCTGTCACTGTTGACTGAAGTAAAAAGAAGAGTATTGTTTTCAGTTGCGTCAATACATATATATATATATATATATATATATATATATATATATATTATATATATATATATTATATATAAGATTGAAGGTGAAAGAAGTAGACGAGGAGATATGGGAGAATTTCTCGCCTTAACGTTTCTCCTCGTCTACTTCTTTCACCTTCAATCTTATTTGTCATAATATAGTCAACACACACACATATATATATATATATATATATATATATATATATATATATATATATATATACGTATGAAGAATGTATATAAATGGAAAGACAGACCATGAGAAAGGAATGAAAGCAAAGTAGTCTTACCATCCTGCACACTTTCTTTTTCTGTTAATAATTTTCAGAAACAAATTAGAGTAAATTGTTTTCGGGTCTCATTGAAGTCAGTGAACAGGACTTGTTGTTCTGAAAAAATGACCTTCAACTCCCACACTCATCGCTTCCACTCAGGTATATCATACAATTACTCTGATGCATCGATTTTTTCGTTCCAGCGGGCGATAACCTTGTAGAGTCCATCTCCGTTTGACAAGCCAGTTCGGAGCCGAAGTCCTTGAGTGCCGGGTGGGCCGCTGCTGTTGCCTGGCGGATTTCGAGAGAGCAAAGTCATCGTTCTGGTTTTCAGAAGATGAAAAGTCTCTCTGCTTTTCTTCGCCTCGTTTTCAGTGAAAAGTCCTCGACTGACGCGAGCCACACAATTGCCACGGGAGAGGAGTCGTATTGTTATTATATATTTCTTTTTCTGGGGAGCTAAAGAATCTATCCCATTTCTTGTCCAGTGGTATGCCAGCATCTAAGTGTCTTTGTCCTACATCTCAACCCTTTCTTAATACTACTGTACCACCAGTGAATCTTAGCGGTTGCTTTGGTGAGGCAGGATAGACATTTTTTTTGGGGGGGGGGAGGAGGGGGGCTGGCCTTACACTTACATCATTATATCTTGATCCCAAAGTCTATGTATCTCCAGTTGGAAGCCGCCTATGTGTACGTGCCACAACGATGATTAATTACACCTGCACAAGCCATGACTCATGTCTGACGCAAGCAAGCTACCTGAAGGTTGGTGGTATATGCTCAAAGATTCCTCACATATTCATATGAAATCACAATGAGCTGCTCGTCGACATTTTGAAGGTTATCCTCGAATCTAACCTCACCGAATGTGAGGTACGCCTTAAACTCCCACAACGTTGTCGTCGTTTGTGTTTGCCCCTTGCAATTAGTCCGAATTAGGTCTTCGCCGATTGGAGAAGTTTCAGATTCATTAGGCACATTTTGCATAAGCCACTTGAAGAAAACTTTTATTTTGTCTGTCCTCGGCTTGAGGAGTCTCTTCATGTTGGTCTAGGTGTCTATAGTACGACTAGATCAGTGGTTCTCAATCTTTTTCACTCCATCTCGCCCCCCCCCCCACCTCCTTTAGGAAATCTCAACATCCGCGTGGCTTCCCTTCGTTTTCCCCTTAATGCCAAACCTAAAAAAAAAAAAAAAAAAAGGTAAAACAGTAATAATAAAACGCTCATGAAGAGAAACCCTTTGTTTTACAACAAAGCTGATAATCACAATTATCCTCTGCCAGGACAGAGTGATAGTTTTTTTCTATATTCATATCCCGCACATTATTATATAGAAATGGATAATGTGAGACAGCAGGCCATGCTTCCCCCCGTACCCCTGAAAAAAAAAATCTTGTCATGGCTCTCTTGGCCCCAAGTTGAGAACCAGTATTCACTTGGTCTTTGGATCACGTGTTGGACTCGTGATCGACAGCTATTTCCCTCCTGGAAGAGAGCTCAGAGCTCGTAGGTCCGATCTATGGGTAATGCTATGACCTTGCACACACACACACACACACACCCAACTCCCCGCCCACGAGAGTCAGAGTAACGACCCGAGGCACAGCGATACCGAAATAATTTCGGCACTGGGCAGGATTCGAACTGGGTACTGGGAGCACTTCTACTTCCCAGTGGATCATACTTTTTGCATCGGAACGTTTGGGACCTTTGACCCTGAAACGTGAAGATCTGGTTGGCTCAGAATTGATCCAGCTGTTGGTGACTTTATACTTCTTTCATGGCGGGGTAATTCTAAGTCTTCCTCAGAACCTCATAAGTGACCTCTCAGCATCACAATTCACTAACCGAATCTTACTGCCCTCAACACAATTTCATGGACTTGTTTTACAAATACGTGATTTGAGTTATTTCTTTGTTGTTTTCTTGTATGAAAGTTGAGGTTCCATCCATGATGATTACAGATGACCACCATTTGACCATCCAAACAAAGAGGGCAAAGGTGATGTCCCTGGGTGTTGCTAAGCACGTCATCTTATAAGATCACTACCCTATTACAGAAAATAACGATGTTAAAGTTCTCTGACTACAGTGACTTGGCGGTTTAGTAGTGCGTTGACTTAATGTGATGATTGTGATCTGGTGGTCATGGTCAGGGAGGAGCGTGAGTAACAGTGGCATGACGGCGATGAATGTTGCATCTACTGCCTGCAAGAAGAATGGTCGTCTAGTAGGTGGTAGGTCTTGTAGGAGGGTTGTTGTTAATATGTGTAAGAAGCACCTATGCTATACATACATGTGTATAAACTCACACACACGCGCGCGCGTGCGCACATACATATAGACACACGCACACACACACACACACATACACACACACACACACACACACACACACACACACACACACACACACACACACACACACACACACACACACACACACACACACACACACACACACACACACACACACACACACAATACCCTTCTGCATCAGTAGTTACCTACAGAGAAAATTACGTCATGGGGGAATGAAGAAGAACCTCTGCACTGCATGGACGTGCATGACACGTGACGCGAATAGTTCAGTGGTCGTTAGTCGAAGGAGGATCAAGCGCCCCCGCTGCAGTTCGAGTGCCATCGAGGAGCGAAGAGGCGTTCGATCTCGCGCTGGGAAGAAGACCTTAAATAGCTCTCCCGCTGCCCCCACCAGAGGGAGTAACCGTCATGAAGCTCTTATCCTCTTTCCTTCCTTTCCCCTTCCTCCCTCCCCCTCCATCCTCCCCTCTTCCCGTTCCTCCTTGAACTTCTCTCCTCCTTGTTCCTATGCATAACGTCTTCTTCAGGATATGCCCAGGATTTTTGTATCAGCTTAACGATGCTCTCTGTCTTCAATGCCTTCCTCCTGCCGAGGCACCTCACCATAAAGCTCCTCGATTTCTCCTCCTTTAACCTTTATGCAAATGATCGGTATATTCTGATGTGGGCATAAGAAGGCGCACACACGCACGCGCGCGCGCGCACACACACATACACAGATGCATACACAAACACACACACACGCACACACACACACACACATAGATGCGCACACACACACATACACAGATGTACACACAAACACACACCCATACACAGATGCATACACAAACACACACATACAGATGCACATACACACACACACATACAGATGCACACACATACACACACACACACATACAGATGCACATACACATACACACACATACAGATGCACACACACACACACATACAGATGCACACACACACACACATACACAGATGCACACATACACACACACACACAATACACAGATTCACACACATTCGTCAGATTTGTTCCGTGCTTCTCGCCCATTTCGTTGTCTCCATCAGGACTCCCCCCGACTCCTGTCTCAAATATAATTTCAGTCTCCTTTATTTCCTAAATGCTCCCGCCTACACAAGTCTACCCTGGAAGAACCTTTCCCTCCTCTCCTTGCAGCCTTCTGTGTGGACTCCCCACCCTCTCACCCCTCACCAGTGACTTTCCAATACGCCAGACTTCCTTAAGCCGGATCTTCCTTGATTCTACCCAATCTGTACTGGTTTATGAGCACCCCCTCCCCTCCCCTCCGCACACACATTTTCCACGCTCACTCTATTCCCCCCTCCTCTCGGCGCAAACTCCACAAACTCCACACTACAATTCTACGTTTCTCCACATGTAGTCCTGGTTTCCACACACGCACCCCCTCCCCCACCCTCCACTCTAAGCGGTTCAGGGCACTTTTGGAGTGATGACTCGCAGAATTCCTTTCATTAGTCGAGTACCATAAGTATGAAATCTCTCAAAAACTTCCTCCTTGTCTGCAGCACACCCTGCAGTCGTTCTTAACAGATATTCATTCCTTCTTCCTCACAGACTTCGCAAAGACCTTCCTCTACACTTCAGGTCTGTTGTGCATTGCGGAAAGACTTCTTGCACACTGGCCGACGACGATGTAAGCATACGACACTTTCCCGCCCGAATCCCGCGCCACTTTCATTCTCCGTTTTCTCTCGGCTTCTGCAAACCCCCTCCTTTTCCTTGTCCCCCCACGACACCCCCCACCACCTCCCTTCCGCGCCCTCCCTACATCCCTTACCCTCAGCGACCTACCCCAAAGACAGTACCTAGCAAATGCCCATGTACTACATTCAACACCCTCCCAACTCCCCTCCCTCCCCGACACGCTCACCCACCCACCTTGTTTTTGTACGCGTACTCAAATCCTCCTCCTCCCCTACGCTGATGAAACCTTGAATCCTCTTCTACTACTACTACCACCGATACCGCTCTTCGGAACATTACTTGCATCAACCCCCTTCCCGGTCCACCCCTGACCGTAATCCCTCGGGTCACTTAAATTTTAAACTTCTGTGCTCCCAGACCCCAATGCCCTCTATCTGCTATGCCCTTTTCGCCACTGCATGAACTTCTCTTCCTACTCCAACTCTTCGTTTTCCTATTTCCTCATTTCCCCTTTGTTTTTAGGTGCATATGTACCTCGTACATATGCACACGCAAATACTTACACACACACACACACACACACACACACACACACACACACACACACACACACACACACACACACACACACACACACACACACACACACACACACACACACACACACACACACACACAGACACACACTCACACACACACTCACACACACTCACACCCACACACCCACACATACTCACACACACGCAAACACACACACACACACACACACACACACACACACACACACACACACACACACACACACACACACACACACACACACACACACACATATAAATATATATATATATATATATATATATATATATATATATATATATATATATATATATATATATATACATGAATGGGAATGAGTGGTGGAGTTGGGGGTTCACTCTTAAAACCAATGTGGAGTCAAGGGTCAAGTGCTAAGAAGAGGGTCAAGGACTTTGGGTTTGGGTCGAAGGACAAATAGCCCGAAAGATCCTTCATCGGAGATGGTCCTCCTCTTGGTCTTGAAGAGAATCTCACGCGCGATTTCGTCCTCCCACTTGGCCGGAGTACGACCTCGAGACGACGCAGGACCCCGACGGAGGTGGCAGAGGACTTCGAGGGACAAGACGTCGAGGGACCTGAGCAGAGGCCATCGAGAGACCTGAGCAGAGGCCATTGAGGGACCTAGAGGAAAGGCCATCGAAGGCCCTGACCATCAGCCATCGAAGGCCCTGAGCATCAGCCATCGAAGGCCCTAGAGAAAAGGCCATCGAAGGCCCTGAGCATCAGCCATCGAAGGCCCTAGAGAAAAGGCCATCGAGGGACCTGAGCATCAGCCATCGAAGGCCCTGAGCATCAGCCATCGAAGGCCCTGAGCATCAGCCATCGAAGGCCCTGAGCATCAGCCATCGAAGGCCCTGAGCATCAGCCATCGAGGGCCCTAGAGAAAAGGCCATCGAAGGCCCTGAGCATCAGCCATCGAGGGCCCTAGAGAAAAGGCCATCGAAGGCCCTGAGCATCAGCCATCGAGGGCCCTAGAGAAAAGGCCATCGAAGGCCCTGAGCATCAGCCATCGAAGGCCCTGGGCATCAGCCATCGAAGGCCCTGGGCATCAGCCATCGAGGGCCCTGAGCATCAGCCATCGAGGGCCCTAGAGAAAAGGCCATCGAAGGCCCTGAGCATCAGCCATCGAGGGCCCTGAGCATCAGCCATCGAGGGCCCTAGAGAAAAGGCCATCGAAGGCCCTGAGCATCAGCCATCGAGGGCCCTGAGCATTAGCCATCGAAGGCCCTGAGTATCAGCCATCGAAGGCCCTGAGCATCAGCCATCGAAGGCACTGAGCATCAGCCATCGAAGACCCTGGGCATCAGCCATCGAAGGCCCTGAGCATCAGCCATCGAGAGCCCTGAGCATCAGCCATCGAGGGCCCTAGAGAAAAGGCCATCGAAGGCCCTGAGCATCAGCCATCGAAGGCCCTGAGCATCAGCCATCGAAGGCCCTGAGCATCAGCCATCGAGGGCCCTGAGCATCAGCCATCAAGGTATCTGGGGAGCGGTCATCGAGGGACACACCAGTGGCTCTCGACTTACTGAAGAAAACTCCAGGAGAAGAACGACTGTGAACGAGGAACTCCCTGACTCCCACCGGTGACGAAGTAGGGAGTCTGGCAAAGAATGATGATCGTGTCTGCCGTGATGGTTTGACATCATGGAGGTCCTCGTGGTCCTTCTTCGTCAGGAGACAGAGCGACTGATGTGACCCTTGAATACTTGGTGCAAGTTGGCGGGCCGGCTATTTTGTAAAAGAACCTTAAATAAAATGTTACTTGTTTTATTTCCCCTCTATTCAGTCGCTTTATATGTGTTTGTCGAAAACTTATATAAGCAACTGATAAATTCGGGTGGTTTATTTTTCTCTTCATTTTTCCTACTCCAGAAAACTTTCAAGTGATCTACTCTGATCTCAGGTGACTTTTTAATGATAAATGCTGTAATAGCTAATTAACGCATTAACAATATCTATTTTTCTATCTTATCTCCTTTATGTACACGAACAAAAAACGGAGTATTCCTGAATAAAGTTAGTTTTCAAACAGACGACCTTGGTCTTCCAAGTGCAACCCATGTATCTAAATAGTGTAACACTTTCCCCACTATTAACCATAATCTTACGTTCCGCCACGTTAGGAATTATTCGCTCTTGGCACCTTTGATGGTTATGTAAAGCAACTACAACAATGGCGGCTAGACATTTCTTGAACAGACAAATAAATCAACGGAATGATATCCATTCTTTTCTGTGGCTTTCGTAGTTAGTAAAATGGACATTTGGAGAATATATAGTGGAAGAGAAAGGTAGCCCACGGCTCCCAGGTAACCGCCAACGGTCTCAAGTCACAAAAGGGAGAAATACTATGTTATTCCTGGTAAGCTCAAAATATGGCATTTGTCACAAAATATTCCCGTTTGAGATTTTCTTTGTAACCGAATCAGGATGAGTCTAGTGTAGGCACAGTGTAAGAGTGATAAAACATGAAATATAATATCTATTTTCTCCATTTACATTGAACTTAACTCAAAGAACAATAATGAAACTAAAAGAACAAATATAAACAAAAATTCTGAACGAGGGGTCACGTGACAAATTTAACTGGCTACCTGGGAAGGGAGAGACGAGGCGACGGAGATTTCTTGCAGCAGAACCTCTGAGAAGAGTGAGCCACGACACTTGCCGGTGTCCGTTTTAAACGGCCACTGACACCACGTCATGACCCGATCTGACCTCCGGTCAACCCTCCTTAGCCGTTTTGATCATTTTCACCACTGAAATCGGGTCCGTTATCCTCTCACTACAAATGCACTATTTCTTGTACTTAAACTAGCATGCATGTGGGTATGCGTGAAGGACACATTGCGGTACGAGGTGCTCCGTGTCTTCTGTATGATGGTTGCATGAAGATCAATTTGAGTCCGTGGCCAAACTTCCAGTGTGTTTGTATTGTTCCAGAACTAGGTGGTGACCCGAACGCAGTCGTTCCAGTGAGCTTCTGGCTTGTCTCTGGAGAGATTTTTCGGTTGGGCTGATATCTGGAAATAGTTAGGTGGAGTATGGGCTTTCAGTGGGTCGGTCATGGAGTGTTTGTTGTGTGATCTGAGCATGGGTTTATTGTATGCATGTGTAACAAAACGTAGGTGGTCGATTGTTGAAGATGTTTGATCTTTGAGAAGTATGCTTTTTTTCTATTGGTTGTGCTTGTGTTCTGTGGTGGAATGGATGGGCGTGATTGGTGGATCTTGCCCTTTACTTTCATCTGCTGCTCAATGTGGAGGAATTTGCTGTCTGAGTATAGAAGTTCTATTGCACAGACATACACGCACAAAACTCTCTCTCTCTCTCTCTCTCTCTCTCTCTCTCTCTCTCTCTCTCCCTCTCTCCCCCTCATACACACACGCACACGCACACACACACACACACACACACACACACACACACACACACACACACACACACACACACACACACACACACACACACACACACACACACACACGACTCGATGGTGCGGTGGTAGCGTTCGCGGCCGCCACTACGGCGGTCCGGGTTCGAATCCCGCCCAGGGCTTAAATAGTTTCAGTATCGCTGCTCTTCGAGTCGTTATTTCAACTCTCGTGGGCCGTGAGTTGTGTGTGTGTGTACGTGTAAGGTCACAGTATTACCCATAGATTGGTCATGTATGAGCTCTGAGCTCTCTTCCGGGAGGGTAGCTGTCGATCACGAGTCCAACACGTGATCTAATACCATGGCGAATAACACATACGTACATGAATATATATAATATTATTATTATTGTTATTTTTGTTGTTGTTTTGTTGTTGTTTTGTTGTTTTTGTTTTGTTGTTGCTGTTTGTTGTTGTTGCTGTTTGTTGTTGTTGCTGTTTGTTGTTGTTGCTGTTTGTTGTTGTTGCTGTTTGTTGTTGTTGCTGTTTGTTGTTGTTGCTGTTTGTTGTTGTTGCTGTTTGTTGTTGTTGCTGTTTGTTGTTGTTGCTGTTTTGTTGTTGTTGCTGCTGTTTTGTTGTTGTTGCTGTTTTGTTGTTGTTGTTGTTGTTGTTTTGTTGTTGTTTTTATTGCTGTTTTGTTGTTGTTGCTGTTTTGTTGTTGTTGTTGTTGTTGCTGTTTTGTTGTTGTTGTTGTTGTTGCTGTTGTTGTTGTTGTTGCTGTTGTTGTTGTTGTTGTTGTTGTTGTTGCTGTTGTTGTTGTTAAGGAACCGTGGCTCCCTCAGGTCTTGAAGTCGCACTTTGACTATAGTTCTGAGGGCTTTGAGTGTTTCTTCAGCTATGGCGTGCTCATGTTCATGCCAAGAATGTCGAGGTTGGACAACCATGAATTTGAAAATCAACTGTTCAGAAAACTAACCCATAACATTGATCAATATTTTAATACAGTCTTGCAAACCTATAAGGAGCTTTTCAAAACGTGATACGGTGCGAGTCGTTTTCTAGACGATAAGAGTAATCTAATTTTTAATTTCATTGTTCATGTACGCTATGACTAAGGGAATTTTAATTTTTATTTCGAGTAAAATATATTTGGGTACTTTTATTTCTGCTTTAAGTAATAGTCTCTCATTATGATAATATTCATTTATGCAACAAAGCTGTTTTGTTTCCTCTCCTTGCTTATCATTGTTCCATATCACACAATCTTTATTTATATTGTTCTTCTTTACTCTCTCATTCCCTTAATTGGTTAATCCACGTTTTACACATTTTTTATAAACACGACACAGTCACCTAAGCCTGTTTGTTTTAAATATCAGTATATTTTTCTTTACTTTCTTTTTCAACTTTCAATAATATTCTGACGAGGTGGCCACAAATGTGTCGATGGATACGATTTCATAGCGTTATGTTTCATGATATGGGCATTGCTGTCGAGTCACGTGTTCTGTTGCCTTCAATAACTTAATATAGTCGTACGATTGTATCATATTGTAGATTCCCAGTTCGACGTTTCCTGAAAGAAATATGATTTTTCTCTATATAGTATTTTACATTAACATTTAACATTAACATTAACATTTAACATT
>NC_134815.1:45754210-45816710 GCF_046742065.1 Oratosquilla oratoria | reverse complement strand
TGATTGGTGATTCAATGATTTCTTGCGTAATCATGGCTTAGGTAAGGTTATCTACAATCATGCGTTTACTGTGTGGCATTCTGTATGCAGGAATGTAACGTGGCTTAGAGTTCTCACGAAGGGGTATATGATGCTGAATAAGATTAGTGACTCCAAGGGGTTCACCTGGAGTGGCAATAGTATGTCTGAACTCATTGCAAAGTGCAAACAAGCCTACTTGTGCATCAGGGAAGTCTATAGGGTTGAAATGTGATGCATCGATGGGTTCCTGTGCTATGTACACGTCGTAAATTGTGGCACAAACTTGAGAAGTTGTGAGTTTATCATCCATGACTTTGATGCGTGAAGGATATACTTCGAAATCGCAAATGTTTTTACCAACTGTAAGATGTATGGGTGCGTTAGTATCATTGATAATTAAAATGGAAATATGACCTTTCTTTGACGTAGGGCTGATGTCTGGAATCAGGGAAATGCCATTGACACGGCAATTTTCTGTCATACAGAGTACATCGGTGTCTTTTGTTTTGAAAACTCGTTTGTTTATCTTTGTATACTAATGAGGGAAGAGCGTCTTTGGGCTGATAAGCACTGCGTGAGTGTGTTTGAATGTAACTAACATTTTCGAGATTGGGGTGGGTTTGTTGTTGAATTCCTCTAAGAGGGGCAAGAAGGAGTCCTCAGGCGGTGAAAGATCAACGGTATTTACTTGGCGTTTTGTCCTGAGCTTTCCTGATTTGGACATGAGAGAGGAGTTAGTGCGTCTATTATGTTTGGAATGCATGTCCACAGCTGTCAGTAAGGTAACAGAGTTAGAGTCGTGGGAAGGTGTTTCGGTGGCGGTGCCATTTGTGCAAGCAGCTGGTGCATCCTCGTGTGATGAAGCAGAGTGAATTTAAATGGGGGGGAGGGTAGAATAAACTGACGTGTAATCATGTTCTGCCGACTCGGCCACGTTGATGTGATTGACTTTGTGGGAAGTTGCTGATGGTAATGCAGGGAAGAAATGATTTATATATATGATGCCATTTTGAACAGCGTAAATGATTATGTTATGTTACTTCATCAATGTTAAACCTATGAGGATATAAGCAGGAAAGTACACGTCAGCTACATAGGTGGTAACTGGAATGGTTGGGCACTTAACTTTGAAGCTAATGTCTAGGGAGAATTTACCAATGATCGGGAATGGTACACCATCTACATTGCAAAGGTTAACGTCAAGGGGTCCCGAAATGGTGGCACGTTATGTTTCAGAGCGGAATTTGTGGAAACCGTGTACTGGCTTTATGTTAACTGGGGAATCCGTGTCGAGAAATATTGTAAATTTTGTGTTGCTAGACGCAGCATTGAAAGTTAAGGAATGGGAAGACATGTCTGGGATATTCAGGGTATGTACCGGTAGAGTTGATGGGTGAATATCTAGGTATGGAGTAACTGTCCTTGGTGTGCACTGAATCTTTGTATTCTGCAATCACAAAGGAGATGTGTTATTTGAATGCCTTGCAGGAGATGTGTTACGTGAATGTCTAGCAGGAGAGTGATCTGCGATTTCTTGTCTGTGTTGCCTCCGTGCTAGCAGCACACGGCAACGTTCACTCGTGTGAAAACATGTACCGTGATGATAATAGTGCCGCATTGGTTGTGATAGGTATCTGTGGTGAGATATGTTTAAAAGGTGCCCTGGTTTGTGGCAGTATGTACAAAATATTTGTGTTCTTGAGGGAGAGCGTTGGCGTGAGCGATATCGAGTGCGAAATGTATCTCTTGATCTCGTGTTATGTGAGGGGAACTGTGTGACCTGGGCTTTTGTGTGGATGGATGCGATGGGTACTGACTGGATCTGGGTGATAGCTTTGTCCATGTCAGAGAATTTCCTGGAGAATTCGCATAGTGTGATACCTACTGTGAATGGAATTGTGATAGCTTCATGTCGTATGTCTGGATGTAATTGAGAGAGTAGTCGAAAGTATGCCATGTGTGAAACTACATGTTCCAATGAAATATTGCCTTCTGAGACCCAGAAGGGAATAATTGCTACTTATACTATAAAGAGAAGAATGACTACAGAAAGCGGAAATCACCAAGGGTTATTTTTTATTTTAAAAGGGTGATAAGCAGAAGCTACAGAACTACAACCCAGTAAGCTTGACCTCGATCGTAGGGAAAAAAAACAACAACAAACAAGAGAATAAACATAAAAGATGCCATAGAACGTCAGTTGTGAAGCAACTCTAATAACTGACGGCAAGCATGGCCTCAGATGTGAACGTTCCTGAGTAACTAATCCAGAATTTTACAGTACTGTTATTTCAAACGACAAAAAATAGTGTAAATCTGATATATCTGGAATAAAAATTGATTGAACAATCGTAAACCACAAATTGGTCTGGAAGTTATACTCTTCTAGCATGAAAGATGTTACATGAGGAGTTTATTAGGATTCCATTGAAGGACCAATTCAGATAAAGTATTTGTCAATGACATTGATCGTAGACCTACTGTCTCCATTCCACTGGTGATATTACAGTGTGAAAACTAGCAAGTGGTCATACGAATTAGCTGTATATTCAAGGAAATTAGGAAATAGTGGGGCAATGTTTGGAAATTTAGGGCAATAAGTGTTTTCGTAGAGGCTACACACAAAGTGCGACAGAATGGGGTAACGAATAAAAGAAAACGGATTTCGTTTTCTATGGAGCGCAAATTCTGGCTCAAATTGTATCGCAAAAGATTTTTTTGCTCTCACAGATTTACTTATGCCTATTTGAGAAGGATTCGTTGAAAGAAAAAATATCTTAAACTTATGATTCTGTTACATTACTTGGGGTCGTCATTTGCACACGATGGAAATAAGCGTACATGCTTTTTTGTGTTATCCTCGGCAATTGCAATTATTATTTCGAACTATGTGTTCTAGTCATTATCTGCACTTCATGAATATTGATTCTTTGCCAAATAAATTTATTATTATTTACCGCATTAAACATTCCCGCACACATGCATTCCACGGAAATAAGTTGGAAGAAAAAGGGAAGATAGGTATTCTTGTGAATTAGTTTCAAATTACTTGAATTAAACGTGGAACAACTAAATAGAATGAAGTAAGAAGTTGAAGGAAATTATAATTTCAAAAAATTATGTGCCAGCTGTTATAAATCATTCTGTAAAAAAAAAAAAATCGGCTTCAGCTAAGCTGTTCTGTACATTTGTAAATGGCAAACTGAAAGAAGAAATCTACAAGATTTAAACAGATGGGACAGTAAATAAAATTGAGAGGCAATTTGAAATATTCAGCTAAAGTTTATAATCGGTATCCACCAAGGAAAAAGACTTCTACGAAAAGTTGTAACAAGCATTATAAAAGAAGAGGGGTGAAAAGTACAAAAATTATTTGAGAATTAGGACGTGTAAAAGACCTTGTGTTAAGTGGGATTTCTAATTTGTTAATCAAAATAATTCAGAGAGAAGTTGTTAAATTAAGCACGTGAAATGATTGTATGCTCTTAGAAGCAGGGAGGATGCAACAACATTTGAAAAAGGCAAATGCGGTTCCAATATGTAAGAGAGGAAATGAAGAAGAACGTCTGAATTATAAACCAGAAACCTTGACCGGTGTGATGCACAAAATGTGGAAAAGTGTTGTGAAAGACAAGGAGATAAAATATTAGAAGAAGACAGCTAGGGTTCCTGACATATGTACCTTTCGGTTTCAGAAAAAGAGCCTAAACTTTTTTTTCTGCAAGAAACTTGTCTGGAGAAACTCGTGATCGACAGCTATTATACCTATTTCCCTATCGGATGAGCATTTCATAGCTCGAACGCCTATTGTGTGTGTGTGTGTGTGTGTGTGTGTGTGTGTGTGTGTGTGTGTGTGTGTGTGTGTGTGTGTGTGTGTGTGTGTGTGTGTGTGTGTGTGTGTGTGTGTGTGTGTGTGTGTGTGTGTGTGTGTGTGTGTGTGCGCGTGCGTGCGTGTGTGATTCACCATGGTCTTGGATCACATGTTGGGCTCGTGATCGACAGCTATTTATCTCCCGGAAGAGAGATCAGAGCTCGTGTTTGTGTGTGTGTGTGTGTGTGTGTGTGTGTGTGTGTGTGTGTGTGTGTGTGTGTGTGTGTGTGTGTGTGTGTGTGTGTGTGTGTGTGTGTGTGTGTGCGCGCGCGCCGCGAAATTGAGAGGTATGAATTACCCAGCATGTATTTCAGATATTTGATATACATATGTAGACTGAATTTGCTGAGTCGTCACAACGTTGCAACAAAATTCTGCTAGAAGATTCGATTAGACCTGGAAAGCCAACTCTTATTCCGCACACATACACAATGTAGCAATGAGCAAGGCATAGTCCTACATCAGAATCTAGTCAGAATACCCATTTTTTGTTTCTACTTTGACATGACCTTTTGGAAACCACATTTATTCGTACCATTCACGTGAACCTGAGTCCGCTTGGACACAGTGACTTTCTCAGAAGAAAATTAACAATCAGGTAGGTTTCGGTCAGAATAAAACCAATGGAGAACGTTATTATAACGAAGAAGTATATATCCGGATTGCCGCATTGTTAAGGTCCGCGCTGGGACCACTGAAATAGAGGTTCTGTGTTCCTAACGTACCTTTCGTGCCCTTAAAGTCTTAATTCGCCTTCCCTGCCCATTTCAAAGATATTGCATATAATGCATCACATGCACTACATGATGACGATGGTGGTGGTAGTAGTGGTGGTAATTGTGGTGGTGGTGGTAGTGATGATGTTAATGCTGGTAGTACTGGAGGTGGTGGTTGTGGTAGGGGTGGTGGTGATGGTAGTGGTGGTAGTAACGGTAATGGTAGTGGTGGCAGTGGTAATGGTGATGATAATAGTATTAATTCGCTCAAGTGGTCGCACAGCAAATAGCCAAAAAAATATTTATGCTAGATCTGGGTGGTGTTATGGCCGTTGCGTAATAGCCAGGAATGTCTATGCATATCAACATGGAATATAAAATCTTAACATGTTTGCCTGCCTACGTGCAGAAAAAGAAAATATGACTTGTGAGCATTATGAAAACTAGAAACAGAGGAATGTGTTCATTAACATATGATACAAGAATAGAACTTTGGTCAGTGGTCATTTCGAGATGTAATTGCTGTGGATGCTGTGGATAAAACCTGTAAGGTACTGCTAAATTTGATTAACACATTGCAATTCTATAGGAGTAATCCCTTGGTATATTTTCATAACTAATGGCTTCTGTCTCTTTTCATCCTCATATTACGTGTATTCCAGCCCTCCCAAACATGCAGACTTAATCTTTTGTTCTTATTCTACGACATTCTTGTCTGGGTAGCCCCTGTTACGATTTGTAGATTAATTCTTTGTCAAATATGTGAGATGTGACCTGATCATGGTTTTATATTTATTTGGAGCCCTTCTCTCTCTCTCTCTCTCTCTCTCTCTCTCTCTCTCTCTCTCTCTCTCTCTCTCTCTCTCTCTCTCTCTCTCTCTCTCTATCTATCTCTCTATCTCTCTCTCTCTCTCTCTCTCTCTCTATCTCTCTCTCTACCTCTATCTCTCTCTCTACCTCTATCTCTCTCTCTACCTCTATCTCTCTCTCTACCTCTATCTCTCTCTCTCTCTCTCTCTCTCTCTCTCTCTCTCTATCTCTCTCTCTCCCCCTCTCTATCTCTATCTCCCTCTCCCCCTCTCTATCTCTATCTCTCTCCCTCTCTCTATCTTTATCTCTCTCTGTCTCTATCTCTCTCTCTCTCTCTCTCTATCTCTCTCTCTCTCTCTCTCTCTCTCTCTCTCTCCTTATCTCTATATCTCTCTCTCCCTCTCTCTATCTCTCTCTCTCTCTATCTCTCCCTCTCTCCCCCCTCTCTCTCTCCTTCTCTCTCTGTCTCTCTTTTCTTTTCTCTTCTCTGTCCATTTTTTTTTTCATCGACCAGTTTTCTTGATTTTTCATCTCTACTTTAACCTCTCTCCTTACCCCCAGCGTTCTTGAACTTGTATTTGCTTGCTAGTTTCCATGTCCTATTAATTGTCTCGTTCACCGGGCGTTGTGATTTAAACTTCATTTTCATTTGCCTCTCCCTCCTTTATTTTTGCTGGAATGTCTTTTGCCTCCCAATATAATTAACTCTTTTGTTTTGTTTACCACTTCCCTTAGGTAAATTTATTAGCTACTTTTCTATAACCTCTCGTTCCTCCTATAAACGCATTCACACACACACTCATGCACACACACACACACACACACACACACACACACACACACACACACACACACACACACACACACACACACACACACACACACACACACACACACACACACACACACACACACACACACACACACATAAACACACACACACTATAAACATATCAAAACTCATCGTACAATATACCACACTGGAAACACAAAGTCATTAACTGCAGGCACGCGAGCGTGTGTGTGTGTGTGTTTCAATATGTGTGCGAGTGTGTGTGCACAGTAGAACTTCTATACTCAGACAACAAATTCCTCCACACAGAGCAGCAGATGAAAGTAAAATCCAAGAGCCACCACTCACGCCCGTCTATTCCACCATAGAACACAAGCACAACCAATAGAAAAAACAAAAAACAGCAGCATACTACTCAGAGATCAAACATCTTCAACAATAGACCACCTACATTTTGTTACACGTATAGACAAAACCGCATTCTCAGATCACACAACAAACACTCCAAGACCGACCTACTGAAGGTCCATACTCCACGTAACTCTTTCCAGATATCAGCCCAACCGAAAAATCTCTCCAGAGACAAGCCAGAAGCTCACTGGAACGACTGCGTTCGGGTCACCACCTAGTTCTGGAACAGTACAAGCACAGTTGAACCTTGGCCAAGGACTCAAATTGATCTTCATGCAATCATCATACAGAAGACACGGAGCACCTCGTACCATAGTGTCCTACTTCAATCTGTGTAAAGCCAGTAGGCTGATGAGTGCAAGGCAGTGCACTGCATTGGCAAATTTTAATTTAAAAAATTCCATAGCAGAAGTGACATTTTCTCAACGCCGAAGCGATTGCATATGTCATTTAATTATTTTTGGCTAAGGACAGGTGATTTGATTCTGTTGAATGCTTCGGTTTGAAAAGGTTTTTTGATCGAGCAAAATTCGGTTGCATTGATCCGAGCATCACAGGCTGCCTTTGGCCAGAACAAACACTTACAATAAATCGTTGCATTGGAGAAATTTACTTTGATGAGAGCCTGGGTAAAAGGATGGATATGAATAGTCTCCCTCTTTTGTGGCTTTTTGTCTATATGATATAGATATTTGTTAACTAATTGTTTTGTTTAGAAAGACTGGTTAGGGGCTGATTTTTCCATTTTCTTTGGTAGATTATGGTGACTTCCCTCGTTTTCTTTGATACATAAACAAATGTGTACGCGTTTTCACGCGCGCGCGCACACACACACACACACACACACACACACACACACACACACACACACACACACACACACACACACACACACACACACACACACACACACACACACACACACACACACAAACAAACACACACACACACACACACACACACAACACACACACGCACCTACACACACGCACACCTACACACACGCACACCTACACACACGCACACCTACACACACGCACACCTACACACACACACACACACACACACACACACACACACACACACACACACACACACACACACACACACACACACACACACACACACACACACACACCTACACACACACACACCTACACACACACACACCTACACACACACACACACACACACACACACACACACACACACACACACACACACACACACACACACACACACACACACACACACACACACACACACACACACACACGAACAGATAAACAAAATTGTCGGAGAATCCTACAACTTGCTAAGATCAATAAAAGTGGCATTTACATATTTGGACGAAGAAATGATTTAAAAAATATTGGTCACACTGATAAGGCGTAGACTAGAATATGCGGCGATATTGTGGTCACCCAGTACCAAAAAGAATATAAAGAAAATAGAAAGAATCCAGAGAGCAGCAACAAAAATGGCACCTGCACTTGCAAACTTGTCATATGAGGAGAGATTGGCTAAACTGGAGTTACCGACTCTGGAGCAAAGAAGAGAGAGAAGTGATCTACTGACCATCTACAGAATCATGACAGGCACATAAATACTCGATAGAGAGATGTTAAACTGGGACAAGAGAAGCACAAGATGATATGGAAAGAAACACACACACACACACACACACACACACACACACACACACACACACACACACACACACACACACACACACACACACACACACACACACACACACGACACAAACACACACACACACACACTCCCTGATCGTTTCAGAGATATTCTACATGATGCATCACATGCAACACATGATGATGGTGGTGGTTGTAGTGGTGGTGGTGGTGACAGTGATTATGGTAATGTTGGTGGTACTGGTGATGGTTGCTGACGTAGAGGTGCTGATGGTGGTGATGGTAGTAATGGTAATGATAGTGGTGGTAGTGGTTATGGTGGTGGTAGTGGTGGTGGTAGTACTGGTATAATGATTCGCTCAAGTGATCGCTCAGCAAACAGCTATAAAACTTAGGCTAGATCTGGGTGGTGTTACGACCGTTGAACCCAATAACCAGAAATGTCTGTGCATATCAGCATGGATTATAACATCTTAAAATGTTTGCCTGCCTACGTGCAGAAAAAGAAAATATGACTTGTGAGCATTATGAAAACTAGAAACAGAGGAATGTGTTCATTAACATATGCTACAAGAATAGAACTTTGGTCATTGGTTATTTCGAGATGTAATTGCTGTGGATGCTGTTGATAAAACCTGTAAGGTACTGCTAAATTTGATTAACACATTGCACTTATATAGGAGTAATCTCTTGGTATCTTATGATAACCAATGGCTTATGTCTCTTTCCCCCTTCACATTACTTATTAACGTATTCCAGCCCTCCCAAACATGCAGACTGAAGTATTTGTTCTTATTCTACGACATTCTTGTCTGGGTAGCCCCTGTTACTATTTGTAGATTAATTCTTTATCAAATATGTGAGATGTGATCTGATCATGATTTTATATTTCTCTGCATTAGATTTAATTGTCTTTTCTATTGGATCCCTCCCCCCCCTCTCTCTCTCTCTCTTCTCTTTTCTCTCCATCTTTTTCATCGACCAATTTTCTTGATTTTTCACCTCTACTTTAGCCTCTGGGTAAAAAGATGGATATGAAAAATATCCCATTTTTTTATGATATAGATAATTGTTTTGTTTGGAAGGACTGGTTAGGGGCCGATTTTTCCATTTTCTTTGGTACATTATGGCTACTTTCCTCGTTTTCTTTGATACATACACATATACTGTATGTACGAGCTCTCACATCGATAAGTAATTGTTTTATTTAGAAGGACAGGTTAGGGGCTAATTTTCCCATTTTCTTTGGTAGATTATGGCGACTTTTCTCGTTTTCTTTGATACATACAGATATATCTACGCGCTCTCACACCCTTTCTCGTACACAACACACGAAACCAGAAATAAAAACGGAAGAAGAAATTTATGAAAATAACCTGGACTCTGTCATTCTATTCCGCGACAGGACTAACACACTCAAATTTAATTGGAGAAACCGTTACACAAACCAAGACACAAGTTGTCCTTTATGTGGGCAGAGCGAAAAAAACAAAAACAAAACTCGAGCATTTGAGTGCAACTAGAGTGCAACTAGCTCTCATCGATCAGATCCCGAAACAAACTGCTCCGACAACCCTACCCGGAAAGCAAAGACGAGATCCTCAGGAAACTATCAATGTTTGATGCTAAAGCAGAAAATCTAGAGGCGAACCGGCAAACAATACTTAACCTTTCGAAACACAGAGCAACCTTAGGCAGAAATTAAACAAAGCGAATCCCAAAGTGGACAAGAAGTTTGAAGCCAAGGCATTCATTCTTCACCACCACCACCACCACCACCACCACCACCACCACCACCACCGCCACCACCACCACCACCACCACCACCGCCACCACCACCACCACCACCACCGCCACCACCACCACCACCACCACCGCCACCACCACCACCACCACCGCCGCCGCCACCACCACCACCACCGCCGCCGCCACCACCACCGCCACCACCACCACCGCTGCCGCCACCGCCACCACCACCACCACCACCACCACCACCACCACCACCACCAAAACCACAACCACCACAACCACCACCACCACCACCACCACCACCAAAACCACAACCACCACAACCACCACCACCACCTTTACTACTACTACTACTACTACTACTACTACTACTACTACTACTACTACTACTACTACTACTACAAACAAGGAGAGTGAGAAGTGATGAGGATTGTAAATTGCTGTAGGATGATCTGAATAAAGTCTAGGAATGGAACCAGGAGTGTAAAATATAATTCATTACAAAGAAATGCAAAATTCTGGAAATGGAGCAATGGTAGAAAAAAAAAAAGAATCACGGAACTATAAAATGGGAGGTAAATTATTCACAAAAACGAAGGAGAAATGTTTGTGAGCACTGTGTACAACAGAAACGCGGGGGGTCTTTTGGAGTCTTTATTAATCAGTGGGTTATGCGTACAGAGGTGAGTCACAATAGGAGATCTACATGCTCACAGTAAGACGGATAGTTCTACTAGTAGACTGACGTGGGGGTAACGTCGTATTCCCTGCGGTGAAGGAAAACTATGCCACGTCCTACATATTTATCAACGAGGGCCTTGTGCCCAAAGAGTCCTTGTAAACCTATGGTGCTCTGCTCGTGTCGAACACCAGGGCCCATGATAACACTATACCACAAGCACCAGACAAAACATTAAATTACCACCTGAAACATTTGATGACTGGAGCAATCAAAGCTTTGACAAATGTACTGAACCAATCTTGGTCGCACGGTAGCATACCAATAATTTGAAAACGAACAGACACCATCCCCACACCGAAGGCAAACAAAACATCAATGAATTCAAGAAGAATGGAAGAATACTGAGATGGTTTGGATACATGGAATGAATGGATGAAGAAAGACTAGCAGAAAGGAGTGCGGGAGAAGAACTATCGCCAGACCAAGCTGGCTCTAGAACCGGCCTATCGCGCTGTACCCAAACATTGAACCTGACACAATACATCGCGGATGGGTTCGAAACCAAACAAATCACCGGCGCAGTCTTTGTTGACCTCACGACTGCTGACGACGCAGTAAATCACAGGACACTTCTAAAAGCCCAAACAATTCGGGACTCTACCATAGTCCGCATAACAGTCACTGCTTGTCAATCAGCAATTCTTTGTGGAAATGAATGGCAGGTGAAGTAAGTGGAGGGTACAGAACAACAGACATGCACAAGGTTCTGTGTTGGCTTTTATGTTGTTAAACATCTATACAACGACCAGTCGCAGTTCCAGAACATTCGCAGGTTCATATAGGCAGACGATCTCTCTGCATCGCCCCAGAGTCAGGCTCTTTCGTCACAATTGAGGAAATATTATCAAATGCCCTGATAGTTGTCTCTACATACTACAAAAAAATGCACCTCAACGCTAACCGTACAAAAACGCAGGTGGGTGCTTTCCACCTGAACAACCACCAAAAAGGAAACAAAAAATCTGATGGGACAATAAAGAACTGGAAAACCACCCACAGAGAGTGTCACTTAAGGTGCCTAAGCCTCTCATCGTAAGGTAAATTTCTGAGCCCATGTATCATTTGTCATTCTCCTCTGTACTGATTCGAGTGAATTGATGTCCATTCTATAAGACGGAGACCAAAACTGTACCACATAGTCAAGGATAGGTCAAACGCTAGAGTTTGATAATTACCTCTGCATGTCTATTGGTACCCGTCCTAGCAATGAAACCTAGTGCTCTGTTACCTTTATTCCTGGCGCTAATGCACTGTTTCCTGGTTTAAGGTCAGGACTCACTAGAACTCCCAAGTCTCTCTCTTACTCAGTTTTCTCTAAAAACATGTTATCTAAGCTATATCTATTTTCGGGGTTGTGTGGCCCTACGTTTAATACGCTTTACTTTGAGATATTGAAGTCCATTTGCCATTTCACCGACCATGTGTACAATTTATTAAGATCATCCTGCAGAATCTCTGCGTCGTCTCCTGACCTAATTAGGCGTCCTATTTTAGTGTCGTCCGTAAACTTACTAACATCACTATTAATCCCATTGTCCAAGTCGTTTATATACATAATGAACAATAAGGGATCCAAAATCGAACCCTGGGGAACTCCACTAGAAACAACCCCCCATTTGGATTTTACACCATTTATGGTGACCTGCTGTTTTCTGTCACTAATCCAAGCTCTAATCTATTCTAACATTTTTCTTCCTATGCCATGGGCCTAGATTTTATTTAATAATTTCTGGTGGGGCACCTTGTCGAACGCTTTGATAAAGTCAAGGTAAATAACATCGTAACTATCATTGTTATCTGACGCTTTATATACGTTAGTGTAAAAATATAGATTAGTCACACATAACTTACCCTTGGAGAAACCATGCTGTGGGTCACGAATCAAATTATGTCTCGATGTGATCTCTGAGTGTATTTACTATTATCGATTCAAGCATTTTACCTGTAATTGATGTCAGACTGATTGGCCTGCAGTTACAGACGATTTATCACCTTTTTTGAGAACAGGAACAACGTTTGCCTGTTCCCAAACAATAGCCACAAAACCAATGTCTACCGACTTATTATTTCTGTTAACTGGTCGCAGATTTCAAATTTACACTCTTTAAGCACTCTCGGAAAAATTTCGTCTGGACCCGGGGATTTTGTAGCTTTAAGTCTTTCAATCTGTTTGACTACTTCTACCTTACTAATGCTGATATTTGATAGTCTACTTTCTTCATCCACACTGAAAATCGGATAGAAGTCAGGTACCTTATCTAATCTCTCCTTAGTAAACACCGAAAGAAAATATATGTTGAACTCCTCACTCCTTTTCTCCTCCAATTCTATCATGACATTTTCGTCGTCTTTAATTGGGATTATCCTTTCCTTTTTTTTCTGTAGAGATGAAAGAAGCCATTTGGGTTGAATCTCGCTTGTTTGGCAACCTTGATTTTATAGTTACGTTTCACTGTGCGCGTTTTCTTTTCAACCAGTCTTGCAATATCGTTACATTTGGATCTAAGGTATTTTTCCACGTGTTTTATTCTTGCGTAAAGTCTTTTTTTCATTCCAATCTCATTTTTCAGCCTATCCATCATCCATTTGGATGTATTACTATTCTTCCGTATTAACTTGAGAGGAATAGATTTATTTTGTGCATTTAGAATTAAAGCTGTTAGGTTACTTTATATTTCATCCAAATCGTTGATCGGTCTGATGACCTCGCGCTTGTAAGTGATCAGATGTCTTCTATACTCTTTCACCTCATAAAAATTGGCTCTCCTGAAATCCTGTACTAGAGTAGAACGTTATTCGTACTATTTCAATCTTTCCAATTAATATTAATTAATTTCCAATTAATATTAATGCAGGGATGACCCGTCATTCAGGAGGTGCTAAGATAAGAGGGAGGGTGGAGGGGTGTGGAGTGTATTCAGGGATGGAATGGGTGGGAATGATTTTATGCCTTTTTCTTTTTGGCTACCCCCATTGTAAGGGGGAAAAAGCCTTGGTATATGTATGTATGTAATTAATATTAAATCTTATTTCTGGATGATCACTAGAGCCTAGAATATCTCCTATTGCTACGTTCTCGTTAGGTGCTCTTTATTAGTTAGTAGTAAGTCCAAAATATTCTCACCCCTCGTAGAATCGGTAATCATTGCTTTTAGGAAATTATATTGCACCGCATCTAAGAAATTTTGCGCTTCCTGATCTAGTAAAATTTCCCAATGTTTCTATAATTAAAATTCCTATGATCACAACGCTTTTGTACTGGGACGCCCTGCGAATTTCCAAAGTCAATTATGCAACACAATTATTTTGTATTTTTATTAGAATACTATATTTTTATGATACAACCTGATAGCGTTAACTATCTACCCATCCATATACCAAGAGAATTTTCCCCCTTATAAGGGAGGTAGCTAAGTCAGAGGCACGTGCCTATTCCCACCCATTTCACTCCCCTCCATTACCCCATCTCAGCTCCTCATGGGTGACGGGTCATCCCTGCATCCTCCAATTCCCCCAGTTCAAACGCAATACAGCAAGACACAGTATATCCACAGCAAGGCCGCTTCACTTATTCGGCGACCCCCCCCCTCTCTGTCCCCTCATGTTGAAAAAAGATGGGGAGAAATCCCTTCGGTCTGCGTCAAAATATCATTCATTCAGAAACACACCCTATCCCTCACCTACCCCATCCCTGCCTTTCTTGCATAACAGCATCATCCATACACGGGCATTTTCCACTCGTCCTTATATCCTGCCTTCTCCCTTCCTTGCTCAACAGGCATTCCCTTTTTGCTCAACGCCCCCCTCACCCCCTCACACCATCCTTCCATCTCTTCCTCGGTCGTCCCCTAAAGTTCACTCCCCACACCTCTGCCTTCCACACCTCTTTCACTAATCTTTCATAGTGTTAACGGACCACAGAAATCAAATTACTTAGATCGTAAGAGAGATACATGGGTAGATAGATAGATAGATAGCGAGAGAGAGAGAGAGAGAGAGAGAGAGAGAGAGAGAGAGAGAGAGAGAGAGAGAGAGAGAGAGAGAGAGAGAGAGAAGGAGAGAGAGAGAGAGAGAGAGAGAGAGAGAAGGGAGAGAGAGAGAGAGAGGGGGGAGAGGGAGGGAGAGAGAGAGGGAGAGAGAGGAGAGAGAGAGAGAGAGGGGGGAGAGAGGGAGAGGAGAGAGGGAGAGGGAGGGGAGAGAGAGAGGGGGAGAGAGGGAGGGAGGGGGAGAGAGAGAGGGAGGGAGAGGGAGGGGAGAGGGAGAGGGAAGGGGAGAGGGAGAGGGAGGGGGGAAGAGAAAGGAGGGGGGGAGAGAGGGAAGAGAGGGAGGGAGAGAAAGAGGTAGAGAGGAGAAGAGGGAGAGAGGGGGGAGGGAAGGGTGTGTGTGTGTGTGTGTGTGTGTGTGTGGTGTGTGTGTGTGTGTGTGTGTGTGTGAGTGTGAGAGAGAGAGAGAGAGAGAGAGAGAGAGAGAGAGAGAGAGATAATAAATCTAATTTTTAGAAAAAAATACACATTTTGGCAACATCACCAGCTGATAATGTCGTAGCCTTAGTCTCCAACATACACACAATTTCGCACAGAAAGGTCAGCCCAACGTGAAAATAAAACCTGAATTCTGAAGTAGATGCTAATAAATCTAATCTAATCTAGGATTTTTCAATATTATGAATGTACAAGTTTAGACCGTTCACTCCGTGAAATTTGAAAGGACATTCACTGGTTATGGCCGTGTTCATAGAGCTAATAACTGTTGCTCAGTACCATTCCAACGTATTCAGACAACCGCGGCTGTTCCTATGCATTTGACTACACCGATCATATTTCGTTTGCTTCTTTGGTTACTGATGTAGCCCAGTTTATCAGATGATGATACCATTTATGAAATTAAATAACCCGTGCAGTACACACCTTCTTGATCGTGCGTGCCAGAAAACAAACACGAACAAACAGTAGATACGAGTATTTGTGATGGAAAATTAAGAATGTTGTATTTGATATATTTCTTATAGATTGAAGGTTTTATCTTCACAGATCATGTTAACAAAACAAGTTTTAAGTTTCCTACCTCGTGCCGGCCAAAAATACTTGTGAATGGGCGTTGCAGGAGTTACCTACATGCGTTGAAAGTTGCCAGACGGGTGACAATGATAATACAATTAGAATGGGATTTTTCTGTATATTACATGTTGGTTATGTTGATAAATGTATCATAAGTTTATTTGTATAAAACTGAAGTATTATAATCATCGCCATGATAATAAATGTTGAAAAGTATAGGAACAACTGAGCATAAGACAAAACATTCTTGATTCTTTCCGGTAGTAAATAAATGAAAAGTATCGTACATCAGTTATGCACATCAGCTGTCAGTAGCGCCCTAAAGTAAGCATAACAACGTCGGTTGAACCTTCACAGATGTGTTCGTATCGAGCAAAGTGTATTCAGTTCGATAAGCGTTTCTTTTAAAAATGCAGAATGCATACACGGCTAATTTATATGTAATACTAACCATGGTGAAGAGAAGAAATAGTGAAACTTTAGTGTACAGATACAAGTGGACAACGTACATTTGGAATACAAGCCGAGAACGAAACGTTTCACAGTGGGAACGCAGTAATACTTCGAGATAAGGTAAGGTCGACCTCATACAGTGTCATAAAACCGCAAATAATATATGTTGCAGTTCTCCATACAATACCTGTTTTGAGTGATATTGAACGCTTGTTTCACAGAGTTTAACAGTTAGTGCAGCGTGTTTGCATGTTGATTTAAAGAAAAGCTGGCTACGTTGTAGGATTCACGTGTCAATTTATTACCATTACATAGCAAATTGTGAAATTACTACGTTGTTGGGGACGGTAGGGCGAAATGGTACTTGAGCAGTTATGTAGGGAGCGGACATACCATGATACTGGACAAGGTTAGTAAGTTACTCCGATTGGTTCGATAGTAAATAGTGTTGCGAGGCCAGAAATAGTATTCTTCCTGCAGTGGGGGGCGGAAATTGTCCCCGGGTGGGCTTTGGTGCGGCCAGTCGATCTTATTCATCAGCAAAGAAACATCCCAAGATGCCTGCCATTGACACTCGAAACAATTGTTCCTGCTAATACCTGATTATTTTATTCTGCCAAGGGAAAAACCCCATCATTCGTATCAAATCTAATTAATAAATTTATGATAATTGATTATCTCTACAAATCATTTCACAGCTAGTTAGGACATACAATTCATCTAACTTACTACTCAAATAATCTCAAATAATCCGTGGTTGTGTGTATACAATGTTAGGCTTGAACTGTACATTAGAGCAAGCACATTATGCTTGAATGTGCATGGAAAACTGCTGACGCCGCGCATGTGTAAGCATTGAATGAAGTCGGTACAGTTGCAAGATCAGGCACGCTTTTTGTTTTTTCAGTAGAGGTATTTAGTAAAAGAAAGAATTCGAAATTTGTCGTTAAATGAATAACGCTGGTTAATAAACGTTTAGAGACAAGGAATCGATGTACAATTTGCACTCTACCAGTACTTTATGATTTCAGACATATTTAAGCACGTACACCAGGCCGAAGAACTTGTTCCCCCACGCGCGCGCACACACACACCACACACACACACACACACACACACACACACACACACACACACACACACACACACACACACACACACACACACACACACATTGGCGGAGTGGTAATCTTTCCGGCTGCCGATACGACGGTCCGGGTTTGAATCCCGCCCAGGGATGAAATAATTTCAGTATCACTGCGCTGCGGGTCGTTACTCCAGCTCCAACAGATCTAAGCACGTAAACCGGGTCAAGCTACTTTGTCCCCCCCCCCACACGCACATTGGCACAGTGGTAAAATTTCCGGTTTCCGGCTGCCAATACGGCGGTCCGGGTTCGAATCCCGCCCAGGGCTGAAATAATTTCACTATCGCTGCGCTGCGGGTCGTTACTCCAACCCTCGTAGGCGGGGGTTTGGGTGTCTGTGTGCGTGTGAGGTGGCAACATTACCCATAGATCGATCATATATAAGCTCTCTTTCGGGATAGAAATAGCTGTCGATCACGAGTCCAACACGTGATCCAAGACTATGGTGAATCACACACACGCACAATCACACAAACGCACAGTCACGCAAGCACACACACACACGCACAAACGCACATAGTCACGCAAGCACACACACACGCACAAACGCACAGTCACGCAAGCACACACACGCAAAAACGGACATAGTCACGCAAGCACACACACACAATCACGCAAGCACACACACACACACGCAGACACATACACGCGCGCGCGCACACACACACACACACACACACACACATACACACACAATCTGGTTTGGTTATAGCTTTGCAGGATTTATTCTGGCTAACAACGGGTACCGTTATCATTTTCACTAGTGACGTTTTTTTCCGTTTGCTCTGCAATGTATTTCTCTATAGACGTGTATCCATCAACAATCTTAGGTGGTATCCTACCTTAAGAAATGATTTTAGGAAACATCCAACCATGTTGGAAAATAAGAAACGAAGGAGTTAAATACGTTTGTCAGATTTTTCTTATGACCTTGATTTTTGTTATATAGCGGCGATTGTCTTTTGTTTACCATTTCTTCGCGGGCACAGAAGCGAGACATTTAGCGTAGTCATCTACCACTAGAAACAAATCTAGGGAATGTGTAGCCCTCATGGTAAAAAAAAACGTCTTATTTTTATCGTGTAATTAAAGGAAATAATCTTGACTTTTGTTATACAGCTTTGTCTCGTTATTACTATTTGTTCGCACAGGCGACATCTTACGGAAGCTTCGTGTAATAGAGTAATGCTTCAGTGAATAACCTAATTGTTTTGAATCCCATGACCTCTTTCAGCCAATCACAGGGCTTGATTTTATAGCGAAAACGAAATCGGTCGGGTGGCATCCTAATTTTGAATGGGTTTGTGCCGAATGTGGGTGTTCAGTCTAAAAATCTGATTTTTTTTCTTGTATGTGAAAGCTGGTGTTCCTAGTGTTTTTCAAAGGACCACGGTGTCCTTGCAATCATTATTATTTTTTTTGTTTGCTAATCGTGTGAGGACGTGTTTTGTTGTTAGCGTTTTGTACAGTCAATGATTGAAATGGCTTGGGGGGTTGGATATGATGTATAACTCGCTTCTCATATTTTTATGTTCAATCTCTGCACCAATGGAGATATAATTCGTTATGCTTTTTTGAGCACAAAATTAATATACTTTTTTGAGCACAAATTCAGACTAGTGTTCATCAAACGAGATCTCGGGACTCGGGATCTCGTCGTTCCCTTAGATATAATTCCCGGGAAAGGATTTGATCCCGGGACTATCTCGGCACACAGGAAGTGAAACACGTGTAACATATCTCGGGATTTTCTCGCGAGTACCAACTTTTCCTTGAGGACAACAACTTAGTGAGAACCCACGATTTTCCCGGGACACTTGGATCATGTCTCCCCCTGGACACTCTTGCGTTTTGAGTATAACAGTAATTAGTATTTTTTACTAAGTGGCAATTACTCGTAATCGGTATTTGATATTAGTAATGAAATATCGACATTTTATGGATTACCTCTTCCACCTCATTTACGGACTTCACCAATTTATTTCCCACATATTTCACATTCATTTTTCGTCATCAGATAAAAGTAATTGAGAACGTATATTACTCTGAAAAACTAGGGCATAAAATCCTAATAAGCAACTGAGAGCGGAAAGATGGAGGGGGTGGTAGGGAGGGGGAGAGGGTAGACGACATCCTGACCGTGTATTACATTAACCATTTGTAAATAAGATTGCTTTGTCTGTATAGGAGAATTTCCTGGCATATTCTCCGTGGGTGGTGCCTGGTTGTGGCAGCTTTTTGTAGTGTGTCTGAGTGTAATCGTGAAAATAGGCGGAAACAGGCTATGAGTGATAATACGGTTTCCAGTGAGATTTTGTGATCCATAACCCAATCTGAGTTTATGAGGCTCTCTGTTCTCGCTTTTAAAGGTAGATTTGAGCGATTTTGACCGCTCTTTCCTTTGATGTGGACCTGTATTGTATGTTCTCGCTAGTGAGTACAATGGTGACAGAAATCCAAGTTGATCAAATTGTGCAAATAATTTTTTGAAATGTTCAACAAAGTCTGAGAATGATCGGGTTCCCCAAAAAACGTCCGATTGGATTATGTTTTCTGCGAGTGTGTCATTTGAGAATTGAAATTTTTGTTTTATCATCAGTGATGTTTGTATGTGTGATCTCCGCTTGAACGTCGAAGATGAGGTTATGGACAGGAATGTTTCTGCCATTGAACTTTGGTAATGTGTCGTCATGTTTGATCACTGTGATGAGGTTTTATGTGGTTGGTAGTTGAGAATAGCTGGAATCGTTAGACGTATTTGTCGCGGGTGACCTTTTGCAATGGGAGCGAGTGTAATACTGGTGTGACGTGTAAGATAGTTAGAATTGCGTCATACACTGTGAACACAATGGAAACTGAGAAAGCCACTAATTGAACCTATCACGGAATTGCATCTACTTACCAATGGTTGAGGTGAGGTTTTGTTTCCTGCGGTGATGAGGTATGATGCACGTGGTTGTGGTGTGAAGACATAGATGATACAATACTTCAAACAAAAACAATGTATGAATATATGAATAGAAGGAGAATGTTAAGGATGATGTGACAATATCTATCTATCTATCTATCTATCTATATATATATATATATATATATAATTGTGCGTGTGTGTGTGTGTGTACCCGAAGCGAAGACAGGTACTTTTGAAAGTTGGTGGTCGTGGAGGGTTGAGACTAAATTGAGTATAGCCGTTGAGTAGGCGGTGATGTCGTCCGTTGCTCACGCCTCGGGAAGGTCCTAGGACATAGCTGGAATGTTGGGCGATGTGGCAGGCGGGGGTTTTGTCCGGCTGCGCTGGAGTGTTCGGCGAGATAGCAGGCGGGGTTTTGTCCGGCCGCGCTGGAGTTTTGGCCGTGTCGCTGGTCTAAGTTCGAAGCGAAGTGGATGGGCTTTTGTCTCGTAGTGGGAGCGAGGGCTTGTCTCTGTGTAGGAGTACTTGTCTCGTAGTGGGAGCTAGGGCTTGTCTCGTATTGGGAGCGAGGGCTTGCCTCGTAGTGGGAGCGAGGGCTTGTCTCGTAATGGGAGCGAGGGCTTGTCTCGTAGTGGGAGCGAGGGTTTGTCTCGTAGTGGGAGCGAAGGCTTGTCTCGTAGTGGGAGCGAGGGCTTGTCTCATAGTGGGAGCGAGGGCTTGTCTCGTAGTGGGAGCGAGGGCTTGTCTCGTAGTGGGAGCGAGGGCTTGTCTCGTAGTGGGAGCGAGGGCTTGTCTCGTAGTGGGAGCGAGGGCTTGTCTCGTTGTGGGAGCGAGGGCTTGTCTCGTAGTGGGAGCGAGGGCTTGTCTCGTAGTGGGAGCGAGGGCTTGTCTCGTAGTGGGAGCGAGGGCTTGTCTCGTAGTGGGAGCGAGGGCTTGTCTCGTAAGTGGGAGCGAGGGCTTGTCTCGTAGTGTGAGCGAGGGCTTGTCTCGTAGAGGGAGCGAGGGCTTGTCTCGTAGTGTGAGCGAGGGCTTGTCTCATAGTGGGAGCGAGGGCTTGTCTTGTAGTAGACGCTGGGTTGATTTAAGTTGTAGTTCCGCTTCTCACGCTACTCGTGAATATTGGTTGTCGCTGATCGCCAGAAATATGTGGCAGGATTGTGTTTCTATCCACACTGCTGATAAGTTCTTCGGAGGTTTAGAGGTAGAGAGTTCGGTGATCAGGCGACCAACCAGTAGCGGGTTTTTCGAATGTAAATAATGAGTTTTATGGACTTTATACTGCGTGGATAGCAGAGAGGAGACAGTGTACTCGCTCAAACCCGTGGTGAAACTTTCCACCGAGCATTGAGTCGTGGCGAAGAAAGGTTGGGTATCGGTTGACACTTCATCAATTTGTAGATAGCATTTATATACAAAAGGCCAAAATTGGCGTAAAACTAATTGAGTGATACACTCAATATTTTGTTAACTAATTACAATAGATATACCTAACCTAGAACAATAGGAAAACATAACATAAGTGAAAAAGAACAGAAAGGAAAAATTATATATAAAGAAATATCGTTTGTATAGTAGTATTTAACGGTTGCCTTGTGGAAGTTGACAGCGAAGCTGACCGCTGGGCGTTTGGCCTGGTTGTGAGGTCAGTCTCCCTCATCATGGAAGGGTCAGGTCTTTGCTGGTGGTTCAATACCACACTACTAAAATGTGTGCGCGCGTTCGCGTGCATTGTCCTGGAGCGAACGTTACCCTCGTCTGACAGAGTAACGTGCTGTGACGTGCCTTGTGACGTCTCTCTAGCAGTCTGTCTTGATTGCAACACATTAAGCAAGCGTGGGCGCATGCATAAGCACACGCCCGTACATACATCATACACGCACACTCGCTTACACGTATGCGCGCGCTCATACACACACACGCACACGCACGTGTTCACACACACGCACACAAACACACACACACACACACACACACATGTGCGCGCGAACACAGACACGATTAAGTTGGGGTGTGCATGTGTACATGGTCATAGCATTACCTATAGATCGGTCAATATATGAACTTTGAGCTCTCATCTGGGAGGGTAGTAGTTGTCTATCACGAGACCAACACGTAATGAAAGACCATGGTGAATCACTCGGTTCTAGGACAGTTTGATACTGGACACTTTGATACCGGACATTTTGATACCGGGCATTTCGCTACCGGACATTTTGTGACTAGGATTTTTCACTACCGGGCATTTCGATACCACTATATATATATATATATGTATATATATATATATATATATATATATATATACACATATATATATATATATATATATATATTCGTGAAGCTTAAGAAAGAAATTAATTTCTAATGAATTTGCTGTCGTTTTCAACAGAATATATATATATATATATATATATATATATATATATATATATATATATATATATAAAGCATGAAACCAATTTATGTACTAAAAGTAAGGAGTTAAAAGTACAAATTAAAAAACTATAAACAGAGTAAAAAAATATTTTGTAAAAAACATATTACAAGTCTAATTAAAAAAAGACGAGCAACAATATTATCTAGTTAAAAATGTTTAATGTTATGAACAGTGCCACGAAGATATAAAAACCAAATTATGTATTAAAAGTAAGGAGTTAAAAGTACAAATTGAAAAAATATAAACGTATTACAAGTATAATTAAAAAAAGACAAGCAACAATATTATCTAGTTAAGAATGGTTAATGTTATGAGCAATGCCACGAAGATATTGGATTTTATTTGAAGGATCATAGTGGTCTAGCAATTTTGTTATACGCTGATTGGCGTCCCTGTATTTTTTTTTTTTTTTTTTTTTTTTTTTTTTTTTTTTTTTTTTTTTTTTTTTTTTTTTTTTTTTTTTTTTTTTTTTTTTTTTTTTTTTTAGGTTACGCTGTCTCCACGATTGAGATGGGCAATTCTTGTTGCACCGAGAGCCTCTTCATGTTTTAAAGCAGTTATAAGGGAGCAAATATTAGGGGGCACATTTGTCACGGAGGTTCTTAGTGCATTATGAAATCCTTCAACATAGTTATTAGTGCGTGGCATACCATTTTCAGTGCGTTCATGAACATTCCATAAATGAATAGGGAAGACTGGCTCGACTCTTCGCCTTCGTTGGCCACGACCTCTCACTCCTCCAATATAATATGTTTCGAAATATGAAACAAGCTCTTGGGGAAAATCGTCGCCATCAGTTAATTCTTCGAAGCTGCTAATAACATCGTCAATGGGAAGGAAAGCAAGTGCGGATAAACATCTCACTTTTAAACTAAAATCATCATCTTGGTGATATTGCTGTTTAAAACCTATTGTTACAACTTGTTTGTAAACATTTTGTGAGAGGTGAAATAGGCAACAGGTAACATCTGAACTAGGGAATATATCTAATAAACTATTGATGGCCGCTTTTTTTAAATCCATCATCACAGTGGCAGGTTCAACATTATGCAAGAGTTCTTTTATAGTAGTAAATAGTCTATTGTAAGTATATTGTTTTATTTGGCAGCAAGGCGAACATTCTCGGAACACTAATGTCGTTGTCTTGAATATGTAATAGCACATACATTCAGATTTTGGGTTTCTTTACATATTATAGTCCGAGGAGCATCTTGTGTAGATCCAGATATTATTTTCATTTGATGATGTACTACTTTTGATTCCACTCTTGCTGCTGTTGCACTGTGATTATGCTCACCTACAGTCTTAACGATTTTGTTGTCACCATCACCAACATAGGTGTGTATGCGGGCTTTACACAACCTATTTTCGCACTGCCAATACTGCTTGGAACCATCCTTATAAGTTTTGTGTTTATCATATATATAGTTTAGATCATCTACTAATTTCTTTCCATTTTTAGTTGAAGCAATTAGACGAGGCATGGGTGAAACAATAAAAATGTATATATTTATCCGCAAATGCAGCAGCCGTAGTTGATAGCCAAGCGTTAGTAGTAGACTAAGAGATGCAGCAACCGTAGTTGATAGCCGAGCGTTAGTAGTAGACTGAGAGTGATATATACATTATTTAAACAACCAAATACAAGAACAGTATGGCAATTATTTAAACAACCAATTACAAGAACATTATGGCGATTATTTAAAACAACCAATTACAAGAACAGTATGGTAGTTATTTAAAATAAACTCCAATATCTTCGCGCACACACACATATATATATCTAGTGGTATCGAAATGCCCGGTAGTGAAAAATCCTAGTCACAAAATGTCCGGTAGCGAAATGCCCGGTATCAAAATGTCCGGTATCAAAATGTCCAGTATCAAACTGTCCGGTCACCGAATCACTCTCCTTCCACTGTGTCCTCAGGCTCTCACTCCATTATCACACGAGGCCCCGCCTACCCTCCCTTCCGCTCCCCCACGTCACTCCGTGCACCTCTCCCTTTCCTTCACCCTCCTTCCGACGCCTGGCTAGTTCAGTGACCTCCGTTTATTTTTTCTTCGCTTTGTGCAACTTGTATAATTTGGTGAACCATGAAGAGGCTGCTCAGGTGCATGGTGCAGGTGGATGGGTGGGTGGACAGAGTGTTACCTAGAGCAGTGACAGCAAAGGAGAAAATAACTCGGAAAGCGATGTTATCAATAAATGACAAAAAAAAAAAAAAAAAAAAAAAAAATAGGATAATCGTGGGAGTCTGCTACCAGGGAGGAGGGAAGAGAACTAGTGGGGATAGAATTTAAGCGCTGCAGTGGCTGAAGAGTTGAACCTCACGGTGTTATCGACGGTCCTCTTTGCAGGAAGGATGTCGCCTAGCATTCTGCGATATAGTAGGACAGGGTCGCTTCTGCTCATCGGTTGCACTGAAGGCACCGGGTATCGTGTTTAAAGGATAATTGGAGGCTATCTTCCATGAGCATCTGTAGCCGCCCTAGACAGTGATGGGTATGCAATACTTGGTGTAGGTCAGTGCGGAGGGCAACTGTCTCCACTACTGTCTCGCATACCAAAGCGGCACCCTATGGTGCCGCTTTGGTATGCGATCTGAGCATCATAAAACTACTTTGGTATGCGATCTGACTGCTTAACGTGATCTCGCTTAATCTTAATCTATTTGGGACCTCAGATCGCATACCAAAGCGGCACCGAATAGAGTACCTTTGGACTTCACTCTCTCGCACTGTCCCTGGATCACGAGAACCGCTCCTGCCGTTTCGCTGATGGGGTCAGAGGAACCATCGAAGTAGACTACACAATATCAGTAATGTGTTTTTTTGTAATTTTCACCGCCGTAATCGCTAGGCCTAAGTATCCTTTCACAGAGGCCTGGCACGGATCTCAGCGAGGGGTAGATCCCAGGAGGGAGGAGGGGTGACTGACCATCCTGCCACTTGCGCAACAGACTACTCGGGCGACCCTAGTTTATTGCGGGAAGATATCGAGATCGTGGGTTAGCTCTGGAGGGCGGAGGCTTCATCTGACTGAGCGACCCGGGCGGTAATGCAAGTTGTAAGGAGCGTGGCTCGAGAGCGGTTGAATATCTGCCTCGCTCAGCAGGTACACCAGGGTCCAACGAGAAACACAACTTGTTTCATTGCCTTGTTCTGGACTGACTCCATTCTTGGGTACTGGTGAATCGATGATGGGCCGGAAGACGCAGGTATAGAACAAGGAAGCTGGTAGGAAGTTCTTTGTTCATCAGGGACTGCATAGCCATGAGTCAGGTCCGGGTATGGGGGCAAAGGTAAGATGCCTCCGTAGAGAATGTTAGTTTTCTGTCAATCCAGACACCCAGTGGACGTGAGAACTCACCCAGTCGATGGGCATGTCCTGGACGTATAGTCGTGTTTATGGTAATGGCTTCCCTAAATATATGGCCGTTGTCTTTGCGGGGTTCATTTCCAAGACTGCACTTCTGTAGGTGAATTGTCCCTCGGTGCCAGTGACCACCAGAGCAATGCCATTTTCATGTTGGTGAGGCCGTCAACGGGTTGAACGTGGTAGGACTGACGACACTACAT
Organism: Oratosquilla oratoria; assembly: GCF_046742065.1. Lineage (NCBI taxonomy): Eukaryota > Metazoa > Arthropoda > Malacostraca > Stomatopoda > Squillidae > Oratosquilla > Oratosquilla oratoria. The sequence goes on along the minus strand of NC_134815.1, from coordinate 45,790,355 downwards.
CAAGCCTCATTCTTGTGCTGATGATATTAGAAAAGGTAGCCTCAGAACTGCACCCTCACTATCCGGTCGTAATGTTAGTCCTTGATCCATTGTAGGAGTTGATGTTAGCTCCGTTGCCATTAACACTTTAGTCACTTGTGCTATTCATCTGTTATATTTTTGCTTACAATTAATGTATCTATTAGGGTAATGAACTTATTAACTCCTAAGGTGTTTCCATCACCGGTGAATTTGGGAATGTTTATATTTGAGGTATGAACCTCATGACGCAAGACTGTGTTATTCATACCTTCAGTAAGTTGATTTGACTTTACTGCCTCTACGTTAGTCTTCCTTACGTACTTCAGCTTCGTCGTTTGTCAGCCTCGTTGTTCATCAGCCTCGTCGTTCGTCAGCCTCGTCGTTCGTCAGCCTCGTCGTTCGTCAGCCTCGTCGTTCGTCAGCCTCGTCGTTCATCAATCTTCGTTGGAGATCGTCTTGTTCCACTCGTAGTATGAAGACTCCTCGTTCTATTAACACAAGCTTGGTTGTGGTGGTACTCTGCGTGGTTATTGTGCTTGCACTGTCAATTGGTGTACTCTTCGGGGGCGTTCGTCTAATCACTTCGGAGGAGGTTCATCCCTAGCTGCCGCCACTGTTAGCTCCACTGCCACTAACACTTTAGTCACTTATGTTATTCATCTGTAGGCCCCATGCCACTTCATTCTCTTAAGTATGTTTCCACCAAATCTTCTGTAACAAGTTAGTAATGTTTCTTGATGGGGTGGATTCAAACGGAGATATAGTTTTTCTTCTTTCCTTATCAATTACACTTAGTTATTCGAGCTACACCAAGGAACTCCCACTTGGGATCCTTGCACACCCACAAAGCCAAGTCTGCTCCGACGTCACTATTTAATTCATCCAATAGCTTTGGACGTTACAAATAAGTATCATCCTTTAAGGGCGTGATTTTACCTCCGCGCACCAATAATTTCTCTCCTCTACCCTTTTCTCCAATCAGAAAGACTGTTATATTGTCTCAAGCAATACTGTTTACGCAAGCAATTCTGTCGCAAGCGGAACGTGGCTTAATGTTTACATTTCGTCACATCATCACTTCTATCGATACCCTAGCCTATATTTACAAAACATCGGACGGCAAGCGAGAATATACAACTCTGCAACTTCCTCTCGGCCATTTTTTCAAAACATCCAAGTAATAAGATTTGAATTCCTTTCTTACCCCTCTGTCTACCTAAATGTCTACTTCAATCTACCGGCCTCTTGAGTTCACTAGGACGCGGGCCATTGGTTGCATGGCCTTACTAAAAAACCATACGAGCGCCAAGAGATCTTTCTAGGGAGAACACCGGTATAGACCTCTGGAGTGATGGGCTGGAAGGGTCACGACCTTAAGAGTGGAGGCTGGAGGCAAGGTAGGAAACTCGGTTCTCGTTAAGGGTTGAGGTGCTATGCAAGGGAGAGGTCGACATATCCGGGCCCAGACGTAGGGTTTTGGCTGGACGAGGACGAAGTCCTCTATGGTCTCGCACACCTCTTGCTTGACATTTATATTCACCTTGTGAACTTCGCAAGAGATATTCCAGGCATGGTGCTTCTTCCCATAGTTGTGGCACTTGGCCTTCGTCCCTTCATCGGCTCTTTGCCGAGTAATACACTGAAGAGTTGTAACACTACAAACACCACATTTGAAGCAGTCCTGCAGATATTTTGGCAGCGGAACCACTTCAGAGGATCAGGGGCGTAGGTGGAAGAGAGAATATTTCTTTAGCCACTTCAAGACCAGTTCACGAGGAACGAATCCTGTTTGATGCTGCTCTTGCCGTAGCATTGCAGCGTCAAACAGAGACGACGTGGGCCTGGTCCACAACGAGGTCAAGATCACGCCAGTTAAGATAGACGTGGAGCATCATCCTCGTTGTCTGGTCCATCGGGTCGACAGGAGTAGGGGAGAGTGGCTGACCCCAATAGTCCAAGCTGGAGAACTCCTGGGACGTCATGTCATCATTGAAGTGATTGTGGATAGCACCAGAAGATAACGACTTCGTCATTATCCCAATCGGGGTACTCCATCATAATGGCTCATACTTCATTGATTACCGACGAGAAACTTGATTAATCTTTGAGAATGCGGCACTTGTTGTGGACGGGCTTTCAAGGGCGACGTGGAAGTTGGGTGAGTTGGAGATGAGGGAATGGGTGGGGGCATGGATGATGATGGAGAGTTAGGAGGGCACGACAGCAGTTGTCGGGGCTGGCTTGCCAGATTCACTCTTCCTGACATCCTTGCATTCAAGTTTCGCCCACTCTTTCTCAGCATCCGACCCTGGGTTTTAATACCTTTTGGAGACCTGAGAGACGTCGCTAGCCTCTCAAAGTGTCTCTTCCTCCATGCTCTCCATGGTGAGGAGGGGAGGGGGGCTGGGATACCCCGAGCAGGACGAGTGCAAGCCGAAGAGGGCAAATCCGGGAGTTGGGTGGCCGGCCGGGGAATCCCCAGGATGAGGGCGTGGCAGTAGGTATGCGAGATCACCTCGGCCAGGAAGTTTTTGGGAGGCCGGTGACCTAAACCGCAATGGACGGAGAGGGGTAGAGGAGAATATGACGACATAGAACACTTTATGGACAGTACGAACTATTTCATATCTATGCTAACTCTTGGAGTACTCATGACTACTCAGCAAGCAGAGGATTTGGAAAGAACTCCAAGGGCTGTTACGTACGGGCAAGTACTAGGGATTGACATAGCAACTGGCTAGCGTAGGTCCACTCGAAAAGTTCGTCTCAAATAGACGTCTATACGACAGTCTGCATCGTACTTTATGTAGTCAAGTAAACAAACCTCACCCTCTCTTCCCCTTTTCTTTTTCCACCTCTCTTCTCCCACCCCCATCTTCCCGTTTTCATTACCTTTACCACCTTCCCTATGACCATCCTTCTTCTGTTTTCGACTCCATCATCCTTGGGGCGCAACAGACTCCTTTTATCTTTTTTATATAATTATTTCTCTCATCACTCGTGTCCTCTTTCCTCCTGGACGTGGTCCTAGGTCTCTCCTCTTCCTCCTTTCTCTCCTGTTCCTCTTTTCTCTCTTCTTCCTCTTTTCTCTCTTCTTCCTCTTTTCTCTCCTCTTCCTGTTTTCTCTCCTCTTCCTCTTCTCTACTCGTTCCGCCTCTTTCTCCATCCTCTTTTCCTTCCTTCGCCCACTGTTTCATCATTTCTTCTTTTCACTGTCGACCTCTTCCCCTCTTATCGCTTTCCTCTTATCCCTCATCATCTTCATTTTTCTGTATCTGGTATGTCCTCTTTCTGTTCTGTTTCCCCTCAGCCGTCTCTCTCCTTTATCCTTTTCTCCTTTCTCTTACACCGCGTTTATATCGCTCCATCTCTTTCTCTTCAGTTCTTCCCCTCGCTTATACTTTTCCTTTCCTTATCATTCCTCCACTCCTCTTTCCCACTTTCTATTCTCTGCCCCTTTTATTCCATCTCCCCCCCCCACTCGTTCATTTGCCACGATCCCTCTTCCCTTTCCATTTTTTATCCCTCGTCTTTCCTATGCTGTTCTTTTCCCTCGCGTTCCTCCTTTACTATACCTCTCTTCACTGATCCTTCCCCTTTCTCTTCCTCTCCCTTTGGCCCTTTATATCTCTGGTCCCTTTTTTCATATCCTCCCCCCCCCCCACGTAGGTCTCGTTTTCTCTCCCATCTCCTCATCCCAGTCCTCTTTTCTTCCTCGTCTCCCGCTCATTCTTCCTTGTTTCTCCGTCGTCATTACTGTTTCGTTTTTCCCCTCTTTCCCAGTTTTCCCTCTTTCCTTCCTCCTCTTTTCCTTCTCATCCTCCTCTTTCGTCCCTCTCTTATTTTCGTCGCTCTCCTTTTAAGCACTGCATTCCCCTGCGAGTCGTTATTTATCCTCATCACTTTATTTCTCTTCGTGTCAATTTCACACATTCTTCCTCCTCCGCTTCTTCTTTCCCTAGTACCTGCTAAGCCTTTAGGGATGGAGGTTGGGATGCTCCCTCGGCAGAATGAAACAGATACGATGCTCACTCTAATCCTGCCAACGGTCTCATTTCGGATATTGTGATAGACTCATCCACGGGTAACATCTTTCCTGCAAGAAGTTTTACTGTTTAAAACAACTCCCTGTTTACGGTTATTAAACTAGTTGATAGTCTAGCTTAGCAGGTTATCTATTATTTCACGCGAAACGAGTGTTGTCAATAGTCTCTTGTGTGGAACAATAACGTAATTTCTTTTTCCGGAGTCCAGATGTATTAAATCTACACTGTTCCTTTTTGTCGTTGTTTGCGGTAACAATGTTGCAAAATTCTAGAAGGTGAGTCGGACAGGAATATTTACGGTTGATGCCTTGCTTATCGTTTATAACAGTTGCTTACGAATTGGCACTGTGGCTTCTCTTATAATTGTTTCCAGGATTTTAACAATGGTTGAAGTTAGGCTTATTGCTCTCTGTGGCTTCTGCTTTTCATTGTTTAATATAGGAGTAACGTTTGCTAATGTCCACTTTCTTCGGTCGATTTTTTTTTTTTCTAATTGAATAGTAACTCAACGGGTTTTTCCTCCAGAATTCTTTGTTAACTCAACTAACTTCCTGCAGAGGCAGTGCAATCCAGTACACTTAGAAGTTTTAAGATTCATTTGAACAAACGCCTGCCAATTGTTTGGCTCGTTTGTGTATCAATTTCTTCTTTTAACAATCTATTCTTAGTATTCGACCTAGTGATGGACCACAAGGTGCTCTTCCTTTGTAATATCGATAATGCCATATACTCGGGTCTCGCCCCCATTGCGTAGTTACTCAAGAACTTCAGTCGACCTTCAACGTCTGCTTTCGCGAGAAACATTTCACAGCATCATAGGCAAAGACTAAGCCGACCTTTAATATTGCCAGTGAATGCTACGCAGTCGTTGATCGAAAGCTGTGTCCAATACCCAGTTCGTAGTGGTGAAATAACACACACACACTCACTCACTCACTCACTCACTCACTCACTCACTCACTCACTCACTCACTCACTCTCTCTCTCTCTCTCTCTCTCTCTCTCTCTCTCTCTCTCTCACACACACACACACACACACACACATTCTATATATTCGGAGACCACCACAAATTTTGCTTTTGAATGATCTTTTCTCCATCATTCGGCAATTCAATTGTCGCACATAAAGTTTAAAATTGTGAAAATATTGCCATTGCATTTCTCATATGATCACAATACTTTCTAGGGTTGGAATAGCGTTAGATATTGAAAAATTATCGGTTCTGTAAGTTGCCTTGCCATGCAGATAAATTTCTTTATATTATGATGCCAAGTCACGAGACGTAGCGAGTTCCAGCTGTTTCAGGTTTTGAGAGGGAGGCGGGCAGACGCAAGAATCCGGTCAGACCGCAGGTGTTGGTAGGTTGAGCACGCGCAGTTTTCCTCTGCTGTCGTGTGGAGTGCCGTGTACTTGTAAAGAAAACAAACTCTCGATGATGGTGGGAGTAGGGACTCCCCATAGCCTGTATGCCGTTTCTCTGCTCATGAAGTATTGTAATTATTTCTCATGTTGAATGCGACACGTTCTTGTCTCTTTGAACAGTTGTTGTTGTTGTTGTTGTTGTCGTTCCCTAGACTGTCTGTCCGAGCAGTCCCGTCTCCCCAAGGAATGCCACAGCCGAAACTGGGTTTTCCCACAAATTCTTGATAGAGTGTATGTTGTGTTGTTTGCGTGCATGATTGTGTACAATGATCATGATTGTGTACAATGTACTACATCATTATATTCTACTGTTCAAAGAAAAAGGATTGGGGAGTACCACAATCCTTTTTCTTTGAACAGTAGAATATAATGATGTAGTACATTGTTTTTGGTCATATTAATATAGGTGTTTTATTTTTAGTATATTGTCGACAGAATAATTATAACATGTTTTGTCATGAATTAACCTCTGAATACACGATAAGTTGCTTCAGTCCATAGATATTATGCGAGAAATATAGATTTGTGCAGGTTTTGTTATTACCTCTAACAAACGCAGAAGGAGAGCGTTTATTTTCAAAATTAGATTGATAAGAAATAAAATGATATTGCCTTGCAGATTCCATCTTAGACTGCTCTTTTGACAGTTTCTGATTTTCTTCGGAACTACAATGCGTTGTCAAGTGAACCCATGTACAACGGTTCATAGTATATCTGTTTCAACTTCAGTAGATTTTGTGTGCGTTTTCAAATTGTCGTTCAAAAACGGTGACGGTGTCAATGTTTATTATAAATTAAACTGGTGGGAAACTGGAACTATATAATTCACAATGGAAAAAATGGTGAGTGAATCATCCATTCGAAATAATTTTCATTACATACACCTTATACTCTTTTTAACTCTATGAAGAAAATTTAGGATTGCTTATTAGACTTGAACGATACATGAGTCGGATAACAATCCACGAGACTATAAAAATAACCGAGTAATTGGGTCTGCCCCACATCTATCATTACTCTAACTTCCTTCCATTTAATTCTTTCCTTACACTAAACCCCCAAATTCCCCCCTCCCTCCCTCTCCCCCATCTTATCTATCCCACCCTCTAACTAAACTAACATGAACGGATGGCCGAGCTAGTTTGTTTGTTCGTATAACAAGTTTTCCTGACCTTCGTAAGTGTGTTGCTATGAGGAATCATGACGTCACTTTCATAATGATATCGCGACAGCCCTGATCTATGGGCGTGGGATTGTGTTGAGGGATTTGTGTACTGGTTGCGGGGATAGATGATGGTATCCTTGGAAGAGATGGGGGTGTTGTGGTTACCGCAAGTGATCAGTTGTGTTCCGGCTTTGCCATACTGTGGTGCGTAGTAAGAGAGCGGTTGCTGTCCGAAGGATGGAGGTTGGTGAGGGAAGTGATTTCTGTCAATCCGTTTTGGATTCCATTTTGAAAGAACAAAACCTCGAAAAAAAAAAAGTCAATTGTATTAGGCTTAAAATAAAGAATTGATCCTGAGCTGTGGCTACGAGCAACTATCAAAGTTTCGAGAGCTGGCAAGCTTTGGTGACCAGGTAAGAAACCTGTGTATAAAGTTTTGAAATAGTGCACGGTAAGCTGTGACCATTTAAGCTTTATGCAAGAGTGACATGAACTCACCAAGCGAAATTATTTTGGACCGTTGTGTGATGTAATCGGAAACAGTGACTGTCACCTGCCCCAGCACTCGAAGCGCCTTGGGTGACAGCTCCGGCCGTAGTTACTGAGTGCTCCCTGGTGGTGTAATGAAGTGTGTTGGTCTCGCATTTGCTCAGTTGTGGGTTTGAATCCCGCACTTCTTCCCGTTGGGACTTTTTGGCAGATTGAATTAAGAATTTCGTTGTGGCCAGTGTATGATTATTTAGTTCAGCTTAAGGTAAGAGACTATCTAATATCCTAAAGAAGTTAAACTTCCTTGACAGGAAAGTCTCTCACCTCGTATGGACTGTTGGAACATTGAATATTTGTGTTCTGTCTGACGCCACAAGATTTTATCCAATGTAATGTAAAAATCTCTGACACCGAGAAGGTTAAATAAGTCAGATTAACCTCAAAAGTCGGTAAATCCATAAACCATCTTAAGACTGATTGCCTCTGCTTAGGTTACAGCCGTTGTAATTAGCTGAGCGTCTTGCAACTGTGCCTTCCTATTGCAATGTCATGCAGGATGCGCTTAAATCCCGCAGTGTAAACAGGTTGGAAGTATATCGTGTTGCAGGTTACGCCTCCACTTGCTGGACCCGAACCTACCCCCGGCTACGATCTATATCCGCGGTTAAGTGTATACGGGGCTCATTCACTTACTCATTCACACACACACACACACACACACACACACACACACACACACACACACACACACACACACACACACACACACACACACACACACACACACACACACACACTCTCCCTCTATCTATCTATCTATCTATCTATCTATCTAGACAACAATACTTGCAGAAACCACCTTTGGTAATTTTCTGTATTCTTTGTACCCTGATGATGTCTTGAATAGATGAAAACATTCGATATTCATTTCTTTTGTTTTCCAAGTGGTTTCTGCAAATATATATATATATATATATATATATATTATATATTATATATATATATGTATATATATATATATATATATATATAGCCAGTAGCCTCGGGATCTGTTTTTACCGGAATTGCAGATGCCCTGCGGGGTGAGGGTTTCTTAAACAAAAAAAATTGTGCTTCTGATGCTTGCTTCCCTCATCACTCTCATTTTCTCCAATTTTACTCTCGCCTTCCTTCGGGGGCCGAGCTGAGGTGGGACATAACGGCTTGTGTGTTGCAAACTGGGAAGAGTGATGGAGGCGAGTGCGTTTAACCGTATCGTCGCTCTCTCAGCATTTCGTAGGGTGGTGCGTGTGTGTGTGTGTGTGTGTGTGTGTGTGTGTGTGTGTGTGTGTGTGTGTGTGTGTGTGTGTGTGTGTGTGTGTGTGTGTGTGTATTCGCCTTGGCCTTCTTGGACCACGTGTTGGACTCGTGATCGACAGCTATTTCCCTCCCGGAAGAGAGCTCAGAGCTCGTATGACTGATCCATGGGTAATGCTATGACCTTACACGCACACACACACCCAACGCCCCGCCCACGAGAGTTGGAGTAATGACTCGAAGCGCAGCGATACTGAAATAATTTCAGCCCTGGGTAGGATTCGAACGTGTGTGTGTGTGTGTGCGTGTGTGTGTGTGTGTGTGTGTGTGTGTGTGTGTGTGTGTGTGTGTGTGTGTGTGTGAATTCGGTAGGTTGAGATCGTCTACCGACAGCCAGAATTAATGCAGTTTGTGAGGAGTATCAGTGAAAAAACTGTCATACCTTTGTTTACTAAATGTTCGTGCTAGCGGAATAAAGACTAAGACCATTCCTGTTAGATTAACAGGTGAAAAATGACGTCCTCAAAAAAAAAAAAAAAAAAAAAAAACAACACGTAATGGACATCTTCACCTGAACATTTCAAACCGAACGAACCGCGCGAACAGAATGAAGTCGAACGAACGAACAAGATAAAGACCTAGTCATGGACCAAAAGGTCTCCTGTTGGCATGTTCCTCCTTTGTAATCCTTTGAGAAAGGTACCTCTGTCATCAGCTGAGTCATGGATCACGGATATAGTTGCGTCTGGTGCATATTTCGTGATGTCCTAACCAACTTACTAGAAACTGGGAACGTACACAACAGCGGACAACGAATATATCTACTGAACTGGATTCCCTTGAGCAACATCCGTCTTTAGATGCAGCCTGGGACCCCAACTCTTTCGAAATTACTCTTCACCATTTTTTTGAGGCAACTTTTTTTTTAGCAAGGTGGAATCCAACTCTAGGCAGAATTGCCCTTTTCATTCCTTGAGAAGAAACCATTTGAGTGAAATCAGATGATTTTGAATCTATGATGACACCTGTAGGACCCCAAATGGAAAAGGAAGAAATAGAAAATGATATCTCTAATTCCTGAAGATCGTGAGGTTTACTGTTTTTAACCACCGTGCAGCATATTCTCCAAATATCTAAGTACCTCCATGATACCATGAATAAAACGAAATGCAAGTAACCGACCTTGGTACACATTCTTCAGTGACTACTATATCTTGAACATTTCCCGCTGACGACAAACCTCGGATCGAATGCTCAACACGTTGGCGCTTTCCGAACTCTATTCGGAATGTTCCAGTTCGAACTGGAACGTTCTGAACTCTTCTCGGAACGTTCCAGTTTGAACTGGAACGTTCAGAGTGAAGACGCACCCATTACTGGTGGGAGCGAGGCTTTCTTCACCCAGCCAACACGTGGCCTTACACTCAGCAACAGTACGAGACCACCCACATTTGAACAATATTGTTATTCAAGTCCAAACGATTCATTCAAATGAGTACGGGGGAAGGGTTGAGTAAAGTGTTTTACTTTTTTTCCTTTTCTGTACCTCAAAAGTAGCTGTTATTTTTAACCTCGTGCATCCTCTGGGGATGCGGTTGTATATGATAGATGCACTCTTAAGGCGTAACTCCCAGAAGGCGTCATTCATAGATTAATGGGATACAATGGGATACATTAACAAAACCTCCCGATAGGAGACCTTTCGATCCACAACGAGGAACAGTCATAGTGGATTGGCTTGTGATTCTTTTTAATGTATACCAAAAAGAAGGGTATGTGCTAGGGAAATGGAATGCATGTATAGTTCTACTATACAAAGAAAAATGTGGCAAATGTGAATGTAGTACCTGTCAAGCGTGATTAGAAAGGCATGCGGAAGGATGGTACTTGAGTGCTGGGATAGGAACAGAGGGAGCAATTGAGGAAGGACAGTGTGGGTTTAAGAAAGGAAGAGGATCCGGGGATTGAATTTTCTTTGTAAAACATTTTTGCGAGAAGTATTTGGCACAAGGTGAGGATGCCTTCTAGGCTTTTATGGATATGTGTCGCAGAGGATCAAAGGCTATAACAAGGGTGATGCAAACAAGGTCATCATAATAAAACAACAGGGCAGGACTCGCAGTAATGGGTATAAACTGGACAAATTTAGATTTAAGAAGGAAATAGGCAAGAATTGGTTTACTAATAGGGTGGTCGATGAATGGAATAAACTTAGTAACCATGTAGTAAGCGCTGAAACCATCAATTGTTTTAAAAAACGATTAGACAACTTTATGGATGGGGATGATAGGTGGTGATGGATACGGAGCTGCCTAGTGTAGGCCTTATGGTCTTTTGCAGTCTCCTTTATTTCTTATGTTCTTATGTTCAGAGAGCATATATACAAACTTGAAGATAAACCAGCAGGTAGATACAATCACACATGAAGACAAGAGCCAAAGTGGGCAGGACTGGAAACGGTCCCCGTAAGTGGCGCGATTGTCGTAAGTGCTGAGTGTTCCCCCGGCAAGACGACCCTGGACGCGTATCTGGGCTATACATCCTCCTCAGTCATTCCCCACTGTAAGGATATCCCCCTAGATCAGGGGTTCTTAACATTTTTTCTCCAATTCCCCACTTTTTAGTGAGCCAACTCTCCATTTCCCACCACAGCATCGGTCTTTGACAAATTCGATTTTAACCCATGCAGTGTTGACATTTCTAACACCAGAAACAAACAAAAACAAACAAAAACACACCGATAAAAAAAAAAAAAAAAAAGACAGTGGTTCTTCTGTCCGAGCGGTCATTCCCCACTTGGCAACTCCGCCATTCCCCACCAGTGGGGAATTCCCCACAGGTTAAGATCCACTGCCCTAGAGCAATGTTTCCCAACCTTTTCCAAATGATTACCCCAAAATTCAATTTCGCAGTTATCAATTACCCCATTGAACAAATACCCAGTAATATCGGATTTTTTTTCGCTGTCACCTGATGAACTGTATGGGCTATGTAGCCCGCTATTGGCTGTATATATTTAAGAATCCCACACAAATGCAAGTGTAGTGTGTAGTGATATATATGTATATGTAATTGGAGAGAGTTAAACTGATTGACTTGGTCAGGCTACCTCTTCTCACACAGAACATCCATTACCCAAAAAATGTCCATTACCCCACTGGGGTCATTTACCCCGGGGGTGATTTAACCTGGGGTTGGGAAACTCTGCCGTTAGAGTTAAGAGAGCCAAACTACACCGCTTCTCTGGATTTAACAGTGACGCAACTTCACTCTCTGGAAAGACGAAGAGTGCGGGATGATCTAATAGAGGTATTGAAATGGGCCAAAGGCTTTAACAAGGGTAATGGAGGCAAGGTCATCATATTAAGACAGCAGGGTAGGACTCGTATTGTTGGATTTAGATTGGGCAGATATAGGTTAAAGTAGGAAATAGGGGAGCAAGGTCATCATGTTAAGACAGCAGGGCAGGACTCGTTTTATTGGATTTAGATTGGGCAAATATAGGTTTAGGTAGGAAACAGGGGAGCAAGGTCATCATGTTAAAACAGCAGGGCAGGACTCGTATTATTGGATTTAGGTTGGACAAATATAGGTTTAAGTAGAAAATAGTCAAGAATTGGTTTACTATTAGAATGGTTAAATGGAATAGTTAGTAACCAATTAGTGAGTGCTAAAACAATTGGTTGTTTTAAGAGAAGGTTAAATTATTTTATTGATTGGGATGACATTTGGTAAGGGACAGGGACTGCCTAGTGTAGGCTTTATGGTCTCTTGCAATCTTCTCCATTCTTATGTTCTTAAATTAAAAAAAAAAAAAAAAAAAAAAAAACAGCAGGGGAGCAGATCACATGACATTGAAGTCTTAGCGAGATATCCAAAGGAAAAACCGAAAAACCATAAACAACTAAATGATCCCAAGCAGCATCCATTACGGCCACCAGAAAACAAAATGACCATAATCTCGTAAAGTCTCGTAATACTCGTAGTGGTGGAGGGCCTGGGGCAAATATAACGAGCAGCCTACAAATTGGAAATATAGAGAGCGAGTGAGAGGTGCCCACCCAAAGAAGCCCTGGTTGGCCCAAATAAAAACATTTCCATTGGAACAAGTCTTAGCAGAAAGGTTTGGATAACCATAAATAGAACAAGAGCCAAGGTGGGCAAAACTGGAGACAGTTTCCATAAGTGGCGATTGTCATCAGTACCGAGTGTCCCCGCGGCAAAACATCCAAGACTATGGAATGCTGTTCATCCACGTCGGTCAGTGGCCACTGTTCAGGACCCATATGTCCCTAGACTTAAGAGAAGCAAACTACATCAACTTCTCTGGATTTGGCAGTGGTGCAACAAGACGTGATGGTGATTTTAGTTGACCCTGAGTCAGTAACGTGCACAGACATTGCAAGGGGCAGGTGCTTTGGGCTGGAAATTGGGCACTTCACTCTTAGTATTATTCGTATTTGGCAACTATCCATTAGGGTGCAACACAATTTTCCACATTATAATTTCTGAATGGTAAGAAAATGGAAAAAGCCTGCGAGATTTTTTTTTATTTATTTTTTTATTAATTTTTATATTTTTTTGTGATGGGCAATTTTGGGGCACAGGGCAAAGGGGCAGGTGCTCGGGCACCCCCCAGCACCTCAACCCCCCCAACCCCCAGCACCTCAACCCCCCAACCCCCAGCACCTCAACCCCCCAACCCCCAGCACCTCAACAACTCACCCCCACCCCCAACCCATCTGCATGGGCCTGCCTTGAGCCCTCAGAATTTTCCCATTGTCGGTATGTCATTCGCAAGTGGAGCTTGGGTCATTGGTGTCCTCGTTATATGTTTACATTGAAAGAGTCAAGTGGATTCACCAGATTTTCTCCTGAAGGGAGGTTGATATGACAATATACTGTATACCGAAGGGTTGCTACACATCTGAATAAAACTCTGTAGTGTTAATCAACAAACATTTCTTCCTACGGAAGGGATCGAAAGCATACCCGGAAAGGAGATGATTTGTGTAGAAACCAGAACTGGCTCAAATCAGGCGAATGAAAACGCTGAGCTAACCTGGGTCTTTGGGTTAATCGAGATACATTTTATCTCTTCCCTCGCAAAATAAATAAATAAATAAATAGTTAAATAAATAAATATATGAATAAATAAGTAAAATAAAATAAACCGAACAAAGAATAAATAGATAGATTAACCCAATATTGTGCCATTGGTCAGAACAGAGACTAAAGATGCGGCATCGTGCCCGAGAGGTTAACGTGGAGGTTCCAGTAATAATAACAAGAAACACGAGTTGATTTGAAGCGTCGGGTCTAGACTGATGCAAGCGTGCGCAACATGGGAATATACTCATTATAACCGAAAGCATTTTCTCAATTAATTCACGTGCGGTGGTCGTGGTTGCCAATGAGGATTTCCTCGTACATTATTGCTTAACCCCATTAACAGTGATGGTCACCCGCACGAGGTGGTCATGTGGGACGGACGTCGGGAAGAATCATCTCCCTCCGCCCATCCTGTGCGCGAGCCAGAACCCTAAATTACGTTAAATCCAGCCTTGAGGAGTGTCAGTCTGGTCTGCTGAATGACGAGACTGTCTTCCCTCATTTTCCTCTTATTATTTCTCACTCTCTTCCTTCAACTTCTCTGGTACTGGCTAACTCTAATGCAGTCAGTATTTTAGAGACTTGAATGAGACTCTTGGAGCCACCTCCTCTCCCTGCTAGCCGATGGCATAGAATTCTCCAACCCCACACTAACACGACACAAATGACTATCCAAAAAAGATCATTGGGAGTGTTTTAGGTTCGTTCTCTCGGCTGTCGTGGTGCCAAGACTACGTCACTCCTGCACAGGTAAATTCATATTAGATTTCCATCTCTGGATAGTGAGGTGTTCCCGTCGTTTGGAGATCGTCGGTCTTAAACGGTTGAATGTTGTTTCAGGCGTGTATTGTGTGACGTCCGATCCATGTTTGTTCTTGTAACTGCGGGTGGCAATCGTTGTACCAATAGGAACGATTGTTGACCCAGTCACGGCCGGGGAAGGGCGCACAGGTATTTGTGTTTAAGGCCGTTCAACCGTGGAGGGTAAGTTGTTTTATTTGTGCATTTCCTGCACATTGCTACGATGAGGGAGCCCAAGAATCAGCTCACTTCTATTAGCCAACTTTAGACTTAGTTATTCGGTTTGTATCCAGATAAAAGTATGACAAGAATTAAAAAGGTAACAAAGAAGATTCTAGAAAGTAATATTAAACTTGAACTAACAACAAATGCATATTAAAAGAAGAAAATACAGGTCTAATACAATCACACACAGAGGATGAGAATCTAGGTCAATTAGACCAACATGTGTAATTTGTAGCAACACGCTGCCACTGCTAGTGTCCCCTAAGTGTACACATCATACTGTTTATAAAATTATTATTCTGTATCGGGTTATGCATGTCTTTTAGATTACACAGTATGTTCGAAATATTATATGTTGTATGAGGATGACTAATGTATTGTTGAATTTATATATGTATACTGTTATTTGCATAATCTGTTCAAAGATTTAATTATTTTCAATGCATTATGTATGTCATGGCGGACGGGCCAATCTAATACAATCCCGAAAAAGTTACGCTATTTGAGTTTCCTCTGCTGACAACTTGGACAGAATTCTATTTCCCTGATGAGGTAATTAGCCTCTTCAATTGATGACTTTCCGGAACCGGTACATAACATAGGAATACAAGAGAAGGGTCATGTGAACAATTGTCACTCCAGAATGTCCACATGAAGATTCGTCACCCTATGAGATCCTACCTGAGCAAATGTCACCCCAGTACGCCGAATATCAATAGTGGAATAAAGATTAGGTTAGGTTGAATGAGGGTTATGCTTATTGTCTTCAACTTGTACAACCGAAGAATCGTAAACCCAGGATGGCCCACATGAAGAATTGTCACCCTGTCGAAATCTGGAGTGACAATTTTTTATATGATCCCAAGAGAATTAAGGCAATCGGACAACAAGGATACAAGACAAATAAGAATGATCCTAATAGACATGAAAGGGTGTGAAATGGGCATTTGGTAATTTCTAAGCCTTCTCATAAGACTAAGATAATCAAATATGTTACCAATGACAGAGGGTTAAATTGCAATTTCAAAGAGTCTTCTCATGAGACTAAGACAAAGATATTTGTCTTGTGTGAAACGAAATATGGAAAATCCGAATAAAAACAATAGGTGCGGATTGTTTATAGTCGCTGACCCGGATCTGTTATACGACGGGAGAGGAGGAGGAGGAGGCTGGGAACTACCTCTTTCGAGCTGGGAACTACCTCTTTCGAGCTGGGAACTACCTCTTTCGAGCTGGGAACTACCTCTTTCGAGCTGGGAACTACCTCTTTCGAGCTGGGAACTACCTCTTTCGAGCTGGGAACTACCTCTTTCGAGCTGGGAACTAGCTCTTTCGAGCTATGTACTGAGAGACAGGTGCCGGAAACTTCCTAATTTGAGCTGGTTGAGCGCTTTGCCTTATTTGAGACGAGTACCCCCAAGAGACAGGTGGTTAAACGTCTCCCGACTGTGTTGGACATATCTTAGTAGTAACGTAGTGACAGTACTTCTAATCGACCCGTATATCGGTCATAATTATCACGCAGTTTAAATGCGCACATACAAGTCGCGTGTGTTGTACAAATGAAGTATTATACATTATAATTCATTGGCCCAGCTTGCACTTACAAACATACAAATACAATAAAAATATACATGAGAAAAATACATACAAAATGACGCAATAATTAGTGCGTTACAACGTATCTACTGAGCGCATTTTGATATCACTACTATGTCTCAATTGCACTGCTATTGGTTCGTGTCTCCATAATATGTTTTCAATCTGCCAAATTGTAATAGTACCATTCTGTAGCAGTGTGCAGAACCGCAACAGAGCAGTCGTGAGACTTGTTCTTCCTATAAACGTGCAGAAGGAAAGGAAGCATAGGGAATAACGAATGTGTGCTCGCTGAGTTCCCGTTGTAGGAACCGTATGCTGCTCCTGTGAAGTTAATTGTGATGTAAGCAGTTGTGATTCGTTACAAACGTGAAAGTAATTGTAGATTGTTCTGGTAGGATGAGTGCATTTAAGCGCGTTTAGACTACCCTCACAGGTATTCTACTAAGTATTTTGACTTGGTTGAGTTGGTTAAACATATCTGAATCAATTACTTGTTAACCCCGTCTATACCAGATGATACTTGTATTCAGACTACCTCCAGGCTCTTTAATTCATCTTAGTGCTATACCATCGGCAGCAAAAGGGAGCCTAGTATCTCGATCTCAGGTCCGAAACGGTATTTATTTTCGAGATGTGTTTGAGATGAAATGTCTGAGAAGTATGGTAGGGGTTACAAGGCTAGATAGCGCGAGTTTTGAGGAGGTGAGGACGAGAGAAGGGGTGAAAAGGGAGATGGGAGATAGGGTTGATGAAAGTGTTGGGATGGTTTGGACTCATGGAAAGAATGAGTAAAGAAAGATTACTGAAAGAAGTGTGAAGGCAGAGGTGGATGGAGTGAACAGGAGGGGGCGACCGAGGATGAGATGGATGGATGGAGTAAAATGGGCATTGGGAAAGAGGGCAATGTCTGTTGAGTAAGGAATGGAGATGACAGAAGATAGGGTTGGGTGGAGAATGGTTGTACATGGATAATGCTGTCGATGCATGGAAGGGAGAACATAAGAACATAAGAATGAAGGAGACTGCAAGAGAACATAAGGCCTACACTAGGCAGCTCAGTATCCATCACCACCTGTCATCCCCATCCATAAAGTTGTCTAATCGTTTCTTAAAACAACTGATAGTTTCAGCGCTTACTACATGGTTACTAAGTTTATTCCATTCGTCAACCACCCTATTAGTAAACCAATTTAGGGTTAGGGAGTAGGTAAGTGTGAATGATAATTTGACGCAGCCCTAAGGGATTTGTCCGTCTTTTTTTTTTTTTTTTTTTTTTTTTTCATGAGGGGACGGAGAGGGGAGGGGCTCGCTGATTAAATGAAGCGGCCTTGCTCTGTGCTGTGCCTTTCTGCATTGCTACTGACCCAGGGCACTGGGCGAGAGTCAGGGATGACCCGTCATCCAGGAAGAGCCATGAAAAGATGGAGGGGTGGTGAATGGGAATGGAGTGGGTGGGGATGGCATGGGTGACTTCGGCTACCCCTCTTATAAGGGGGAAAAAGCCCTTGGTATATGTATGTATTTTGGCAACAGACAAACTTATATGTTTTATCTCCGTGGCACCTCCTTGGTACCGAAGGAGTTACAAATATCGAAAGTGCTCGAAGTAATAAGTTAATCTAGGTCAAAGTGGATAATATAGGTTTCCGTTTAGGAAGATTTAGTATCATTACCTCTACCAGAGAAGTATGGTAAATCAGATCAAGGGTGGATCTGGTTTCTAATGCAGCTCCTTTTACTGTTATTATTTGGCTAATATCTTAGTGGATTAACATTCTGACATTTATAGGTATTTCCCTTGATTTATGAAGGTGTTAAAGCGGTAACCTGGATAAATTGATTTAGATAAAATCTGAAGGATTTTCTACCGCACACTAACTTGGTGAATGGACTAGGTCGACTCGTTTTTTTTTTTTTTATAATATTTTAAATTGTTTGAATAATGAAAATTAGTCATGCTCAAAATGTAAATGAACTAGATAGCCATTTAACGATTGATTTCTTTTTATTTCTTGTATAGTCTCGTATGCTATTACAAAACACTCAAGACTGACCCATAGATAAACATGTTTGTACACATTATCTTTCTTGTAATGAAAACTGCTTTAGTGAACAAGACTGTACCAATGCAAACGCAAAGGAATTTTTTCCGTGGCACTGCATCACTAGTTAAGATTATAGAGAGGTCGACTGGTTGCTTTCCTCGTGACGCTTGTGGTTCTAGTCGACAAGATAGTCGACACCCATTTTGAGTCCGAGGTTAAAACCCTTTCTCTTTTGGTCCCGAATTGTGCACGTGCTGCACGGCGAAGATCCTTGTGCAGCGGAAGGGTTAGTTTTGTATTGTTTGGCTCCCATCTTCTCCTTTTCTGCATGAGGGGACGGAGAGGTGGGGTCGCCGATTTAATGAAGCGGCCTTGCTGTGGATGTGTTGTGTCTTGCGACACTGCTTCTGACCCAGGGCAGTGGACAGGATGCAGGGATGATCCGTCATCCAGGAGGTGCCAAGATAAGAGGGAGGGAAGAGGGTAGAGGGGAGTGGAGTATGCAAGGGATGAAATGTGTGGGAGTAGTTTCTGTGCCTTTGTTTTTTTTTTTTTTGCTTTCGTCCCTTGTAAGGGGGAAAAAAGCCTTTGGTATATGTATATTTTTATATATTTCATTTCGTAGACTAAGGGAGTTTCACTCAGCTGAATGAAATCGCTTGGTGAGAGGAAACATGTACGATTCATCAACGAAAAAAAAAAGTAAAGGGAAGAGGATGGTATTGAGGGAATACACCTTGCTTAGATTGATTTAGGATTCGTGAGCATTCATGTCTGGGTGGTTGAGAGTTGGGTTTTATGGTTTAGAAATATGTACGCACGCAGAGGTTGTGGAAGAGATGACATGAGTCTTATAAAAAAAAAAAAAAAAAACCTACTCCCCCCAGTCACCCCGACACCTTCCATCTTGTTGAGCTTAAGGTCTTGAGAACGATTCCCCATTGCCATTAGTGACTGCCATTTACCCCTGCTGCCAGCTAAGGACATCTTTCCCTTCATCCCTTCCCTTCTCACTTCGTGCTGAGTCTTTTCAAGAATTCCATTCCTTGGAGTGGAAATCGTTGGTGGCGGGAGAACCCCACTGCGTAAACTCATGCAGCAAGTCTTTGATGTCTGAAAACAAACACACACACACACACACACACACACACACACACACACACACACACACACACACACACACACACACACACACACACACACACACACACACACACACACACACACACTCTCTCTCTATATATCTACTGTATCTATCTCTCCCGCTCTCTCTCGCTCTCGCTCACTCTCTCACTCACTCACTCACTCTCTCACTCACTCTCTCGCTCACTCTCACTCTCGCTCACTCTCACTCTCGCTCACTCTCACTCTCTCGCTCACTCTCACTCACTCACTCGCGCACTCACTCGCTCACTCACTCTCTCACTCTTTCACTCACTCACTCACTCACTCACTCACTCTCACTCACTCACTCTCACTCACTCACTCACTCACTCACTCACTCACTCACTCACTCACACTCACTCACTCACTCACTCACTCACTCACTCACTCACTCTCACTCACTCACTCACTCACTCACACTCACTCACTCACTCACTCACTCACTCACTCACTCACTCTCACTCACTCACTCACTCACTCACTCACTCACTCACTCACTCACTCACTCACTCACTCACTCACTCACTCACTCACTCACTCACTCACTCACATACCACTAGTTAACCTCCGGCAGCAGGGCCCACGAATGGGTTGGCCACAACTTGGAGGCGTGCCAATTGGTCGGGCAGCCCGTAGTGACAGCAGGAATAGCCGACGCAGGTCTGCAGACCAGCCGCCGGCCTGCGCGAGCTGCTTTCGCGAGGTGACCAAGCACAGTCGACGTGACCACAGTGTATAAAATCAGGTACGCAGGGTCGTACATACGAACACACGCTCGTTAAGTACTGTGTCTCGCTTATTACACGTGCAGCTATTTGATGTACCTTTTAAGAATGTTTACCGTGGAAGGTTCGATGGTGAAGTGGTTAGTGTGTTTGTGGGTGGGTGGGTGGGTGGGTGTTGTATGTTGTGATTCACCATTCACCATGGTCTTGGGTCATGTGTTGGACTCGTGATCGACAGTTACCACCCGGAAGAGAGCTCAGAGCTCGTATATGACCGATCTATGGGTAATGCTGTGACCTTACACGCATACACACCCCTAACTCCCCAACCACGAGAGCTGGAGTAACCACTCGTAGCGCGGCGATACTGAAATCATTTCAGCCCTGGGCGGGATTCGAACCCGGACAGCCGTAGTGGCGGCCGGGAACTCTACCATTGCGCCCTCGAGTCGTGTGTGTGTGGGGGGGGGCGTGTATACGTACATACATACATACATACATACATACATAGATGCATGCATGCACATATACATCCATGTAGGACACGAACGGAATGTTTGTTTTGATCTAAAGCCAAAACAAACACACATGCGCGCGCACGTGAAGAAACAACAGCTGTTGGAAATAGGTAATTGGTTGTCTCTCCTTCACATGCGTTCCCCTTTTATATTTCCCCATCGAAGAACGACTAATTCTTCATGATAGGGATCAATGTATGTCCATTTCTACACACTTCTGCCATTCTTACTTTGTCAATATCGAAAGCATTTTTCCAAGGGCAGGGAATCGTATGTTGCCATACATTCTTACATATTTTGAAACAGACAATTACGAAATGCAGAACCAAACTCGAATTCTCTTGGTCGATGCATTCAAGTAGTGATCTTGATTCGGGGATGGGTCACGGAAGGTCTATTGAATAGGTGCGCATGCGCGGTCGGCCGTGGCTCGATTTTTTCCTCCTACCTGACCATGGGGAGGTACTCCGCTGGATTTTGTACACATGCACCCGATCTACGTGTTGCGTTTAGGTATTTTACCATACAAGCGGATAAAATTCACTGTATACTTTAAAGGACATTAACTTTGTGTATTTCCCTAGTTATATCTCAACGTGGTGTCCCGTCTTTGTATCTCGTAGTGTCTAGTTTGCTCTTAAATTCGTGTATAGTTTTTGCACACACTATTGTTTCGTCCAGTTTGTTCCAGACATCCACCACTCTATGTGGATTTTTTTTTCTTCAGGTCTCTTCTATAACTGTCCTTTTTGAGTTTCTTTTCATGTCCCCTTGTATTTATCTTATCCCAATTTATTAAGTCCTCTATCAAGGACTTCCATGCCTTTCATGGTTCTGTAGATGGTCAGTAGGTCACCTCTTTATCTTCTTTGTTCCAGAGTAGGTAATTCCAGTTTTGACAATTTTTCCTCGTGTGACAGTTTTGAAAGTGTTGAGATTATCTTCGTAGTTGCTCTCTGGATTGTTTAAATTTTCTTTATATTCTTTTTGGTGAGGCATCATCGCTGACAGGGCATCGCCCTACCTGGTGTATGGTGAGAAGGTGGTGAGAAGATTCTTTTTGGTACTGAGTGATCATAGTGTCGCAGCATACTCCTGTCTAGGCCTTATCAATGTGACTAGTATTTTTTTTTTCTCACAATTTCTGCGTCCAAAGAGGTAAAAGACACCTTCATTGATCTTAGCAAGTTGTAGGATTCTCCGACAGTTTTGTTTATCTGTTTATCAGGGGACATGCCATTTGTGATTACTCCGGTTTTTTGTTTTTGTTTTTGTTTTTTCAAATCCTACTTTCTTTGTTCCTATTTTATATTGCCCTGATATTCTTATCTTACTTTTTCCAAATTCCATTATGCTACATTTCTTTATGATGAAGCGCACTTCCCATTTCATACTCCATTTCCAAACCATGTTCAGGTCTCTCTGCAGTGATTCGCAATCCGTTTCAATTCACTTTCCTCAGCAAGTTTGCGTCATCTATAAAGAAGCTCAAGTAACATTACACATCTTCATGTTGTTCACATAAATAGCAAACATTATTGGAACCAATACTGATCCCTGTGGAACTTCACCAATCACCTCCCAAGTTGAACTCTTTTCTCAGAGCATTACCCTCATTTTCTTTCCATGCAAGAAATCCTCCATCCAGTTTAGTATTTTACCTTGTGCCCCTCCTATAATAAAATTTATGTGGTACTTTGTCGAAGTCTTTTTGTAAATCTAGGAAAGCACAATCAGCCCATCCGTCTCTTTATTGTATTATGTCTATTAGTCTTGAGTAGAAACAGATCAATTTGTGGCACACAATCTTCCCTGTCTAAATCCAAATTGTCTTGGGTTGATTATATATATATATATATATATATATATATATATATATATATATATATATATAGATATATATATAATTTTTTTCAGATGTTTTATCCCTCTATTCTTAATACCTTTTTCACAATTTTTGGCTATAATGCTTGTAAGTGAAACTGGTTTGTAATTCGTTGGATTTTCTTTGTTTCCTCCTTTATATATTGGTACAATATTGGCATTTTTCCAATCCTTTGGTAATTTTCCTTCTTTGAGTGAGCAACTTGTATATTTTGTCTATTAATTCTTCTTTACATTCTTTTAGTATCCAATTGCATTTCTGTCTGGGTCGTATTATTTTCTGACATCAAAGTTTATTAATTGATCCATTATTTCTTTTTTGTTATTATTATTTCCCTCAAGGAGGGGGGGGGGTCGCACTAATGTTGTACTTTTTCTCTTGTGAAAACAGACTTGAAGTGATTTTTCATGACTTGAGCCATTTCTAAATCTTTTGTGTACTCTTGTTTTTTTCCATGACGTAGTTTCACCATTTCCCGTTTATTTTTAAGTTTACCATTTACATACCTATAGGATAGCTTAGATTGGCCTTATGCCTCCTTGTGAATTACTGCACCAGCACTCCCTCTATATCTTCGGTGTCTGTAATGTGTACGGGCGTGCATCAAACTTGGGACGAAAACCAACGTATAAGGATCTACCACGCGCACCCAAGGCGCACACTTTTTTATTTTTTTTTTTTTATCTATTTTTTTTTTATTCTTGTCCAGACTTCACTGCATCATTGACCTGCCTGCCTTTTTAAACTGTTGCCCACGTCCCCTCCCCGTCCTTATCCTCATTTGTTGTTGTTTTTCGTCAAATGCCTGCGTTTCCCATAAACGTTCCTTTCATTTGTAATAGCATCGGCGCGCGCGCGCACACACAAACGCACGCACACACACACACACACACACACACACACACACACACACACACACACACACACACACACACACACACACACACACACACACGTAAACACACACACACACACACACACACACACACACACACACACACGTAAACACACACACACACACACACACGTAAACACACACACACACACACACACACACGTAAACACACACACACGTAAACACACACACAAACACGTAAACACACACATACACGCAGTTGTAGAATTCCTGCCTGCCACTAAAGCTGTCCGGGTTCGAATGCCGCCCAGGGCTGAAATAATTTCAGTATCGTTGCACTACGAGTCATTACTCCAGCTCTCGTGGGCGGGGAGTTGTGTGTGTGTGTGTGTGTGTGTGTGTGTGTGTGTGTGTGTGTGTGTGTGTGTGTGTGTGTGTGTGTGTGTGTGTGTGTGTGTGTGTGTGTAAGGTCACAGCCTCACCCATAGATCGGTCATATATGAGCTCTGAGCGGGAGGGAAATAGCTGTCGATCACGAATCCAACACGTGATCCAAGACCATGGTAAATCACACACGCACGCGCATACACACACACACACACACTGGCACACACGCACGCACGCACGTATACGACTCGGTGGCGCGGTTGGTAGAGTCCCTGACTGTCACTACAGAGGTCCGGGTTCGAATCCCGCCCAGGGCTGAAAATAAGTTAAGTATCGCTGCGCTTCGAGTCGTTACTCCAACTCTCGTGGGCGGGGAGTTGGGTGTGTGTGTGTAAGGTCAAAGCATTACCCATAGATCGGTCATACGAGCTCTGAGCTCTCTTCCGTGATGGAAATAGCTGTCGATCACGAGTCCAACACGTGTTCCAAAGACCAAGGTGAATCACGCAAGACCCTGAGACAAAGATAAGAATCCTTTTGTTTGCGAGAGGCACGGTCTTCCTCCTCTTGCCCTGAGGCTCTCCTGTCAAGATCCGCGACATCTCGCCGGTTGCGAAAGGGTGGCCCTAACCACGTGCCACCTTGATTTTTTCTTTCTTTCTTTCTTTTGTCTACCACCTGGCTAGTTTCTTCATCTTTGCGACGTCACCTTGGGAGCGAAAGGTGCTGAATCGTTTCGATTTAGTAGAGGGATGTAGTGATGTTTTTAATGTATGGTGATTATGGGTGAAATACTAAAACACATGGCGTTGATAATTGCGTGGATTAAAATGGGTAACACGGAGGTGCCGCGGTTTGGCGTTCATTAAGGTGAGGTAATCTTTGTTTGGTTAAGTTTTTAGTTGAAACCCAAATATTGATGACCTTTAAGTGGATCATTTAAATTGTTGGCCAAGTAGATTCACAGTTATGTCAATAGGGAGTTGTTTTTAAATGGAAAGTGAGGAAACTACGCCAGGAGGCACTTAGCTGCGGCTGAAGCCGACACCTTTGCCCAATGCGCTTTAGTGACTGTTGGGGGCAGGTCATAGTCACTGCTGGGAATCGGAGAGGAGTGCAGGATTCGAACCCGAATGTGAGACCAACGCGTTACCGATTACGTCACCCGTGCATTAGGTTATAAGAGCTGCTAGACGGGGAAATGAATTGGATGTGGGCGTGCATGGGGAAGGGGTGGGGGGTGGATGGTGACTGTCACAGTCGGATGGGCTGGACCCATGGGCGGTGTTGGGGAATAGGTTATGAAGAAGAAGAACGTGTCCAAAGAGATCGAGGAGAACGAGAGAACGAGAGAACGTCGAGTGATCAGATGACGCAGCTAGTTTTAGGTAGTTTCTGGGAGGGTCCGCAGTCTCGTGGCTGTTGCATACATTGAGTGTAGATTAGCGGGTGCAGGGGAACAACACCTTCTGCAGGTGCGGGTACCTGCACTTCTCGAGCTGACAGATGGAACTGACAGGCCAAGTAGGAACAAAGGGGTAGCGGTAAATCTTAAAACGAAATATGTTTTGTGGAGAAATTGGAGCAACAAGAGCCCTCGTGAAGAAAAATCGAAGGATGAGGGTGAGGGAACGAGAGAAAGGAAGAGGGTGAGAGGTAGGAGGAGGGAAGAAGACGGAAGGCAAAGAGGAGGTGAGGGCAAGAGTGAAAATTGAGTGGGCATAAACCAGAGCTTGATGGAAGCGAGGACGTTGGTCAAGGTTGGTTGTTGTCAGTCGTAGATGCAGACTTCTGAAGAGGAGGATTTAGTGTCAGAAAAGGCAAGTGGGTTGCCCAAGGGAAGCAGTAACTGGGAACAAGTTGGGGTTGTAGGCGAGGACTTGGGACCGGGCCAAATAAGACATAAAGTATTTAAAAAAGAAAACTTAATAGGTATTCTTAGGCAGTACAGCACAAATGTTGACAGTCGTGCTTACTCAGGACAAGAGTATTGACTGTACTTGGGACAGTTCAACACAGCGCGTAGGAGGAGTTTAAGACGTGTTTGTAAACAAAAAGCGAGGTTCAGTGATTGTGGTTTGGCGAAAAGAATGTCGAACGAATGCGTGCAATGCCATCAGTGTTTAGGAACTTCCCGGGGCGGAAAGATTCGAGAACGGGTAAATTGTAACTTGAATGGAGGTGAAGATTCAGTCTAATCGTCTTTGTTTCACCTTCTCGTCCTTTGCCATTGTCTCGGTTACCTTCGTCATCACTATCGGAGAGGAGTGCAGGATTCGAACCCGAATCACAACCACCACCACCACCACAGCCACCGCCATTAGTATGCACTGCACTGGTATTGGCAGCCGCGTGTATAAACAACGACCAAGTCGCCTTGCTGGAATGTGTTTATTGTTGACGTGACAACAAAAACAAAATTCTCAGCTGGATGTTGTACAAATGAGATTTACCAAATGGAGTTGTGTTCAGCAGTTGCCGGAAGGACGGGAAAGGACTGCATTGTCAATCATACATACATACATACATACATACATATACCAAGGCTTTTACCCCCTTACAAGGGGGGTAGCCAAAATGACAGGCATAAAATCATTCCCACCTATTCCATCCCTGAATACACTCCACACCCCTCCACCCTCGCCTCTTATCTTAGCACCTCCTGAAATGACGGGTCAATCATGCAACAAGAAAATATCTTAGAAACCCCAAGAAACAAAGCTTTGAAGGTAAGTAGGGAGACCGCAAGATACGGTCTGGAAAGGAACCGTAGAGGTTAAATAATCGTCCTGGTGTCTGTCTCATCACAGCAATTAAGACGGCGAGAACAGCACTCGGGACGACAAAAGCGACGCCAGTTATTACATCGTCAGCAACAGAATAGGCGCCTCGTCAGGAATGCTGTCACTTTCAGTTTGATTTGGCGTCAGCAACTACCTGCATCAACACGAGGCTGCGGCCCGGCGCCAAGAAGGACAAACTGATCAGTGGTCGAAATCATGGAATTTAGGTGAAATTTTCCTTCTAGTGGTCGGGAGTGGTTGTCCCCCCCCCTCCAAAAATTACAAATAATAAAAGAAATAATAATAATAATAATAAGAAAAATATGAGAATTCCGAGGCATTTGAGAAATTTGTTAGTCATGGTACTGTATTTGAGTACTTCGGTTTAAGAAAACAATAATGAAGACACTTCGAACAATGATTTTACTTAATGTCGTTTAGTTAGTCAAATGAATACAATTGTGTTTACAGAAGTAACTTGTTTTATGACAGCACAATGTTGTGGATGGTGATAACGGTCTAAGATGTTGCGGAACCAATGTGGTCACCTGATGACCGATCATAATCGTATAATACGTCCTGTTAGGTTTAGTGACAGCATACACGTGGAATAAATATTGATGAGATTAAGGTTATGAATATATTCAAATTGTTGATGTTGATTAGGGCGGACTTGTAAACAGAAAGGAAATGACATAACTGTTGGTAGAATGACATGTAAATTCCCGTTGATAGAGTGGAATTGGAATAAGTTAGGGAGTGGGAATGATAGTATTGTATGCATGGTACAGAAGAGGAGGGGATAAAGTAGTTACAGTATCAATGGTTACATGAGAGGTAGGATGACCACATGTGAGTGAGTGTGTGAGTGTGTGTGTGTGTGTGTTTGTTTGTTTTGTCACGACTTCACGATCGTAACCTTTCAAATGCCTCATGAGGGCCAACGCTCCTCGTATGTTGTATCATATGATAGTGTATTTTGTAATAATCTCGTCTCATTTTTGTATTGTTTATTATATGCATGTATATATATGTCATTACATGTAACGCGGACTTCCACATCGTTATTGGTGCCCCCCAAAACGGTGCGTTCATTGGTTGTCTGCGTTGCTATGCTCACATCTACTACAGCTCTGTTCTTGTGTTTAAATGGTGTAGTCCAAGCTCCCAGTCCATTTCTCCCGAGCCACGACCACCAACTGCCCCAAATCGCTCGCTAATTCGCCCTGTGGCAATAGCCCTCTTTTATACGCTACTATCTTTTCATTTTCTTACAGATATTCTTCCCCTCCCACAAAAACCGATCCCGCGCAAGCGGATGGTCTTTACTAGGAATTCAGAATTCAGAATGGTGTAGTGAACTCGGTGTAGAACTATTGTTGGACTGTGTGGAAAAGCCAATTGACTCGTTCACGTCATCAATGGTTACCCACGAAATAATTTGTGGTGGACAGTAGAAGTTATACGTGTGGAAAAATCGGACATTTTATAAGCCGATGTTCGGATCCCATAGAAGTATAACTCGTAAGTATCTCTTATGAAGGAGATTTTCCAACCGCTTCTCCAAGGTGACGTTTCCTATAACGGTTACCAAACTCCCAGTTCCAGTTCGGAAGATACTCTCTTCGTAGACATCTAAATCATCCAGTGTGACTACTTCAACCTCGATCACTTGCCAAAACTTACCGGGACTGTTTTCCAACCTGAGTTGTCGTCTACCAAACCAGAGTCGTCGTTCCCACGTCCAGCCGAAGTAGGACCTTTCCGTAGAGGACCAACCTTGTCCTCTTCAAGCCTGAACCTCGGGCCCATGTACTCGACGGGGAAAGACAGACCTCAGCCAAAGGTCATCTAGAGTGACCCAGTGGTCCATGGAATCCTAGTGGTCCACGGTGGTTCACTAGTGGAACCGCCAGCCAAAAGTCACTAGTAGTTAGTGGATGCAAGACGATTAAATTTAGTGTTGAAGTCATCTCCATGAGGCTAAACAATAGTAATTCATAAGTACGGGGTACGTGTGAAAATAGGTTGAGAACCTTGGATCTAGACCGTCGTTTCCTGTGTCCTTCACATTTCGGGCTCAAATCCTGAGAAAGTTGTCGAGCTTTCAAACGACTAATTATTCATTAGCCATTAGCATCACATAGCTGTAGAAGCTGAACTTGTACTGGTGGCCATATGAACCACCGATTTTCTTTATCCACAACAGAAGTCGCCCAATCCTAATCCGTATGGATAATCTTATATATAATTGATTCCTTGTATTTCAATAATTGTTACTAATTGCCCATATTGACTTAACTGTTCATTTATGTGTAGCCAGGTGTAATTAGGTAGATGAATATGCTTGTGTATTTTATTATTATTTTTTGTCATTTCTGAAGATTGTAAATTAAATATGTAAAACCATCACAGAGTTTGATATTTGTCCTTGATTTACTATTGGCCAAACAAAAACTTGTTCACCGCCGGATGATTGCTATATCTATATATATATATATATATATATATATATATATATATATATATATATATATATACATACATATATACATATATATATGCTGGTACATTGTGACAAGTTGATGAAGGTGGAAAAAGAAGTCACGGGTCTAGTTCCGAGTTTCTGAGTTTATTCCTGACCGGTTTCGCTCTAAGCATCTTCAGAGTAAGCTTAGAGCGAAACCGGTCAGGAATAAACTCAGAAACTCGGAACTAGACCCGTGACTTCTTTTTCCACCTTCATTATATATATATATATATATCGTAGATCACGTGGTTGGACTCGTGGTCAGCTATTACCCTCCCGAATGAGAGATCAGATCTAGTAAATGGCCGGATCTATGAGTAATTGTGTGTGTGTGTGTGTGTGAGTGAGTGAGTGAGTGAGTGAGTGAGCGTGTGTACGTGTATATGTGCGCGTGCACGAATGTGTAAATAATATATACACACGAAAGCAGAATCTGAAAGATCGTACTCTCCTGCATCACATACTCAGAGCAACAAAGACATAAGTGCTGTTGTTGTATAAGAACATAAGAACATAAGAAATAAAGGAGACTGCAAAAGACCATAAGGCCTACACTAGGCCAGGTCCAGGTCAAAAGGGTATCTCTATAGGAAAGGAGTGAGGAGAGATTTACTGGCCTTAGCCTACCTGCTTGCACTTTACCGGACAACAAAGTTAATATGGCTTTTTTTTTTATCATTGATAAGATCAAGAGATTTTCGTATTCAAAATGGTTATAACTCGTATTTATATTGCTTGTATATGGCAATCACCTATTTTATGTTGGAATAACGCTTTATGTACTTGGTCCTTTCACACAGTTTATGCTGAGAAATCGTAGTTTCCATGTCTTCAACAGTTTGTCCTCCGAGGTTAAACTTGTTACAGTCTTTGTGAAGCCTGATTTGAGTCAGAAAAGGTGTGCAAGAACGCCGTCGAGCTACAGAATAAAAATAATCGTCTCTACCTTGGTGTTTGTTTTTTCAGCGCAAAATTCACGAACAACTATTTTTTTTTTAATACTCTGTTGGCGCATGACTTGTACGGAGTTGGTGGAACGAAATCCAAAAAGGTCATCAACGCCTTGAAGGAAGTTGAATTCCTCGGCTTGGTCAAGGTACACATCCATCCCTTCAAGAGATGCAAAATTAGACGATCTTTATGCTTTCATTTTTTTTATAACATTTCAGTCTTAACCCGATACTCTGCCAGGTGACTGAGCAAGGGGTATGTGTATATGTATATATATATAATAGATATCAAGGATCTAAAACAGTATGCCCTTGATGACGTCATGAGTTGACTCTTTAGGTTTCGAACCTCTGTAACCGTGTATTTTATGTTTTATTCAAGTCATGAGACTGCATCACCCAGACATCTCACACTCGGAACATTCCAATGTTGGAAGAGCCTCACTTCCCTAAACATCTGACCAAGTGCTTGCTAAGCAAAGGCTAATGCAATACTGAGTGTCGAGGACCAAAATTGTTGGGCGCTGCTGTCAGTACAATGTAACTGCTGAAACCCTTCACGGGATTCAGGCGCGTGCGTCCATGCCAGGACCTCAAGGCCGTTGCACAAATGTATAATACTTCTGGGGCACAGGTTTTCTCTAAGACAGTTCTGGTTGAAATCAACTGCACTAGTTGCTTTAGCAATCTTCAAGACTGTATTCTTTAATTTGGAGAATACTTTCCTATTAGCAACTGAGGGGGACTGAAAGTAGTCATTTATGACTCTCTAAAGGATATACGCAGTGTATGCCAAATGTATAATATATAAAGTATTGTACATTGGACGTTCATTAGCCCCACTAACCCTCTTGACATGAAGTCGAACATGCCTCTCTAGATCAGGGGTGGGGAACCTTTTTGTGCATGAAGGCCACCTTACAATTCATCGTCCCACATAGAGGCCGCACTGAACAAATTATCATTTTTTGTTTCAATTATTTTATCCCTTTTTATGATAAATAATATACTTTTTAAATAATAGATAATATAATTTTTTTTTAAATAATATGTATATCAAAGGCCGCAGAAGGCCGCACTTGAGGGCCTGGAAGGCCGGAGGTTCCTCACCTCTGCTCTAAATCAATCCGCCACCACGCCATCTGTGCGTTACCTTTGTATTTGAGGTTTCCAGAACCCCTTTCGCACAAGATCCTGACCATAGATGATTAAAATCATTAGGTATTCGCCACATATTTTGCAGAGATTAAAATAATCAATTAACAGGTGAATTCGCTTCTGTTAGATCTGCCTGGAAGTTTTGGAACAGTTTTTCTTGACTCGTCACATCAGCGCGCAACCACGACTTGTTTCAGAAGAGGAATTGGAAACTGCAGTGATGTCATTCTGATCTGGAACTTTCTCTTCTCATGTTCTTGGGGAGCAATTTTATATTTTTATATTTTGATCACGTTTATTTTTATAATAATTTTCGAATGCTTGTACGCTATAGAAATAGAGATTGGTGTCTAAGCCAGCCCCCAAGGGCTTAACGTTTTAGGATTTAGCATTATGTCGGCTATAACATCACTTCTATCCTTGGGGACAATATCGCATCGAAGAGACGGAGAGAAATGTTTCAGGAGGTAGCAAGAAGGAGGTTAATAGAAATCAGAAGTGATCAGCATTTTTTTTTGTATGAAGATTTGTGTGGTCATAAATGAATGCTGCGTGACTGAGTCAACTTTTTAGGGTAAAGGTCAGGGGTGAATGTTGCACAGGTGGTGCCTCTGTTGTAAAAAAAAAAAAAAAAAAAAAAAAAAAAAAAAAAAAAAAGCGACACTAGATATGCCTCAAGGTGAGGAGCCTACGCCATGAGGCGCTAAGTAGCTGCGGCCAAAGCCGTCAGCTTTGCCCTATGCGTTTGGACTGTTGGGGCAGGTAACAGTCACCACTGGGAATATGAGAGGAGTGCGGGATTCGAATCGAAGCAGATACGAGATCAGCACGCTCCCGATTACGCCACAAGCACACCCGCTTGGGCCGAAAGAGCATCTGATTCTGACAGTGACGTTTATGGGGCCGTGAAGCCAGCCAGGGTGATATGCTTTAGGCGTTTCCGGTGGGGGCAGATTAGATATGGAAATCGAACCAGAACCTTAGGCCGTGGATATGCGAGCAGTTGAGACAAAAATAGGTCAAGGCGAACGAATGGCGCCAGAACGGGTCGTGGAGCAGAAGACTCCCATGAGGTAAATTAAATCGTTTTGGTGTTAGTCTGAATAATATTTCTGTATGTGATTCCTCGACGGGCCAATGAAGGAAGAATTTGATGATCAGATGAATGAAATCGCTTGGCAGTAGCCAGAATAAAGTCTACTATTTGACTTTGGTCCTGAATGGATAAGGCGTGAAAGAAGTGGAGGTTTCTTCTGAGGGAATAGAATGGGTTGGTTGTTATTGCTATGTTGGTAATAACAATTGGTTAGATTCTGGGCGACAGTATCGCGCTGAAGAGTCAGAGGAACTCTACGTGAGTCTGGTCCGTGGGGGGTATTACTGGAGTCCCATTAATGCTGACGGCACTCCGGTTATGCAGTCAATGCTGAAAGTTCGGCAACTTAATCCTTAATGCGCTAATCAAGATCGTCTTGAACCAGTGAAGGACTGGAACCGGATTCTGAATAAAATAGCCTGGCGGCAGGTGTAATAGAATACATAAGTGTGGTGATTCATGTTAAGAAATCTGGCTACCAGGCCGGGTGGAAGCTCCAGTGGCATCCATTGGAGGTGGTCATTGATTGTTCTTGTTGCAAACGGTCGACATTGCTCAACGAAGGAAGCCCCCCCCACCCCTTCGCAGCATAAAGGTTAAGTTTGTTCTTCTTCTTCTTTTTTTGTGGATTACCTAAGTGACTGGACCACATCTCTTGTCGTGGTTGACGGACCGTCTTCTGCTGAGTCTGTCAGAGGTCAAACAACCCATTAATTCTCTCGTTGTGCGGAGCGAGTGGGTGTTCGCACGGCCAAACGAGATCTCCTGATTGCAGCCAGAGCCATTGTATAAATCAGGATTATCCACTAAGGAGCTAAATGTCTTTTATTTCTGTCGATGTCGAATCGACTACGTCCCGATGATGCTTCTGGAAATGTTAGTCGAGGGTCGAGTCGAGTCGAGAGTGGAGGGCCTAGGTGCCTCCGACAAGCAACCCTGGGATGAAGAACTCGAGGTTCTAGTATTGAACCCTCTTCGACCTAATGATGCCCTTGACGTGGTCGGCCATTACATCATGGTAGAGAGAATTGACATTGGGAGAAGATATTATGAAAGATTAAGTGTCTTTAGGTCAATTTCATTTTCCGTCCGCCATAAGATAAATAATACACGATCAATATATATATGTTCTATACAGAGTATGCAAATAAAGTTATATATAAATATATTTCATAATACAATGGCCATCCTTGAATGTGATATAATCTTTACAATATACGATTTGATTACAATAGACGTACAACAATGATCCTACCAAGATTACAAATTTTATTTACAATAAAGCTATACGCGTGCAGGGGGTACTGCAGCAATGGCGTGTTGCCACACCCTCCACAGGTTTTCTCGTTGCCAACACCCGGCGACTTCGTTCAGCTGGAATTCCAGGCAGAC
Source organism: Oratosquilla oratoria (assembly GCF_046742065.1). NCBI lineage: Eukaryota > Metazoa > Arthropoda > Malacostraca > Stomatopoda > Squillidae > Oratosquilla > Oratosquilla oratoria. The sequence continues at coordinate 45,756,686 of NC_134815.1, read as the reverse complement.
GGCGGTTACGGACTCCTCCAGGTGCATTAGTGGAATATCTTAGTTCATGAATACCTGTTACACTTTGTAAACGCCATTGGTTTCGTATGACCCTTATCCGTCTCTTCTAGTTGTCGCAAGGCTAGTTTGTTCATCTTTGTTTGATTCCTTAAACGTCGGCTCGAGGTTGTCCACAAGAACAGAAACGCTGGTAAAATGCAGTCCATATCAACCACAAACAACAACACCTCGTTGGCAAGACGGGGGATAAACTCGTTTCGCCATCTGTAATGGAGAGTGTTCATGTTTTTATTCAGGCAACTGCCTCCTGGCTGTTGTTGTATTGCCTCTTCAGCACTCCTTCCTTCGTGAGGGAGGGAGGGAGAGGGAGGAGGTATCGGGGCTGCACCTCACTTACTTGCTCCTCCTGTGATCAGTTGACGTTTTTTGTAGGTTTCGTGTTGGTTGGCACTCCGCAAATACTTCCACGAGACAGACTCGAAAATGTTAATCTCGATCGGTCGGGATGATCCCACTGCATTCTTGGGTCTGTATTCGTCTCCCCCCCCTCCCCCCTCCATCCCATTTGACGTCAGTCACGATATTATTTACGAAGGGATTAGAAAGAAACTTCACGATAGAACTATGGAGATTAAGGTTAGAGGATCTTGACTGGGGAGGTGGGGGGGGAGGGGCAAGGGAGTGGGGCAAAGGGGAGGGGCAAGAGGGGAGGTGGGGAGAACCCGGAATACAGAGGAATGGACGGACGGAGGGACGACAAATGCTTCTGGGGGTGTCTCGTCTCCGCCCTACAGTACAGTACTCTAGACTCGAGACTGAGTGGCACAGCCCACCACCACGACCACCACCATCTAATATAGACGCCGAACCACATTCGGGAGGGCCTTAGTAGCGTTGCGAGTGCCAGCAAAGGTCATTGTGTTTGCGGCTGCCCTTCGAATTTTGTATTCGCCATTCCTAAGGAGGACGGAGCAGCTTTGCCCCAAAGGTACGTCGGTTACGAGGTTTGTGTACATTGAGGAATGTGGCGTATTTCTTGTTAAGGTGATAATTTCGTGGTATTTTCTTTAGTGTTATTCAATGTTTGCTTTAATCGTGGGGTAATTTGTTATTGTCTCCTTGTCTGCGTCGGTGAGCAAACAGTCGAGGCTGTGAAGTGAAAGTTGAAGTGGCGTTTGTAGTGTAGTCGTTTGTAAGAACCCGTTTTCTTCCTGCAGGATACGTTTAGTAGCGTTGTAGCCGTTGTGGAGATGTATTGCCATTTTATTTCGTTCCATTCCTGGTAATTAATCATAATTTGTTCTAAATTGATTTAGCATCGATGTTCTTCGTAGCAATTTTAAAAACTGTTCTTATTTGAGTACAGTTTCAAGACTACTGGTATGGAGACGTTGTATGTCCCATTTTTGTTTGTTATTAAGAGCTGGTTCAAGATCAGTTTTATTTTTGTCTCGTTTTTCTTTGTTAAAAGGAAATGTAACTTCTCTTCCACAGACAATAGCATAATGACTTATTAGAGAAATTTATGCTGTATCTGTAATGTTCTTGGTCTTTACCCCCTCTGCGGTGGACGAGAGCCAGAAAATATTGAAAAGCAGCTGAGCGTCATTTTCATTTCTTAATGTGGTTTGGCGCCATTTTCGTTGCTTAATGTGGTTTGGCGCCAAACCGAACTTAGAACACTTGCGGCGAGACTGAAGGTTGCTTAAGGAATGTAGAGGTCGCTAACACTGTAGTAAGGGGTTTATGGCAACACTAATCTGGTGATGTACGGGTGTTCATAAGATGTTGGTAATCGTTAATCTAACTGGAGTAGATGGAGCTTACGCAATACTTACGGCCGCGCGAAAGTGACGGTTTAATGCGCAAATTGCCGTTATTAGGAGACCTTCAAACAGGCTAAGAGGTGCTGTTGGAGATTTATTTCGTGTACTGAAATAATACCTGGCGAATTTGTAGCTGAAAAAATATTTTGCTATAGCGAAAAACATTCGTCATTCTGTTTGCATTTAGTAGTTTTTGTTGTCCGGGGCTGGTCACCTTTGTGGAGATGAGAACAATCTAGAAGGTCGGACAGGCGCGGCGGCGCGGCGGGCGAAGATATCTGTGCTGATGGGTCAGGCGGCGCACAGTAGTGAGAGGTGGTCACTTTCAGCTAATGCATTGTTGTTGTTGTTGCTGTTGTTGTTGTTGTTGTTGTGGTGGTGTGTGATTGTCTGTGTGTGTGTGTGTGTGTGTCTGTGTCTGTCTGTGTGTCGGTCTCTGTGTGTGTGTCTGTCTGTCGGTCTCTGTCTGTCTATCTGTTTGTGTATCTGTGTGTGTGTTTGTGTGTGTGTCTGTCTGTCTTGAGGGAAGGGCGAGAATGGGGGGATGAGGAAAGGGTCTGTGTGTGTGCGTGTGTATTTGTGTGTAGATTACGTCTTTTGAACGTGTGCGTAAATGTACATATATGTTGGCAAATATCTTGGATGTTATA
>NC_134815.1:45744210-45749210 GCF_046742065.1 Oratosquilla oratoria | reverse complement strand
AACTTCTCTTGAGCGAGGGTGTACAGGGATTTGATAGTATCCCCTTAACATATCCAACTTGGATACATACTTGGCAGTTCCTAGACTGTCTATGATATCATCTATCCTAGGGATAGGAAAAGCATCGGCCTTAGTATGGGCATTGATTTTCCTGTAGTCAATGCACAGGCGATAAGAATTGTCAGATTTAGGGACAAGAATGCAAGGAGATGCCCAAGGACTACTGGAGGGTTCAATTATTCCCTGTTGAAGCAGAGTGTTTATTTCTGCTTTTATGAACTCCTTTTTTGGATTGACTCTATAAGGGGCTTGTTTGATAGCCCTTGGCGAGTCTAGAATTATTTCATGTTCTATCAAAGAAGTGAATCTTGGGGAATCTAGAAATAATTTTGGAAAACTTCTTAAGAGAGAAAGAATGTCTTCCTTGTTTCTCAGATAAGTGTCCTACTTTTATCTGAAGATTTTGTAGTATCTGAGAGTTTTCCAAGGGAATCTCAGGAGGATTAGGCAGGTTATCAGGATGCTCCTCCGATTCTATTGTGGTAGAGCTGTAAATTGGAATTGGATCTCTGGAATGATAAGGTTTTAAGGTATTTATGTGACAGAGACGGGAACTCTTTCTTCTGTCTGGAGTTTTGATTATGTAGTTGAGATCACTGGCTCTGGACAAGACTTCATAGGGTCCTTTGTATTTAGCCTGCAATGGATCTCCTGGTATGGGAAGATAAAGTAACACTTGATCTCCTGGAGAGAAAGTTCTAAGTTTAGAATTTTTATCATACCGACCTTTCATTTCTCGTTGAGCATTCGCCAAGTTCTCTCTTGCCAACTTCCAAGCTTCTAACAACTCGGTGACCTGGGACACGTATTTCAAAGAAGGAACTGGTGGTTCTTCTTTCATCCATTGTTCATGAAGTATCTTTAGGGGACCACGGACTTCATGACCGAAGACTAATTCTGAACTATTCAGGATTTCGCTTGTCTGTTTGTTCTACAAGAGTGCGCACCTTTCTCCGCACGTAGGCAAGATTACATATAGTGGACGGGCGTTACTGCTTAACATTGTTACAATACATACATAGACAAGAAATATGAACATAGTTATGTAATACAAAGGAACACAATTCTATAACATAATTACACATATGACGTAATATCTAATATTACGTTACAATATATGTATATATGTATATGTGTATATATATATGTATATATGTATGTGTATATGTATGTATATATGTATTGTAACGTAATATTAGATATTACGTCATATGTGTAATTATGTTATAGAATTGTGTTCCTTTGTATTACATAACTATGTTCATATTTCTTGTCTATGTATGTATTGTAACAATGTTAAGCAGTAACGCCCGTCCACTATATGTAATCTTGCCTACGTGCGGAGAGGTGCGCACTCTTGTAGAACAAACAGACAAGCGAAATCCTGAATAGTTCGGAGCGCACAGATTTGACAGTTACTAAATAAATAGATTGTTCAAGCGAGTCGAGGGTCCTAAAACGACCCATGTTGACGTGTGTTAACTTACCCTCCTCCTCACCCGCACACTCACCCGGAAGTATTCCGTTTCCGGTCCAATGGTATATAAGCGGTTGAATTCGCTGACTCGTTGTCATATTCCCACATATTGATCTCTTGATAAAAACTAGAAGGTTTAGATTCATGAGACGATTGGTGTGAAGTGATCACCCTTTTTGCCTACATTACGTGTCTGATATACATTGCATTACTTATACTTATATTTGTACTTATTACTTATTTTGATGCATGTTCCTGATCTCTGTGTACTTAGATAGTACCATATTGTATACTTATCTTGTGTTTCTTATTTGAACGATAATTTCCATATTCTCATAATCATGTAACGGTCCCATTGACCCTACTGCCCATTCTCTTTTGTGTTGATTGCCTGTAAATATTTTCCATTAATAATTTCGTTTACTAGTTTTATCGCTAGTTTAATATTCCTTTCCTGGAATCTTCTTTGTTACCTTTACTTCTAGTCTTACGAATTATCTAGGCCCTGACCAGATAGTTCAGTCCTACAGTGGCTTCTAGAAGTGCGCTGGTTCTTAAGCACTTAGACGTTATACGTAACGTCTCTTCACATACCAGCCGCCCGTAACAAAGTGGCGACCCTTGCCAAGGATATTGGATCAGGTATTTAACACATTCTTATAGAGATGGATGATATAGTTCAAGAATTCGTTCAAAATCCCAAGGTAAGTTTCTTAAAGAAACAAACTAAAGACACTTTGATAGAAATAGGCAAGCACTTTGGAGTAGACATTGATACAAGTTTGCGAAAGAAAAAAATACTTCAGGAACTCGTTGAAAATCTGATCGAAGATGAGATCTTATCTCCAGAAGAGATTACAGCTATACAAATTCCTTCAAATAGGTTAGAAATAGAGGCACGACTAACCGAACTTAAGATTAAGGAGATTGAATTAAAGGTCAGGAGAGTAGAAATTGAGGAAGCTAAACTGAAACAAATGCAAATTGAGGCAGAATTTAGAGCTAGAGAAGAGGAAGCTAAAGCGAAACAAGTAGCTAAAGAGGAGGAAACTAAAGCTGCTGTATTGGCTGATGAGTTCACACTAAATCATAAACCTAAGTCAAGACAAATGGAATCCCAAAAGTCAAAGTCACATATTCCAGATTCAACAAAATACTCTGATCCTTGGTCCCCAAAGAAACACTTTGAAAATCAGTCTAGCCCATCACATTTCAGTTACAGGTCTGATTTCAATCAATATCCTCCAAACCAACCTTGGCAAAGAATGGAAAGGTTTAAGACTAATCCCCCTGTAACTTGTTCATATTGTAAACAGGTTGGCCATCACATTTCTAATTGCAGAAAGAGACTGACACCCTCATTCTCCAATAAGACACCAACTCTTGTAAGTAATATAAAATCAGATGATTCAAAATCCTCTATTCAGGATAAACTACCAAAGAAGCCGGTATTGTCAAGTAATGTAGAACCCCCCTCATCAAATCATGATCCTTGTTTCAAACCATTTGTATCTTCAGGAACTATATCTCATAGTAGTAGTTCACAACAATATCCTATTTCCATACTCCGAGACACAGGAGCAAAGCAAAGTCTGATTTTAAATTCTGTCTTGCAGAATCGGGGTGAGTCATATACAGGTTATGATATATTGATAGAAGGAGTTGGAGGAATTGTAAAATGTCCATTACATAATGTTTTCTTGCGGTCTGATTTAACAACCGGAATGGTTAAAGTAGCAGTAGTAGACTCTCTTCCCATAGTAGGAATATCCTTATTGTTGGCCAATGACATCGCTGGAAGCAAAGTCATTTCTCCCTTAATAACAAATAACCCTAAGACCTCAGTAGAACCTTCAGATAAATTACAGTTGTTTCCCGCTTGTGCTGTAACCAGATCTCAGTACAAGAAATCTGAAGAGGAGACTTATAATTTAGAATCCCTATTCTCCCAAACTGACCCATCTTCTTCTTCACCAGTTTCTCTATCTAGAGCAGAATTAATCAAAGAACAGAAGTCAGATCATTCTCTTAAAAATTTGTACGAGATTGTTTCATCTCCAGAAGAAGTTGAAAATATGTCACGAGGTTTCTATATAGAAAACGGAGTCCTAATGCGAAAATGGAGAGCATCCACCGCAACCGCTGACCAGCCATGGCAAGTAAGGAATCAAATAGTCCTCCCTCTTGGTTTCAGGAATAATGTTCTAAGATTGGCTCATGATACTCCCTTAGCAGATCACTTAGGGGTAAGAAAGACCTTGTTCAACATAACCCAACATTTCCATTGGCCCACGGTTGTCAAAGATGTTGCCCAATATTGTAAAACATGTCATACATGTCAACTTGTAGGTAAGCCCAACCAGAAAATTGTAGAAGCTCCACTCCATCCCATTCCTGTAATGGAAGAGCCATTTAAAAAAGTTCTTATTGATTGTGTAGGACCTTTACCTCCTTCAAGTAAAGGAAATCAGTACATTCTCACAATCATGTGTATGAGCACTCGTTTTCCAGAAGCCATTCCTTTGAAAAATATTAAAGCTCAAAACATAATCAGAGAAATGTTGAAATATTTCACTATGGTAGGATTTCCTAAGAACATTCAAAGTGATCAAGGAAGTAATTTTCTTTCCAACAAGTTTAGAGAAACTCTTGTAACACTAGGTATAAATCATGTAACTTCCTCCGCCTATCATCCTCAATCACAAGGTGCTCTAGAGCGCTTTCACCAAACGCTCAAGACAATGTTAAGAATCTTCTGTGCTGAGAACACTCGAAATTGGGAAGACGGACTCCCCTTTTTGTTGTTCGCCACCCGAAACAACAATTCAAGAAAGCCTTGGATTCAGCCCGTCAGAATTAGTCTTCGGTCATGAAGTCCGTGGCCCCCTAAAGATACTTCATGAACAATGGATGAAAGAAGAACCACCAGTTCCTTCTTTGAAATACGTGTCCAGGTCACCGAGAAGTTGTTAGAAGCTTGGAAGTTGGCAAGAGAGAACTTGACGAATGCTCAACGAGTAATGAAAGGTCGGTATGATAAAAATTCTAAAACTTAGAACTTTCTCTCCAGGAGATCAAGTGTTACTTTATCTTCCCATACCAGGAGATCCATTGCAGGCTAAATACAAAGGACCCTATGAAGTCTTGTCCAGAGCCAGTGATCTCAACTACATAATCAAAACTCCAGACAGAAGAAAGAGTTCCCGTCTCTGTCACATAAATACCTTAAAACCTTATCATTCCCGAGATCCAATTCCAGCTTGCAGCTCTACCACAATAAAATCGGAAGAGCCTCCTGATAACCTGCCTAATCCTCTTGAGATTCCCTTGAAAAACTCTCAGATACTACAAAATCTTAAGAAAAAAGTAGGACACTTATCTGAGAAACAAGATGTAGCAGAACCATTGACTGACCTGTTGAGAAAAGACCACGACTTCGTGTGGACACCTACCTGTGAGACGG
>NC_134815.1:45734210-45739210 GCF_046742065.1 Oratosquilla oratoria | reverse complement strand
GGAACAAGGCATTTTATACAAACACCAGCCTTTATAGGAGCATTCGCAACAAAATCATCCAGGAAATTAAGACTGCCAAATGTCATATTATCCAACGAAATCAACCATCTCAAACAGATAAATAGCAGACAGTGGTACTTTAAGATTAAAGAGTTTTGTGGTCTGAACAACCAACCATCTTCTCTCCCTTGCTTTTCTCAGTCACCCCCTGAACAGGCAGCACAGGACATCATTTTTCATTTTGCTACTATATGTCAGTCTCCCCAAGCTCGACCCTGCCCTCATCCCAGCCTACCTGTCATCCCTTCCCCCCTCCACCTTCTGTTCATGAGTTTGAAATCGTTAAGAAATTAAAAAGCTTCAATCCTAAGAGATCCACCACACCAGTTGACCTCCCACTATAGCTCTCCCAGGAATTTGCTCCTGAATTTGCCACTTCTCTTTGTTCGGTAATCAATGCCTCACCAACTCAAAACAAATGCTCCAGAGATTGGAAGACTTCATATGTCACCTCCATCCCTAAAGTCTCCAGTCTCCAGTCCTTAAAAGACCTGAGGTCAGTTGCCATCACGCCCATCCCCAGTCTCATCTGTGAGGACTTTGTTTTCAACTGGGCATATAGTAACATACGCAATAAAATAGGTCCCCAGCAATTTGGCAACATCAAAACTTCATCCACTACACACTGCTTAATTGACCTACTTGATTTTACTCACTGAAACTTAGACAAACGTAACACTTCCCTTGCTCTCATTTTCATTGATTTCAGAAAAATTATTTGATAATAAGGAAATCAAATAGAAATTGGTCTCCATACCAACCTAGTAATAGGGTTGTCGGATTTCCTGAGTGTGCTTAGACAGTGTGTCAGGTTAAAAGGCTCGATTTGTACCCCACAACACCTGACCTGTGGAGTCCCCCAAGGAACCAGGATGGGACCACTGTGCTTCCTAATGTTAATTAACGACGCCTTAACTGACAGTTCCCATCACTGGAAATACATTGACGACTCAACTGTTGGCATCACCGTTGACAACACAGCTGACTTCTTTCCACTGCAGGCTACTCTTGATAAGCTACAAGCCTGGACGACTGACAACCATGTGACCATTAACAGTACAAAAACGGTCACCATGCGCTTCTGCACATCAAAGAAGGATGTACCTACTCCAAATGTCACAATCGGCACCCAATCTCTCCAAGTATTCAAGTCCACTAAATTACTGGGAATCAGTATTGATGATCAACTGGACTGGAAGTAGCATTTGACAAACATCGTCAGAGCAGCATCTTATCAACTATACATGCTGCGAAGGCTGAGATCACTTGGAACACCAGAGAAGGAGTTGAAGAATATATATTCCACCTTTATTCTGCCTAAACTCTGCTATGCATCTCCAGCCTGGACCCCTTCCATCAACCTCACTCAGGAACGCCAGCTAGAAAGGGTGCAGAAAAGGGCATACAAAATCCTCCTAGGTTCCTCTTTTTCCAACTACTAGGTTCCTCTAACCATCCTCAACCTGCCCAAACTCTCTGACCACCACAAGGAGACACTAAGAAAATTCGGCCTCAAGCTATTATGTCATCCTCGCCACCGTAACCTGCTACCGTCGGAAGCTGACCGTCCTGCCCTGGCTACAAGACATCACAATAGACTCAAACCTTTCAAAGCACAGACAGATATAAACACAGTCCCATACCTTCTATTGTACACTTATTAAACAACATCTAATCCAAACACCATATTAACACTAAGACGCATTTATCATGTTTTATATATTTGTATAGTGTACAATCACTTCAGCATCATAATATGTATAGGTAATCATTTATTATGTACCATCTATGTTAATCCCTCTTATTTTAATATGTGTATTTTCAGCCTTCGGCTGCCATGTTTTCAATAAACCGTTTATTATTATCATTATTATTATTATTATTATTATTATTATTATTATTATTATTATTATTATTATTATTATTATTATTATTATTATTATTATTATTATTATTATTATCATTATTATTATTATTATTATTACACACACACACACACACACACACACACACACACACACACACACACACACACACACACACACACACACACACACGTGCACGCGTACGCAAACTATTATGAAATATGTTAGTAAACATAAAAACAATTTTGTATTGACTGCTGATATTATCCCCATCGTCCCAGTCTTCGTCGTCGTCGTCGTCATCGTCGTCGTCGTCGTCATCGTCATCGTCATCATCATCATCTTCATCATCATCGTCATCATCATAATCACCATTATCCCCATCATCGCCATCACCAGCAACTGCATGAGCAGCAACAGCGTGAGCTGCAGCAGCCACTCGAGGTCCAGTGCTAAACACAAAAATTTCCTTGTTTCTGTTGTAACTACCACGACTTGGCCAGTTCTTACCACGCCGGCCCTACAGACTTCAGTAACGCGTCGATTCCAATATCCCTGGCAGGCCCAATGCTGCTGTTGTCATTATGTCCAAGCGTCTAAGACGCTAGTTGCATCCTGCATCTTCCGTGGATACCAGTTAGAACCCAATCTTTTATACCTGTCTTACCGTGAGTGGAATGTTTTACTTCTCTCTGGTCTTACACGCAATCCTCAGCTGTGCCAAAAATAGCATAACTAGCAAAAAGAGGTTAAACTGGGCTTATGCACACTCTAGTATTTGCGATTTTTCTCAAGGATTTTGCTCACATTCAGCTATGCATTATACAATGATTACATGATGTTGCACACAGTTTAGTGCACATTTTTAAAACACTAAACGCTAATTTGATGATATATACATTGCACACATGTAGAAAGTATAGTGAAGATTAGACATGCGTGTGGTCGCATGGATGTTTGAATATTTTGTATTCTTTATACAGTTGAGTTTTTTCAAGGACGATGATCTCGTTTATATACAGAGTAAGTTGTATAATGGCGGTCCGTGCACAAAGAACGCCAAAGTCATCGGTACGCAGTAGCAGTCATTTACATGACTCTATGGTGAAGCACCCTTCATGTTTCAGCTTCCTGCAGAAGCATTGAGACAGAAGCACTCCTCACGTTAGCGGTAACAGGGTACTTTTAGAGCTTACTGGTCCACGTCCACATTGCGATATTCTTTCTGTTTATCGTTGCTAGTCATGTACGGAGACTAAACTAAATGATTTTATGTATTCGCTGACGGGCCATGTCCAGTGTGCGCATGGTGACAGACTGTCCTACAGACGATGCTGCTCCTCCATGCACTCTCGCAGGTGGGTGCTGGGTGGGGGGTCGTAGGGGGGGGGTGAGTTGAAGGAGGCCATCCGCACCCGGGGCAACGGATGACCTTTACTCTGGAAGGTCATTCGACAGAAGCCGGGTTGCATCATACCTTCGTTTGTGTGTGTGTGTGTGTGTGTGTGTGTGTGTGTGTGTGTGTGTGTGTGTGTGTGTGTGTGTGTGTGTGTGTGTGTGTGTGTGTGTGTCTGTGTGTGTCTGTGTGTGTCTGTCTGTGTGCGTGTTTGCAACCCTCGAAAGGATTCTTTTATTGCCTCATTCATTTGCAACCGAACTATAGTTTCTCGTGTCATCACTGTGGTTGTATCGAGCACCTGCGTGACGTTGTAGTGACTGGCACCAACGTATTACAGGTAACGTCTTATGCCGACTACGTCACAACGTTGAGCACCCTTGAACCCGAACCCCGGTGTCTAGACGGAACGAGCCACAGTGTATTGGGTGGATGGCCCAAGTGTGATAGATCTCTCCAGTCGTTCCGTACGCTCTAGCTCATTTGTAAGTGTAGAACAGCGCTATTTTGGGATGATGTAATTATACAGTGTTTACTTTTATATTATATGCATTTTTCATCGGTATAACTGTGCGTGTGTTTTGGGTGTCACGTATACAAGCTCTGTCGGTGAGAAAACGATACGTCTGTCTTGTGTAATGTAGTGCGTCCTTGTGTCATACACGCGTATGATGACAATCGGATCTCATTCGTGTACAGTCCCGAACAAGACTGATGAACGGCGTCGTTATTTGTGTTCAGTAGCATTTGACGCTGGTTTATGGTGATGAGCAATTTCTCTGCGTGTATTCGCATCTTCGGGAAATGTTGCAAAGTGATGCACTAACTCCCTCCTTCGTCCCGCGGACCCTCGCAACAACTGCAGGGAACCGCGCCGCCGCCGTCGACGTTTAGTCATTGTGCAACAGTGTCACACTACACCGGTTGTGGGTGTCAACACGTGGACTGCTACACCTTGTAAATACCGGCTCCCCGAAGACTCGCCCTGTGATTAACTAAAACGTAACCGATGCCTAGAAACATCATGGTGAATTGTGACAAGGCGTCAAGTCCCTAAGTTGTACAACGTTCGAGCAATCAATTTTCACCTTGGTGGGATCGGTGTCTTGTAAGTAGATCGTACAGTGTGCAGGATTTCGTGCAATGTGCAACAGCCTGATAGCCTGAATCTGTACTCAGTTTCGGAGCTAATGTAGTGTTGCCATGTCATGTTGACGCATTTTGAAGATTTTCTCATGCTCTCCTCTGGACGATTTCATTCAGCTGAGGGTAGATTCGGGACGGACAGACCGAGGTCTCGATCGGACTTTATTTTACCCCAAATACTCCACACCACCTCAGCTGAAAGAAATCGCCTGACGCCAGCCAAGATAAAAATATATGAGGTACAGTGTACATATAACCATATTGAAGAACTTGTGTCAATCTATCACTTTTTACTTGTTACATTATGTCTGTTTATCCTGTGATTCTCAGGCTTTCTTTCCTTGTGGACATCTCATGCCGCCGTCGTTCATTATCTTGTATTTCACGTATGAGTCTAGTTAGTCAAATTTTATAGTTGAAGGAACTTACGGAGGGATGATTGATTATTAATGTTTTATCGCCCAAAGTCTGGTGGATGCCATTGTTTGTTTAAAGAGGGTAGATGACTCTTGCAGTGTTATATAAATCTGACA
>NC_134815.1:45681367-45733710 GCF_046742065.1 Oratosquilla oratoria | reverse complement strand
ATGATATTTTTTTTAAATCATTTTTGCAGCCTTTATTTCATGGTCAGAGAGATTGCATAGCTTTTACGTGGATCTTTTATGTTGTGTCATGTTCCACTGTTGTTTCAAGTCACCCGGCAACATAAATGGATTACTTTTACAAAACTGAAACAAAACAACACAACGGATTATAACGGTTACCAGCATGTGACCAACGTTGGCAACTATCTCGTGGTACCTCTGGTGAAATAGAGGTTTAAGCTCATTACACACGTCACTGTTACTGACACAAAAGTTGACAACATATCTTTGTGCAGTTGAATACTGGAAAGAACGAGCTGGGAAATAAAGAAAATAATTTTTTTTTACAAATACAAATGTGGCAACATTTCATTAGCGTGGACGCTCGGGGGCGGGAACGGGTGTTAAGTTTATAGCAAATCCTTTTGTTTCTCTGTCCTCGGTTTTACGCAATTGGAGACTATATGATTAGATCATGCCCCATACATTGTTCTCTTAAGTGCCTGTTGGAGGATCCACGCCTCTTAGCACTGATGGATGTGGGCCAGGATTTTGTAGTATGTTTGACGCGTTCACCCGCGAATGGAGAACGAAACCGATGCGTGGCATATATATATATATATATATATATATACATATATATATATATATATATATACATATATATATATATATATATATATAGGTATGTATGTGTGTGTGTGTGTGTGTGTGTGTGCAAAATAACCACAGGAGAAGGAAAAAATAGCTAAAGGAAAAAGCATACAAAGAAATTTAACAGAATCCTGCTTAATATCACGCAAGTTTGATTAAAATATTAATTTAAGCTATGGACAATTTAAATGTGATAAATTGGTAACCCAAATGGTGACCCTTATGTGTTAGTCAGGTCGATAGAGGTAAGGTCATTCCCCCTTCCCGCATTGTATTGTCTCCCCCCCCCCCCCATGGTTGCTACCTGATACTTACATTTAAACACAACTCTGTATCTCTGTCATTTAGTCTGAAGATGTAATATACGAAAGTACTTACTGTCTACAAGTTTCCCTTCTGTGGTTATTTGCATTTTTGTATCACGGTGATGTGATTGCTTGCATATATATATATATATATATATATATAATATATATATATATATATATATATATATATATAGAGAGAGAGAGAGAGAGAGAAATATTAATGTTGGGGTATTCCTCAGTGCTGATTCAACTATTTTTCTAATATTTCTAAAGGGCAGTGGACTCCTGACATTATTTCACGCGCGGCAGTGAGTAGGCTGGTACGAAGCTTACAACCCCGCCTCACCCTCACCCTCCTCCGCCACCCCATTTTACCCCGCGTCTGAGTAATGCCATCAGTCCACGTTCCCTCTCTTTTCTGTGTTTCTGTAGCTTATAAGTCCCCTTTGTCCTCTGTCTTATGTACTTTCCTGAAGAGGGCTACAGTTGATAGCCGAAATATAGAATCTTCTTTCATTCGAAGTTTATTTTCTCCGACTGTGGGTTTCCTGTGTGTCATTTACAAATGTGCTACTACATTTCTGTTTAGAATATATATATATATATATATATATATATATATATATATATATATATGTGTGTGTGTGTGTGTGTGTGTGTGTGTGTGTGTGTGTGTGTAAACCCAGTGTAGTGTTCTTCATTGGTTGGAGACCAAAGGCATCGGCTGACCCTGGATCATTCGGATAAAGATCTTGGACTCGATGACGAAGTGAACCTGATAGAACGAGGAAGACAGTAAACAAACAATAATCAACAAATAAAATGCACTTAGTAAGTAAAAAGATGACTTAATTGATCAAAATAGTTACATAAGTAAATGAATAAATAAACATTTAAGTAAAAATAAAGGACGTGGGCAAGGCGAGACTTGGTGCATGGTCGTTGTGATGGTATACGCTGGGCTGTGGTTTCGCGTTTCAAATTACTCCAGAGCTCTGTCCAATAGGAGGGACAGTGGCGTGTGCTCTGTCTTTTTATGCATGCGCGCGTGTGTGTATGTATTCACCTTGGTCTTTGGATCACATGTTGGACTCGTGATCGACAGCTATTTCCCTCCCGGAAGAGAGCTCAGAGCTCGTATGACCGATCTATGGGTAATGCTATGACCTTACACGCACACACGCAACGAACTCCTTGCCCACGAGAGTTGGAGTAACGACTCGAAGCGCAGCGATACTGAAATAATTTCACCCCTGGGCAGGATTGGAACCAGGTACCCCAGCACAGCCGTGCTGATACTCTGGGACTCTACCAACCGTGCCACCGATTCGTATGTATGTGTGTAAGTGCACGTGTTATTGTGTTTGTATATACGCTTGTGTTTAATTGTACTATACATAAAGGAACGACGTTTTTGAGGTCCCATATCTGTTGTAACATCGATCCTACTTGGCTTTTTATGATATTTTTCAATTTGTTTACATGACAGTGTGATGTCTTCTCGTCCCAAACCAAGTTCAAGGAGTCTGTTTCAGTTACAAAGGAGGAGCACGCCGACAAGGAGACCTTTTGGTCTATAACTAGGTCGGATGCGAAAGAAAATTATAATAGATAAATTATAATGATCAAATAGTAATGAATAGAATAAATAGGTAAAGTTGCATAATAAAACGGGTAAACAATGAATAAAATGAATTGACAGATAAATAGTAATAAATTATAATCAAGCAAATAATAAACAAACAGACAAATAAATTACAGCATCTTAGGTGTTTATCTAACGAATCTTAAAGCTTCGAACTGAACTACATTGCACTGCCTCTGCAGGAAGTTTATTCCATTCATTAACTACACGGTTGGCGAAGTTGTTTCTACCCACTTCCAAATTAAATCTATTTCTTGATAGTTTGAGGACCATTATTTCTTGTCTGATTCTCATTCAGTGTGAAAATGTTGTCACTTTTGATACCAATTCCCTTTAGAATCTTAAAAACCTGTACCAAAGTCACCTGAGTCTACTCTTCTTTAGGGAAAACAGATTCATATGTTTTAGTCGATTTTCGTATGATTTATTTTTGATATTTGGAATCCTACTTTCTTCTCTCTGACCTGATCACCGCGATCGTGACTTCTTTCTTTTCTGTCTTATAATGGATTTGTGTTTCCGATCGCGCACGTGCAAATAGTAGAGTAAAAGTAACCTGAGCTTTTGTATGTTGCGGGTGAGGCATAAGGATGTCTGGAGCGCGCACACACACACACACACACACACACACACACACACACACACACACACACACACACACACACACACACACACACACGCACACACACCTTCTCCCTCCCTCCCTCCCTCCCTTAACTCCGTGCATAACAGAACGGGGTGTCAACTCGCAGTACTGTGATGCTTTGCAGGTGAACCTGATATCACTACACCAGCAAGTTACTGCGAATGTGTTTGCGTGTGTGTGTGTGTTTTATCATATCCGTGATGTTGCTTGACGCCTCTGTTCATGCTCACATTCGGGGACACAATGGCCGTAAGCAAACGAGGCAATGCGGTTGGACATTTAGGAGAGGATGATCCAACAAGAACGCCCGGTTTTGTTTTGGTTGTACTATTCATGGTTGCTATGAAGGGGTTTTGGTGAGATATTTTTCTGGTGTCATCTTATTCATTATATTCGGCGAAGCCCTATATATCTCTAGGGTGACCAATGGTTCACGCCGTCATTATGACGGTACACCATATATCTCTGAGGAATTTCCCTGTTCGGCATCGGGGACGTGCCAGTTAGCAGTGGGTCCTGCGACTGTGTGTGTGAGCTGCTCTTTGTCTCATCTTTCTTACAAAACCTGTTGAATATGGGTGACCCTGCAGAGATTTCCTCCCTATCGGCATAACTTTTGAAATCATTAAGGTCCTCAAGCCTATCCACAACGTCAAGGTGTCAACTTTCGGATAGGATGTGTATGTGTATGTGTGTATATATATATATATATATATATATATATATATATATATATATATATACAGTATATATATATGCAAAGTAGACCAATTGAAAAAAGAAACTAAAGAAGCAGAGCGCTTTACTTTGCAAAGTGAACACACCCGTGTTCTTATTGACACACACACACACACACACACACACATATATATGTGTGTGCACATATATATATATAATATATATGCAAAGTAGACCACTTGAAAAAAAAACTAAAGAAGCAGAGCGCTTTACTTTGCATAAATGAACACACCCGTGTTCTTATCGACATATATATATATATATATATGTATATATATATATATGTATATATATATGTATATATACATATATATATACATATATATATACATATATATAATATATATATACATATATACACACGTGTATGTGTGTATAAAACCTCTAACTTGACTTTGCCAATGCAAGGGTCCTCTTGAATATTTTGAAATTTGAAAACAAACCATATACGATTTGGGTTGCAGGAAGACAGACACGTGGTAAATGTTGAGTTAAATCATCAGTCGTACCTAGATAAATCCAACTAAGTAATTCCACAAATGCACGGAAGAGCACTCGTACTTAGTGATGCTGTGTCACTTTTAAGTTTTAAGAAAAGCATCAGAACTCCACTTGGGGAGCATGTTATATGTCAGTAAAATCCAGATGGTGATTAAAGGGTTTGAAACTGATTATTTAGTTAACATTTTTGAGGAGGATACTATTTGAAGTTTGATAAAACAAATAATATGACGAAAACGAAATTGGTGAAATGTAGAAAAAGAAAGTTTGCAGGTACATGAGATAAAAGGATTTTTTTTCTCCAAATCCGAAGGTTTATCAGGAAAGGCCCTAGGTTGCTCGACTTTCGTAAGCCGTGAAATTTCACCTCTTGCAGAGGAGAGGAATGGGTTGTGTCATCCGATAGAGCACGTGGCTAAGTAGAGGAATCCTCTCACTCTCTCTTGTTGTAGCCTCCGACTTGATAACCAAGAAGAGACGTGATTTCCCTCCAAGTCGCGGAATGAAAGGGAAATAAACAAAATATGTGAATCGGTGGGGGTTGCGCGGTCACGCGGAAGCGCACTTCGCCGGACGGACGCGTGGCAGGAGGGTATAGAGTCGGTGTTCGATTGCGATCAGGGATCTGGGATGAAGTGTCAACCATAAACATCCGCTGACCCATCTTTCAGAACCCCCTGGCACAAGGTTATTAGTGATAAAACATCAATACTTTTATTCCTCTATATTTGTTCTACACACTCCTACAAAAATCAGGAGTTGTAACCAAACTATAAATACCCAACAATATAAAAGGTGACACAATATATCAACACTCCCACAGCCAAAGAAACTACGTCTCCATATAGGCCCACTCAGGACTGGTTAAACCAATAGGTAAAATACAAAATGTCTGTAAGGATAGAGACTCCAGTAACCCATTGACTATGAATAAAATCGACTGGTGTTACGTAACCAGAAGGAAAATATGTCGCCATTTGCAATAATAAAAAAAAAACCCTCAAACACTCGTGTAATTTGTTCCTCTTTGAAATGCTACAGATCCCTTTCCAACTTTCTGTGGAAATTTTGAGTTTGGTGACGGTGGACCTCTCTGGAGAAGAGTCGATTTCGATCTCGTCTCGGCACAGTCAATTGGATCGAGTTCGAGTCCTGTACAGGACCTGGTCGTCCTCCACAGGACCTAGTCGTCCTTCTAGCACAGGTGGAGATGCGGTATTTGGGGAAACTTGAGACCGTTAGTCTCCACGACGGTTATTTTATCTTTCTATCATTCGTTCTCTCTTTCATTCTTTTTATCTTTCTTTTTCATCCTTTTATTTTTGATTTTTTTTCTTTAGCACAGTAACACACCTCATTGGCAGACAAATGTATTAAGAGATCATACAACGGTTATTTTATCTTTCTTTTTCTTTCTATTGTCTATCATTCGTTCTCTCATTCTTTTATTTTTCTTATTTATTTTTTCTTTAGCACCGAAACACACCTCATTGGCAGACAAATGTATTAGAGATCATTCATAACAGGGCGAGTCGGCACCTAAAAGAAGTGAATAATTCGTGAATAACAGTAAAAAAAATGTATTCCTTCCACGTCAGCCCTTTCTACTGAATAAGATCTTCTGGCGGCTGTGGGTGGAACCAGTGAATATGTCTCAAACCGCAGCGAAAGGGTTCGTTGATTTAGCTGTTGTAAGTGGAGATAAGTGCGGGATTCGAACCGACAACTAAACGAATGCGAGATGAGCACGCTTACGATGACGTCACCTGCGGACAAAAGAAGGGAAGTTGTAAAAAAGGTGAAAGTCTTTTGAAAAGGTGATATGGAACCTAAAAGAGAGGAGGAGGAGGAGGAGAGAGGATGTATTAGGGTGGCTTTAAATAAAACTCAGTAAATTATTAAGTAAATTTTTCACAGCACAGACAAACGTGCGTACGCTTTTGAAGCAGTACCAATACTATCCCCACGCCAACCTTGCGTGGCGTGGCGCGAAAAGCATACATGAATCGCATTTACGATTACAAAAAAAAAAAAATGCTCACAGAAATATACAATAATAAATATATAGTAATAAATAAACAATACTGTAAATATGTATATATATTACAGAAATATGTCACCATTACAATGAATCCCAGTGGAGATAAGAGAGGAAGTTTTTGAATGAAAGGAAAACCAGTAACGAGATGAGGTTATATGAAAAAGAGAAGTAAACAGATTAAATTCAACCGAAAAGTGACAAGAAATCCAAAGGAGAGAGATGATCAAGTTCAGAGAAGAGAAGAAAACGGCAGAAGACGAAGTTCACGAGGAAGGTGAAGTAAATAAAAAAAAAAAGAAGAGAAGATTGAAAAAAAAAGAAAACGGAAAACGGGAAGTCCAAAAGAAATGGGGCTGGCAGGAAATATAAAGGGAGACGATGTTTGGTAATTAAAGGGACGAGTTCAAAGGAGAGGAAGAACATATCCCAACGGGCTGGGAATATTGATGTTCTGGTGGTTTGAAGACACTACGAGGAAGACCTCGTGGTAGAGGAAGAAAGAGAAAGTAAAACGAAAGAGGATTAAAAGCACGCAGGTGACTGACCACGTGTGGTCAGCGTTTGGCTCTAAACAAAAACCAGCTTTGCGATTGAGTTCACGATGAAACGATTGTAGAGGCGATTTGGGAATATGATCAATGACATCACCCTGGCACTACTGTGGTAAGGGAGCGTTGGTCACACGGGAGGAGTTACGCAACTAATCCGATGAGGATGACGATGATGTCCAACTTCCAGACGCTGCTCACTGTCTGGAAATATATATATATATATATATAATTTATATATATATATATAATTTATATATATATATAATTTATATATATATATATAATTTATATACTAGACCACCCGTGACCCGTTGGGTCAAATAAAATCTTAAATGATACGTTGTTAATAAAATGGTCAATAAAATCTTTATTAAGACAATGCCCTTATATTTACAACATTCTTTGAATGATTTAAAAACACTTTAATATTTTCCTTTTGCTTAACTGTACTCAGCGCAACATATAATTGTCCCGAGTATCTGAAACAGTGGAAAGATTATCAGTGAAAAATATCTAATTTTAAGCGTTGCAATATTGCATGTTGTTAACATGTCATATCACGATATATATATATATATATATATATATATATATATATATATATATATATATATATATATATATATATATATAATTCAGTGAAAACAGTCGTCTGAGACATACATACAGCACTGGTTTGTAATAAATATGATTTACCCAAAATCAGTAAAAATCAACAGAAAAAAATGAAGTAATTATTCCACGCGTAATAATTCTGGGTGATGATAATGATGTATAGTTAAGAGAATGTAATATTTTAGTTTTGTGGTAGCTTTTTTTACATATAATGACAGCAGGATCACGAGCGTATTCTTTTTGTATGGTATGGAGACTAAAAAAAAAAAAAAAAAAAACATTCCAAGAGTTGTTTTCTCATACGAAACTCCATTGCCTTTTTTTGTTTATTTGCCGAGTTCATAATTGACTGGACTCCCTTGCCCAGTCGTCCGGTTGTCGCCATTTTTGTTGATGTACCGATTTCCACTAAAGGACCCATTTTCACGGTCAAACAGTTTGACAAACCCGGTTTGTCAGACAAGTGTTTGAAGTGATATTTGACCATGTGAATGGGGGTATTTGGTCGTCAAACACGTTTGTCGAACGTGTTTGACAACCAAATACCCTATTCACACGGTCAAACATCACTTCAAACACTTGTTTGACAAACCGGGTTTGTCAAACCGTTTGGCCGTTTAAATGCCTCCTTAAGCGCTCCCAGAAGGCGTGAGGCGATTCCAGCAAATAAACAGGATTGTAAACAAACAAACAGATGAACAAATAAAACAGACGGGCAAATAGACAAATACGATAATCGCGATTACTGATCATTCACGAAAATACTCGACATCTAATCGATTACTGATATGATAAACAAAAACAAAAAAAAGATTCTTTGTGAATTTAATATTTTGAAAAAAATACCGTAACTCGAGTAAGATTACTTAAAGAAAAATGTTGGAATAATGGTTTATATCTGGTATATATGAATTTACCAACAGAGAAACGAAATAGGTAAGAGTGTTATATGATTCCAAATAATGAACTAATCCTGATTTTGAAGTATTTCGTTGAATGGAAACGACAATTCTCGACATTTTGGGATGTGCGGACAAAGGACTACAAAGGTGGAGCATGCCGACAGGAGACCTTTTGGTACACATCTAGGTTGGATGCAAAAAAAAAAATCATAATAAAATAAAAACTACAATAATGTAAATAAATAAAATATATACATAAATGCATAGGTATAGTTAAATAATAAACAAACAGGTAAATAGTAAATAATAATTGACATATAACTAATAATAAATGAAAATCAGACAGACAAATTATAACAAAAACAAATAATATAAAATAAATTATAATCATTACAGCATCTTGCATATGTGTTTATCTAAATGGTTCTTAAAGCTTCGAACAGTAAATCACAAATTGTGGGAAGAAATTGTGAGATTTGCAGTTCGGAGATAACTTCGTTCATATTCACGAAAAGATGGTTAGTTATGAAAGGTAAAATATGAAATATGTTCAGTAATACTGTACTTATAATGTGAAGTTCTAAGATAGTTTTCGGTCGTGGAAGAAGCGGTTGAGGAGGATAGTCATGGGACTTTGGGTCCTCGTTCAGTTAAAGTGAGAGAAAGAAAGAGAGGGAGAGAGAGAGACGATTAAATAATAGTCAGGAGATGTCCGCTGCCACCATTTAATGTTGTGGGTGGCTAAATAAGTACGAAATTACAACTTTTAAGAAATGATATATTTGGATATACACTCAAACAACAAATGCGTGCACCCGCAACAAGGCCGTTTTCGAAACTGACGCCACGCTCTCGTTCGCGCCAAAACAAAGACACGCATCGCATCTGCGATATCTAATACAAAAAATCTTATACATAATATAAATACATTTTCTACATAACATAATATAATTATTACAATAAATACTAAAATAATACAATATATATATTATACACCATGCCAACACAATCCTAATGCAACGATATATCTTGATTCTGTCGACATATTCCCAACAATGTCACTTGGCTTTCGTTCTCAGACGAATCTATTATAATTAATTCGCGGAGCGGATCCTAGACTTGAAGGGGCCACGGTCGACCACTATTCCGTAGGCAGGGGTGCGATGGGGGTGTCTGCCCAGCCCTCAAGTTCACAAGGACACCAACTGACGCTCATCGCAACATCATCTAGACCCGAGTTTCTTAACCCGGGGGTGCTGAAATCAGCTTCAGGGGGTGTGAGGAAATGCTGAATATATGGCGGTACTGTACTTCACTTTCCTATATCTTTCTAGTAATCAAATGTTAATCAGAGTTGTGTGGGTGCTAGACTACCTAGCCCTGACTACTACAGGGGAAGAACCCTTAGGGTCGGAAGAAGTATGTGAACGCGGGGGGGGGAGGGGCACGGAGGTGAATTGAATCGCCTGGCGACAGACAGGGGAAGAGGGGACAGTGCCACCCGGTACGTAAGGGACATGGCTGTCAACATTACTCAACATGTTCTGTACTTGATACGTCCAGGTTGTAGGTGAATGGAATCGTCGAGCGGGAACAAGAATGAGATCTGTCGAGAAGATCGCCTTGCCCAAGGGTGGTGGGTTCGTTAGTTGACATCTTGGCCACTGTTACCAGCGCTTCTATTCACGTGGACCTTCACCCCTCTTCCCATTCTTGATTGACGTCTGATATAGTTACCATTTTTAATTGGTAAATATTGGTAAGAGAGGGATTTAAACGAACTCAAGCTCTCTTTGGACTTATAGAATATCCCCATTACATAAATTATATATACAATCAATATTTTATTACTTTGTACATTTATACAATAATGTTACATTCAGATGCTTTTCACCTTATAAGGGCTATCCTAGTTTGTGGTAACATTACTTACAATATATAATTTGATTACCATGGACGCGTATAATAGTTCTTAAATTACAGTAATTTTATTTACAAAAATGCTATATGCTTTAAGGGGAGACTACAGTAGTGGCGTGTTGCCACACGTCCCTGTCGGTCTTGTTCCTGCGAAGGAACTCCCTTGCATTGAGGGTTAAGGAGCTATCTACTATGTGTGTACCACGTCAAACACGCTCGCTTCAGCATGTAAACACTTACACTCCTTGTGAACGAGGTCAAACTGATATCTTGTTTATTTGGCTACAATGACGTCATTGATAGGTGGTACTGTGCGTGTCCGCATGGGAGATTGTTGGGTTGTGGAAGGGTGCGTGCGGCTATGAGGAGTCGTAGCGTTTGTCTCCCCCCCCCTTCCCCGGTTAATTTTTTTTTTTTTTTTTTTTTTTTTCCCTAAAACCCAGGGGATTCTTCTTAGGTGATGGAGTTTTCCTCCGCAACAGCAAAGAGAACTCAACGTTTCCTCGATGTTATTAGTTCATTCTTATCCCCGCCAAGGTGGGTTAAATTGTATCAAACCTTTTCCTCACGTCGTCTGACTTGAGAGTCGTTTATTGCAACTGGCGCCAGGCGATTTTATTCACAAAGAGAGTGTTGATGCCCTATTCCAATGCGTCGTCACGCTTCAGAATCATTACTCGCTGAAAATCCCGTCACCATCCTCTTCGCCTCGCTTCGCTTTGCTTCGCCTTCGCCTTCGCCTTGTCTCGCCTGGAGTTAATTTCCTTTGACGACCAAGTTATTGCCGCATAAACGTTGCCGAATGGATTTTGTGACACCCTGTAAGCCTCAAGAGGACACGCGGCAACACGTGCGAAAGCTTTCCAGGTCCTCCCTGCCGTTGAATGAAATCGTCTGGTTCTAGGTGGAGAAGAATGCAGAGGATTACAAAGGCGGAGCATGCCGACAGGAGACCTTTTGGTCCATATCTAGGTCGGATGCGAAAAAAATCATAATAACAAATGAATAAATAAAAACTATAATAATGTAAATAACAAATAAAATACATAAATCAATGCATAGGTATAGTTAGATAATAAACGGGATTGGTCCTTGCGAGCTCTATTCCTCCTACCCACTTTACTCCTCCTTTCTTGTAGATATTCCTCACCAGCTGACAATGAACTCTTCGGACACGAGACGGAGGAGTCTTCAAGCTCAAGAGGTCTGCTCGTCGTATGATGGAGCTCTTCGTCCAAACCAGCTGGTATGGTCAAAACCAGAACCATCTGGGCCCCAGGCACTGGACTCTGGTGTCTGCTGGATATCCAACCCAATTTTGGTGTTGTGCATGTCCCTCCCTCTCTCCCCCCCCAAAAAAAAGGGGGGGGGTGGAGGGCGAGGGCTCAGACTCCCTGAAAGAAGACACTTGAACTCTCCGATGGGAGGGAGGGAGTGAGGGACACCTTTGGGAATGCACCTGTGCTGTTCTTAGAGATCATTGTTGCCTCCTTTCCTTCACTCCTCCCCCCACCCTCTCTTTCCCTCGTTCTGCTCAAACAATGAAAACGATTAAGGCCAGACGATTTCATTCATTCGCGAGGGCCCTCTGCCTGAAAGAAAGGGGTTGATTAGACCTATCTCGCATCTCGTTTTCGTGGTCATTTCCTTCACTGGGCTGTTCATCTCTGTAGTACTTCTTGGTGCTCGTCAGACGAATGTATTCTGTTCCCGATGGAGGCCCCACCCACTGTCCCTTGTAAAGCTAATCCAAGAGGGAGAGACGTGCTTGACGGAGGTCGGAGTGGGTCTAGGCGTGCACATGAGGGAAGGGAGGGAGTGGAGGAGGAGGCACAGTTACGTGAGGAGTCGTGACGGCGACGCGGTCGGGGAGCGTCTTTGAGACGCTTGGCAAGGACAACGGGGTCTCAACGTGGAGTCGGAGGGTCCGGTACAAGAACGGGGGCCAGTTACTCGAGTGCTCCGGTGGGGAAAGCACTCAGTCGGACGGGACCGTGTGTCTGTGGCATTCGGGGAAGGGGAGACGAGCGCCAGAAGAATTTTTTGTTTATCGAAAGAAGTACAGTAGCCTCTGCAAGACGCGGCGTGTTCTCCCTAACATCTATTCCTTTCCCGTCAAAAGTAGTTTCAAGATCATACAGCCGACACCTCACATCCAAACACGGTTGAAGATTTTTTTTTTGTAACCACCGTTTCTCGTCTACGTGTGTTTGCTCTCACGCGCGTGTGCTGTTGGTGTTGAATTGCGGCTTGGTGTCGTGATTCCACCTGGTCGCTGATCACCACCACCACCACCACCAGTATCCTTCCCCCGTCGTCGGAATGACGGTCATACGCTACGGAAGCACGGCTACCAAGCACACGCCTGTGCCCATGCCGACCATCACCGAACCGCCAACGATGTCGGTGCAGGAGAAGCTGAACAAAATCTTCGTAAGTAGATAATGTCATGGGCTCCCGAGAGAGTTGGATCCTCTTCTTCGGCGAGAGGTTCTCGGGAGTGAGGGGGCGTTCTTCGGGAGTTTACACACGTGGTCCTCTGGATGGGTCTTCTGGCTCGGTGGGGCAGGATGGTGGAGGTTGTGGAGGAAGAGAGTGGAATGGGGCTTTGTATGTTGGAGTAGGAGTCTAAAGTTGTAGATTCGAAGTGAGGGGTGTAAAGAGCAAGATCCCCCCCCCCCCATGGGATGAGCGGGAAAGCGGAAGCATTGGGGACTTGCCTTCATTACGTTAGATATCTATTCAGGGACTCGTTTGCAGATTGCATATATATATTTATATATATATATATATATATATATATATATATATATATATATATATATATATATATATATATATATATATATATATATATATATATATATATATATACATTTCAGTTTCTGCATGTGGCCTCCATTGGGTCTCCCGATGTTGATGGCTAGGATTAAAGTGCATTGTGGTTGTTAAAATGTATCTGTAATCACTGGGACCCATTCAGTGTTGTATATATATATATATGTATATATATATATATGTATATATATATATATATATTTATATATAATATATAAATATATATATATAATAATATATAATACATATTATATATATATATATATATATTATATATATGTATATAATATATATACATATATATATATATATATATATATATGTATATATATAATATATATATATGTATATATATATATATATATGTATATATATAATATATATATATTATATATATGTATATTATATATATATATATATATATATATATATATATATATATATATAGCTTCGATCCCGGACTTTATGGTTAGGAGTCCTGTATGCTGCCCCACAAAGGGCTGGAACTTGATACAAATGCCATTTTCTATCAACTGTTGCAAAATTTGGTCCTCATTGGGGAATTTGCCCCAAGTTTGGAAACAACTATTATATCATTTTTATTTCTTCCAACGATTGCTATCAAATAACCTGACACATCATCATCATCATTATTGAAGTTAATTTTAAATTTAATGAGAGCATTATTGAAAAAAACTCTTCAATTGTTACATATAATGGAGGGTAATGTTGTTGTTGTTGTTGTTGATCTACGCTCCCACCTGTAATATATATGTATATATGGAATTTAGTACAAAATACGTTTTGATATAGAAATAAATTACAAATGGTGACAAAACTTACTTGTAAAGGTGTCACTGACGACGTCAGCGAATGTCGTACGTCTTGTCGATGTGTCTTTACTGCCTGCAACTTGGGAAAGACACTTGAAGAAGGTTCACTAGGAGTCGATGAATGTTGCACGTTTCATTGATTTTGATGACGTACCTTTACCATCTGCGAATTATAATACATCAATAACAATAACGATAATATTATCAAAATATATCAGTAATGATAATATCAATAATCATATTACAGATAACGCCATAAATTATACATACAGATTGCACAACGGTGTGTCTTCGATGAATCTAATAAAATATGTTTCCTACATTGACTACAGGGAAAACATATGTGGTTTTTCGGGCGTTGTAGACCTCACAAAAAACATTGTTTCTTCCTCATGGTGGGTGTAATATCATCTTTAAAATAATACTCAAACCTTGTGTCGTTGTAGACGTAGGTAATGAGTATATGATCATGTCAAACAATAAGGCTTTTTTTATAAAGCGTATTTTACCTTGAAAGTGGCACTTGAGTAAAGCCTTTTCACGACTGAAATCAACACACTACTGCGAATGACTTCCCTAAAAAAAAATTGTAAAAAAGAAAAAAAAGATGAAGAAAGAAATGTACTGTACAACACGTGCTCTGTCACGAAATGTATATTCAAGTACTTTCTGTTGACGGGCAGCCTAATCGAACAAAAGGCCCCATCCACGACATTGTCAAACGAATACAATGATAACGTACGCCATGGAAAATGTACATCCTGTTGACCAATTTACGCTTACTCGAAAAAAAGAAGAAGAAAAAAAAAACCGCATCTACGACTATGATAACGTACGCCATCGCCCACTTCCTGCTAAGCCCAGGGTCAGAGACATCAACACCGCCCCATCTATCTATCTATACACCAATCACATTCTAACAACACCTACAACGTCACCGTATGACCTTCGTACACCACACCCACTCACATACAATCACCAATCAAAAGATACAACAGTCACATACAACCAATCAACACACAGAACGTCAACAGCTAAGCAATCACCCACCTCTCGTACGCGTGACGTCATCCTACGCACGCACTTACACCGCAGCAGCAGCACTACTTTCGGACTCGATTTGACATTTTCGTTACTATTGCCCCACAGGGGTTGACAGCAGTCCTCGGTCCCTCCCACAGATCTATCCGAGAAGAAACTTTGGACTGCTACTGTATGTTGTATGGGTGTAGTTCGGGACTGTTTCTGCCTCATCGAATGAAAGTAGTATGGGGGGGGGGGGGCAGGGAAGCAATTGCCGCTTGTCACCTCTCCATGTATGAAAAAGCGTAAGAATTACAGGTGAGGCTGATAGAAAGAGATCCTGGGCCCAGTCCGGACACCGATTGTCAGCCCCTCAGGGCTGTGCCTCCTTTTGGAAGTGAGGGGGTGGATTTTGAAAATGGTCAGCTCCGCTGTCCGTTTTGTAGGACCGCCATATTGGTCCCCTCACAATAATTTTGTTATTATCTACATTCTTATCTTGTTCTAGATATTTCTTGTGTGACTACCTAGTTTTTCTAACTTAAATCACTACAAATGCCACCAGTTAATCTGCCTCTTTTGCTTTACGATTTGGATGTTATTAACTATTCCACGTACCTCTTTAACCCATTTTAATAACGCTCACATGTTACCCTGCTAACCTATTGTTTCTTCCTCCACAACAGGCGATTTTCTTCGTTCACCTCACCTTAAGCGTTTGGTCAGTAAATAACCGCGTGATGTCATGTAAAGGCTACGGCTGGTTTTGCTTCTTTTGTTTTATTTTTGTCCAGTACAGTAATGCCCTATTACCTGCACCTTCCTTGGCGTCCGCCCACCCTCGTGGCTCCGAGTGGAATGCGCGTAGCATTTGTCTTTTGTTGCTGTATAGATGTCGGGTTGAGCTTATGATAAAGTAACGCGTTTTGTGTTGTGCATTTGTTTGTATCCGTGTGGGTATTTTGTTTTTGAACACGCTTTGTTGATTTTGATTTTTATGAAGGTAAGTAGTAGATAAAGTCCCTGATTTTTAATGGATTGTTAATGATTAATTGCTGAAGAATGTTGAATAGATTTAAGGTGTTTACGCCAGCATGCCAAGCTTGTAATTATTTTCCTGATTGGCTTTGTATATACGTAGGTGTGATACACTATTATTATGTAAATAAGCTAGTGGTTGTATTTTATAGAATTAGTATTGAACTTAGTATTATTATGTCATAATGTAGTAATTACAGCATATTTATAATTCATGCGAGATCTATATTAGTTTGATATATTTGATGTTTTTTTTTTATAGCGAACGCGAAGACAGTTGATATTTTTACTTTTTAAAACCGACTGGTTTCTACTGAAGTTATAGGTTGGGTTAATTTTTCAAACAGGCTTCTTTTGCAAATAAGCTACTGGGTGTATATTATGGATTGGGGTTAGTATGAAACTTAATGTTATGCAGTAGTTGCAGTATTATTACAATTCGATTGGTTCTATAAAGTCAATCGATCAATCAATTCAGCCATTCTGAGTCTACTGTTGGACAAAGGCCACTGTCATAGCATTCCGTGACTCACACGACCGCGCCAACCTCTGCCACGTCACTCCTGCAAACTTCTTAATCTCGTCTCTCCACCTTCTGTCTGGTCTCCCTCTTCCACGCTTCCCATCTCGCGGTGTCCACTCAGTAACACATTTACTCCATCGTTCATCAGTCGTTCGCACTAACTGACCTGCCCAATTCCACTTCCACTCCGCCTCCACAATATATTCCACTCTAGTCTGCTCTTGACTTGATCTTGATCTCTTTCGGCCTCTCAGCGTTATTCCCATCACTGATCTCTCCATTCTCCTCTATGCAGTCCTTAGCTTTGTTTCCATCGCCTTCGTCAGTTTCCAAGTCTCACACCCGTAGATTATTATTGACAGAATCCATTGATTAAATTTAAATTTCAAACATAAAGGTAGAGAGCCTTTCAGGATTTTATTATACTTACCAAACGCTTTCCAACCAATTGCAATACGTCTTTTTATTTCATTAGCATGGTATTTTGTCACTTTCACCATTTGGCCAAAACAATTATACTCCTCAACTTCAAGACTCTCACCATCGATTATAATCTCTTTACTTTGAACTTTCGTGTTGAACATTACTTTGGTTTTACTCTTGTTCATTTTCAAACCTACTTTGAGACTTTCCTTGTTCAAATCACTCAGCATATTTTGCAAGTCTTCTGCTCTTTCTGAAATAAGAATGTCATCCGCAAATCTTAGGTGGTTCAAATATTCGCCATTAATCTTCAAACCTTTCCCTTCCCAACTCAACCTTCTGAAAATCTCTTCCAAGCAAGCTGTAAATAATTTGAAATCGCATCACTTTGCCGTACTCCTTTCTCGATCTTGATCTTCTCTGTATCTTTATGTTGTCGAATTATAGCCGTAATTATCGCATAAATCTTTTCTAAAACCCTTACGATCTGTTCGTTTGTACCCTGCTTGCGTAGAGAGTTTATTGTTGCTCATTGTTCTACACAATCAAAGGCCTCGTAATATACAAAATCTAAACAAAGAAGTATATTCTATTCCGTCATTTTCTCGATTAGGTGGTTCATCGCCTACAAATGGTCTAGAGTCGAATATCCGCTCCTAAAGCTTGCCTGTTCTCTCGGTTGGTTTCCATCTAAAACTTGACTTAGTCTATTTGTAAGGATCTTGGAGAATATATACATTTGATAGCAAGCTAATCGGTCGATAGTTACTAAGGTCCTTCTGGTCTCCTTTTTTATGAAGCAAAATCACTATAGCACTACATCACGATCCAGGAACACTTCATTGACGTAAGCACTTAATATGAACTTCTTTCCCTGCGTCTTTCAAGAGATCTATCGATATACCATCTTCCCCAGGTGCTTTTCCTCGTTTCATCTTAAAAAAAGAAGAAGAAAAAATCTACTACTTTGTTATCTTTGGTACACTACACTCTACAGATGAATTTATTGACTCAACTACGGTCTTAGACGAGTAAAGCTCTTAGTAAAATTCTTCTTTTTACCATTCTGTCTCTACATTTAATGATTTCTCCATTTCTATCTTTCAAACATATAATTTACTGTCTTCCTAAAGCATGTCTGCGCTCGGTCCCTTTAATAATCTTACCTTTCCGAATAGTTTTCTCTATTTCATCCAGATTTCTCTTTCTTTTCTCTGATCTCTACCTTTTTTTGATAAGCTTGTTTAGTTCTATTCTTTCTATTTCGTCTCCCGTGCTTTTAATCTGCATGGTCCTTCTTTTTTTAATTGTCATTTGTAGCTTTGGAGTATTTTTTTTTCTCTAATACATTTTGTACTTCATACGTTCTCTGACGATTCCCTAATGATATCCACTAAATTCAAATTCATATCTTCGACGATGTCCTCGTTAGTTTTTGGAATTTCAAATCTACTTTTAATTTCTAACTGAAATTTCTTCTTATCCTTAACCTTTGCAAGGCTTATTTTCTAATTTAAAACTAGTCTATTTCTCTCGGTTCTGAAATTGAATTTAGCTGTTCAGCCTACCATTCTATGGTCACTACCTATGTTGACTTTATGACCGTAACATTGTTAACGCTCTTGCTCTCATCTCCTAATATGAAATTACTTCGTTCTTTGTTGTTCCATTTGGACTTTTCCAGGTCCAATTTACGACCTACACGCTTTTGGGAGTGTTCATTAAAGTAGGTTAGGTTAATTTTTCAAACCGTTTTTTTGCGGGCCACTTTTTCAGGAGCAACAGAAAATTAACAATATTGTAATACTTTACTTGTGGGATGGTGAAGGGATATTTTGTTGTCACTCAATATTGTTAATATGATTAACATTTTTTTTTTATTTCATTCGGATCCAATAGCTTTCCATTATTTGGTGTTCCGTTTTCCAACGATGGGAGACATGATTGATACCTAGTGTATTATTTTCTTTTATTTATTTATTTTTATTTATCTATTTATTATTATTATTATTATTATTATTATTATTATTATTATTATTATTATTATTTTTGCACGGGACGAAAGGGGAGTTGAGAGTTAGGCAATGAGTAGTCTATCATTTTCTGTTGTCAACGTAGATTAACACTGATGACGTCATCGCAAGTCAGACTGTATTACTCACCAACTTACTGCCGATATACCGGTATTTCGTTGTTGTGTTATTAGAGTATTTTGTAATAGGAAAACTGATGTGTTTAATTACATTATCTAATGTCCAACAGTGAGGTTTCGGGTGAATGATAATAGGGTTGTCAGTATAAAGGTCCGTAAAAAAGTATTATTTCCCAGAATGGAACGAAAATAAAGCAATGCATTTCACGTTAGTTTGGGTAGTTGTCAGCTTGTTTGGATAGCCACGTAATTTAGTAACAAATTATGGATGGACTTATGCATGAAGTCTGTTTTGTGCGTATTTGTGCAAATAACGCACGAAGGGAATATAACAGTTTAGAACGATTTTGATTAGTGAATAGATGCTCATGGTGTCAAGACACGATAAACAAAAAAGTAACGAACTTTGTCTCGGGTGAGCCGAGTTGGTGACGTCATGTCGCGTCAGTTGAACACGAGATTGCCGATGTACGTCATGAGTTAGCCGCTTAGCTTTGAGGAAAAGGAGGAAGGATGGGATTGGAAGTCGATTTTTTCACGGATTAACTTTGATGCATGTCGGCCCCGATTCATGCAGTGTATCACCCCAGCTGAAAGTGATGAAAGATAAGAACCTAAGAGATAGATAACGTAATCTTGGGTATTAGGATTTCACCAGCAGACCACGGGTCGATAGCTCTGGGAATCGACTGAAAATGAATATATTGATGAACAGACAAATGATCAGATGAAATGGGAATATCAGTTGAAAAATTAAATTATCACCATTAGATAGATAGGTGGATATAATATGCATATACAAATGTTTCAGGTTCTCGTGATAATGAGAGGGGGTGGGGGTGGGGAGGGGGTGACTGAAATCATAGATCCCGAAA
Organism: Oratosquilla oratoria; assembly: GCF_046742065.1. Lineage (NCBI taxonomy): Eukaryota > Metazoa > Arthropoda > Malacostraca > Stomatopoda > Squillidae > Oratosquilla > Oratosquilla oratoria. The sequence goes on along the minus strand of NC_134815.1, from coordinate 45,713,484 downwards.
AAAAAAATGACTTATGAACATTCCCACCGCGTGGGTCAAACGCAGCGCAACGAGGCACAGTTCACCTGTCGTAGAATACGGCAGCCGAATATGATTTATCTCCATGTCTCCATTATAAAGCGAGCTTTTTCTCATCCACTCGTAAGTCTCCAGCCCCAAGTCTCCAAAGCCCATACCTCCAAAGCCACGACACCACGAAATTTATATCTCTAATCGCCCGGTGGCAGGAGCCATCTTTCATACACAAAAATCTTTTAATTTTCTTACAGACATTCTTCCCTTCCCACAAAAACCGATTCCGTGCAAGCGGGTGGTCTTACCTAGCAAGTCGCAAGTCGCAAGTCGCAAGTAACAGCACGGAACAGATGCCGGGAACAATCTGGGCTGCGTCGTCCATTCAGTCACTCACTTGCAAACTCTCTTGCTCTACTGGCATACCTTGTGTATCCAATTTTTGTTTCGTCTTATCCCGTCAGAGAAAGAGAGAGAGAAAATTAGAAAGGGAACCACGCGAGGTAGCCACTGTCACAGTTTTGAATACTGCCATAGAAGAAGAGTTGGGTGACCGACGTTTCACTGGTTTGTTCTGTAAGGTGGATACAAGAAAGGAGAAGCGAGTTATTTCCTTTTGAAGGGTGTGTGACCAAAGCTGAGAGGGGTCATCGAGAGAGGCCGTGGACGAGTGAAACAGCTGGTCGTCGTGATCAAGCCAAGTTGAGATTTAAGAACATAAGAACATAAGAATGAAGGAGACTGCAAGAGACCATAAGGCCTACACTAGGCAGCTCCGTATCCATCACCACCTGTCATCCCCATCCATAAAGTTGTCTAATCGTTTCTTAAAACAACTGATAGTTTCAGCGCTTACTACTACATGGTTACTAAGCAGGTTGGACCCGTGTCTTAGAGGAAGTTTACACGGTTCGACAGACACGTGTTTAAAGCGATGTGTGAACGTGTGAACGGGGTATTTGGGGTTTAACCAGTGTTCGACAACCCAATACCCCGTTCACACATCACTTTAAACACGTGTCCGTCGAACCGCGTTCGACGAACCGTCGTGTGAACCCCTTCTTGTATAGTCCTCGCAGAGTCGCGTGAGCGAGAGGCGGGCTGGTCTACCACCACCTGACTGCTGTGATGCTGTGGGGAGTTGGGTGTCGAGTGAGACGGGGATCAAGGAATCAACTAGGTCAGCCCATCTGCGCTCAAGGGGCATTCGTAACACGTTCCACAACGTTTCTGTATCAATTCTGTCATGCACTTTCTCCGAGGCTGTCAACACCCGAAAGTATATCATTACCTGCCGTTAAATGCTTATCACACACTGGTCTTGCCATGGATCCTCTCCCGACACTGTTCTTGCCCCTTTGTAGTAGGGTGTGGTTGGTTATTACATCATGGTAGGGAGAATAGTCCTTATGTGAAGGATTAATGAAAGGTTAATCCTCGTCATATAAGGACTATTCTCTCTACCATGACACGTAACCAACCACATCACCTTTTAGTCCGCTTCTGATCCTCTCAGTCTTTACCCGTACACCATACCAACCACACTCGATATACTATTCATCTATCTATATACTAAAGTTTTTTTCCCCTTAAAGTGGGGGTAGCCAATTCAAAAGGCAAGTACCCACTCCCTCCCATTTTATTCCCACCCCTTCCACTCCCATCCATCATCACCCTTTCCCCCCTCCCATCTTAGCTCCTCGTGGATGACTGATCATCCCTGTATCTCGCCCACTGCCCTGTGTCAGAAGCAATGCAGCAAGACACAGTACATCCACAGCAAGGGCCCTCCCCTTTGAGCTCCGTCAGCTACTAGAGCGTCCGCCGCCGCTCTAACAGCTGCAGCCTCTCTTTTCTACTGCTCCCCTATCCCCCTCCGACTAGCTACACTATTCCACCTCCTCTCCACAAGGTGTGTCTTACATAAACACCACCGCACGGGCTCAAAGAAAGCCCGTGGGAGTGATACTTCACAAAAAAAAAAAAAAAAAAAAAAAAAAAAATCCCCTCCACCCACGCACCCACTCCCCTCCCACTCACCACCTCTCCTCCCCTCTCATCTTAGCTCCTCGTGGATGAAAGGCCATCCCTGACTCCTGACCACCATCCGGGTCGGAAGCAGTGGAGCAAGACGAGGTACATCCACAGCAGGGCCGCTTCACTTACACGGCGACCCCCCCCCATCTCTCTCTCTCTCTCTCTCTCTCTCTCTCTCTCTCTCTCTCTCTCTCTCTCTCTCTCTCTCTCTCTCTCTCTCTCTCTCTCTCTCTCTCTCTCTCTCTCCCTCCCTCTGTCTCCTCATGCGGAAATTAGAAAAGACGGGGAGAAATGAAAAATGCCTTCGGGCTGCGTCAAAATATCAGACCTGGGCGCGTTACTGAAAAATCAGGGGTGCATTTCCGTCAATGCGTTACCGATGTTAATTTCCTTAGAGCGGTCTGCGTTACTGCGTATGTGTATATGTATATAAGGTACACATACGCAGTATGTATATACAGATTTTTCGGTAATGCACTACCTGTCCAGCGGTAACGCACTACCAGTAACGCGTCCAGCTCTGCAAAATATCCATCCACAACCATTCTCCACTCACCTGCCCTCTCCCTTCCTTGCTCGACAGACCTCGAAAATAGAGAAGACGGAGAGAAAATCCTTTTGGGCTGCGTCAAAATACCATCCATAAACAGTCATTCTCCACTCCCCTGCCCTCTCCCTTCCTTGTTCGACAGACATTACCCTCATGACCAAAGCCCCATCCATTTCACTCGTAGATCATTCTACCGGTAGCACCCCAAGTTAAGAACTCCTGAACTGATCATCACGATTGGTTTGGCACCTCTGGTGTCAGACTCCATTCACGACTACAGCCACACTTAGACACTGCGAGATACAAAGGCGGGACACCACGAGCGTAGCTCCCCATCCCGCAAAATACAACTAGGTAAATACTTGACCGGGGCCAAACCTGCACAAGCACTTGTCACCCTCCACACAACCTTACCAAGCCGTATGAAGCCACCATAGTGAGGCACGAGGGCTGTATCGTCCCGCAGGGGGAAGTACGGTGATCCAGCATTGGGCCATTGATGCCGAACTCGCGAAAGTCACGACAGCGAAGGAGGTGGCGTTGTATACGTGTCGCGGTCCACATCAGGTGGCTAGGCAAACGTCTTTCGATGCTGTGACGCGCTTCTTGACAGATCCTGCCGATCATGTGAGACCAAGTTCGTTCAAGCTCAGATTAACGACCCGCGGCTTGAACGATGTTTCGATCCACCGTGACCCCCCCAAGGCCTGCATTCGCTTTTCAGACGCTTAATAATATCACCTGGCGGCGTTTGCCATAGCAGCTGTATGAGAAATAGGTAAGATGTGTTTTGTAGACCTGTTTGGTGTGGGGGAAGAGCCCGTATGTGTTGAGCTTCGAGCGCTTAAGTTTGATATTCAGTTAAATGTAAAAACCCATTTATTTTTATATTGTATATAAGTACGAAGGCAAATGAAGGGTGAAAGTCGTATGTGTGTATGTATATGTGTGCTTAAATGTGTGTGTGCGTGCGTGTGTGTGTGTGTGTGTGCGGATTGGTGTGGGTGTGATTCACCATGGTCTTGGATCATGCTAGAGTCATGGTCAACAACTCTACCCTTCCGGATAAGTTTATGTGTTGCCCGATCTATGGACAACGTTGTGACCTTACACGCACGCACACACACACACACACACACACACACACACACACACACACACACAACACAACACAGATAGAACCACACACAAAACTGGCACCAACACTCTCAAAACTATCATACAAAAACTTAAACTACAGACACTAGAGCATACACACACACAAATGTTGTGCACGTCAAAACACACCTATGTCATGCACAGTAGGTTAATGAAAATTAAAGATAAATTCTAGATTATTGGTAGTGACGAATAGATGTTTTATTGGTACCATGAAACAGAGTACTCCCGCCACATGTTTGGGTTGTGGGCCCACTAAGCCACGATTACACTCCATCCTTGGACGGAATTCAATTGAATCGTTGTAATCCAACTATTCCTTTGGCTAATGTAATTGTAGCTTAAATCAACTCCTCTTCTGTTTCCCGCCAACGCGGAAAGTGCGTTGGGTACCCAAATGGAACCATTCAAAGGGTAGATGGACTCACTACGCGTCAATGGCCACCCAAAACCCGTTGTGGGTCAATAACTCACATGTTTGTCGTGAGTGGCGTTCCTGCAAGGCTGGGACGCGGGAGTCTGGGAGGCTGAGTGATGCCTTAGTGTTGTGAGATTGCGCTAAGGCGTCAATCTTTTGTTAACAGCACGCCTCTTCGTTTCCTAATTCAAGTCGAGATGGATGGCACCTCTTGATTCAGAAATAAAATCAGCTGATGAGTAACTTGTCTTAGACTTGGAGAGACGTAGAGCTCTTTGGGTCGAATGCTTTGAATATTTGTACATGGCTGACTCTTCAACCGCCGTCCAGCTTAACATAAGTGGTGTTTGGATAGAGATTGCCGATCCACCGGTAGATGAAAAACTGCACATTCTGAGTGAAGTTAGGAGAGTCTGTGAGTGTTGAAGGTTGGAAAGGTTTTTCCAGATTTGCACCTTCACCGTGGAGAAAGCCGGAACTGAGGCTATAATCCGCTTTGAAAAACGAGAAAGTTAAAAAAAAAAAAAAAAACGGGTTTAGGGCATTTGGTTTATAAAGTGAAGCCAGTGATGTGTCGTCGTTATTTTAGCACTCGAAAGTGACCGAAACATACTTAGAAGATGGAGATTAGTTTATATATATATATATATATATATATATATATATATATATATATATTATATATGTATCGTGTAATTCGTAGTCTTTGTTGGAATGATTTATGTATCTGTCGTCGTCGGCACCAGCTCGTCTCCGAGTATTGGTTTCTGTCGACGATCTTTCACTCTCTTCATTGTGGGTGCTTATGAGTGATGTGACTTAAGAGGCCTAATCTATGATGGAAGAGACGCGGGCAGTGTTCGCAGGGGAGGGTAGGAGGGGGGCGGGGTTGTTCTGCTCTCTCTCTTCTTCTTTTTGCCTCCTCGTTTTCTTTCTTATTCTCCTCAAAGGTCGCAGTACCTTGGTGGGCAGCTCTCCTCCAAGCTTTGCGGTCCTTGGCGGTTTGCTCCCACGAGGAGGGGTCGATGTTGGTTACAGCCAGGGTGCGCTTGAGTTGGTCTTTATAGCGCAGTTTTGGGGCTCCTCGTGGTCTTGTTTCCGTGGTGAGCTCACCGTAGAGCATGTATGGTATAGTGAATGAGACATGTCAAACTTTGTCAGAGAAATGTTGCGAAATTGGATTTCTCTCTCTTGTGCGGACACGCCCTGTGCGCTGTGCATGTTTACGAGGCACAGCGATTCCGTGGGAGAATTGCAGTTTTGGCGTGGAGATGAATCACCTCTTCGGATTTTTTTTTTTTCTCCCAAGGGCGAAGAAATAAAGGTCCCTCCCATATTTCTTGTGTGTATATATATATATATATATATATATATATATATATATATATATGTGTGTGTGTGTGTGTATGTATGCAAGGTAACTACTTAAGAAAATAAACAAACGAAACAGAACGCTTTCGTATATTACATCTTCAGTGTAAATTACACTGAGGATGTAATATACGAAAGTGCTAAGCTCCATTTGTTTATTTTCTTAAGGGGTTACCTTGCATTTATAAAACACACGTTCCTAGTTTTTTTATTACACACACACACACACACACACACACACACACACACACACACACACACACACACACACACACACACATATATATATATATATATATATATATATATATAATTGTGTGTGTATTAGTTGTATTTACATAGTATTATACGGGGAGCAATGCTCGTAGTGACCCGTCTGTGTATCTTTCGGCATCTAGTTTGTTCTTAAATTCTTGCACTGACTGTTGCCTCGTCCAACTTCTTCCAGACATCCACCACTCTGTAGGAAGCTATTCTTTTTTAGGTCTCTTCAATAACTAAACTTTTTGAGCTTCTTTTCACGTCCTTTTTTCTTTTATCCCACTTAAATAAATCTTCTGTATGTGTGTGATTAACATCCATGGTCTTTGGACCACGTGTTGGACTCGTGATCGACAGCTATTTCCTTCCCGGAAGAGAACTCAGAGCTCATATATGACCGATCTATGGGTAATGCTGTCATTTTACACGCACACACCCCCAACTCCCCGCCCACGAGAGTTGGAGTAACAACCTGCAGCGCAGCGATACTGAAATTATTTCAGCCCTGGGCGGTATTCGAACCCGGACTACCATGGTGGCAGCCGGGAACGCGCGTGCGCGTGTATAGAAAAAATCGCTTTACTATGGGTTAAGATAACGACAAAATCAAAAGAGAAGTGAGTAGGCATTAAGATCTTCTGTATATCTTCAGACAGTACGTTGTTGTGTCTTGAGGAAATACGGAGGGAAAGGTCGTTGAGAGAGATTACAAGGATGTCCCCCAAGTAGAGAATTAGTAGTAATTAGTAGATGGAATGCAAAATTATTGTGTAAGTGAAATCAAGATTACGAACCGGGTTTATATGATTTGTGTATCATCTCGAGAAAATTGCCGCACTCAGGTTGCCTCCCCGATGATCACGATTAACTGTCCCACCCGTACTCGTTTTATTTGACAAAATAGCTGAGGTCTGTTATCTCCTTATCTCATAACAAAAGAGTTTATTTTCTCCTTGTCCCCTTCCCTCTCTCTCCTTCAGGTAGCCTGTCTCCTTTTGTTTCTCTGGAGAAAGTCGTCCTGCTCAATTACCTTGCCTTATCCCTGAGAGACTTCGATGAGAAAATCATCAACCTGCAATACCTCTTTACCTTTCTGAGAGACAAATGGTCATCTCCTTTTAGCTCCAAGTCCAGTTTTGAAGAATTTTATAAATTGTTTTCTCTTCATCTCTGAGAAACAAATTTACCTCTTTCCCCCCTGGGAGAAAACGACTACCATCCTTGGAATTTTCATCGCTGCGAGAGAATGACCACTATAACTTCCTTTCGAGTGAAGTCGTCAAGCTCACCACCCCTTTGAGAGAAAGTTAATTATCTCTTGTATCCCTTACCTCCTTTAGAAATTCGAAGTGTTGTGTTACCTCACCCCCCCAAAAAAAAGAATAAATAATAATAATTAATAATACACTTGCCCCCCAACGATAAAAGGCGGATCAGATGTCCCAAGTCTTCTGGAGTAGATCTCAGACGTGCCAGGGCAGGCAGGCAGGCAAAACCGGTTTCTAAGTACAGACGCTCCTCTACTTACGTTCATTCGTTTTACGTTTTTTTCGATTTTACGTTTGAACTGACGGTGAAAAAAGAATTTTTGTTTGTTTTTTTTTTAGTGAATTTTTTAGTTTACCGCGCTCTCCTTAGTTCAAACGATACTTGCGCACGACGCTGCGTCCATTGTTTACATTGCGCAGACGACAAACTGAAAATGCCTTGCCTCCTCCTCCTCCCCCTCCTCCTCCACCATCTCAATTTATGTTGCTTGAATTTAATCTATTTGAAATTAATGTTATTATTTTACAATGTTATGTGTTTAATTAATCATTTAGGGGTGTTTTTATAAGATACGGTAATAGAATTTACCGATGTATAGTACAGTAACAACTTACGTTCATTTTCAACTTACGTTCGGCCGTTCGGAACGTAACTAAAACGTAAGTTGAGGAGCGTCTGTAACTGAATTCAATCTTCACCACCAAATGCATATTGTCAGTACATGTATGACATGAGCTGTTCATCAATATTCGATTCTTAATGAGCATCTGTTTTCTTCATTCGACCTTGGAGCACTAATCGTCCTGTAGGCCTCGTTTGAGGTATGCATGTGACCTGCATAGGTACCTCACAAAGGCGTTGGTGGTAGGTATTGTCTTCTCATATACATCTCACTCGGCGTCTCTGTGCGTGTTGTTTCAATAGCTGTTGCATTCGAAGAAGAATTTAATGTCCTGTCTGTCACGCCTCGACCCTCAATAAACTTTATTGTCAAAATAGTGTTATATCTTGGAGGTTTTGTTTTTGTTGGTGTTACGCGTTACGAATACTTGTTCACCAGAGGAGCGATTCGGACATGATAGAGGATCGCATTCGATAGAGATTCTTTCAAGGCCGTCTTGGGACTGACCCACAGCCGTGCGAAGTGCATTTGCAGAGATCCATATGTCAAGTGCATCTCGCACGTATCAGACGATTTTATTCAACTGAACTCCCGTCTGGAATGGAGTCGTGATCGATCTAGACCCAGTTCAAGCCTGGGGTCTTTACTTCAGCAAGTTAAAACCGTCTAGTTTGTGCCGGCCCAGGAACTATGCATGACTTCCGACGCGCAGAAAATGTGTGAGGGGAAGTGGAGGGAGTTGGTGGAATATTTCAGTGTCAACCTCTTCCCCCCCCCCCCCATCTATTGCAGAACCTTTGAAATAACTTTAATATCTCAGCAGATCCGTGCACAAAGGGAAAAAAAAAATCATCAGCGTCTATCACAAGGGCGCTGGTAGTGCAGTCGGAAGCATGGAGGTCTCGAATCTATTCTCGCAGACGACGACGGCTCCAATCGCTACGCGTTTTTTGGCGTAAGCTTCTCAACCTCTTCAACACAGCAAACATGATACGTTTTCTTATATCTAGTTTAAACAAAAAGTAAATAATGTCTCCTCGAATTTTTTTGATAATGCAGACATGAAGTTAAGCTTGAAAGGATTACTTTAAAAAGATACACTTGACAAAGATTAGCCTATTCATCGGTTTTCCTCACGGAAATCCTCTCCCGGACTCCTAACGATCAGGAGCAACACTAGTATGTGTGTGTTTGATTTACCATGGTCTTGGATCACGTGTTAGGCTTGTGATCGACAGCAGTTTCCTTCCCGGAAGAGAGCTCAGAGATTATATATGACCGATCTATGGATAATGCTGTGACCTCACACGCACACACCCGCACACCCAACTCACCGCTTCGAGAGTTGGGGTAACGACCCGCAGCGCACTTATACTAATAATATTTCAGCCCTGGGTGGGATTCGTATCCGGACCACTGTAGTGGCGGCCAGGAATTGTACCACTGTGCCACCTAGTATATATACATATGTTTACATATATATATATATATATATATATATATATATATATATATATATATATATATATATACACACAGATATGTATATACATATATACAGATATATGTATATATATATATATATATATATATATATACAGATATATGTATATAATATATATATGTATACAGATATAATATGTATATATGTGCTATCAAGTATATATACATATGTTTATATATGCAAATTAGACCACTTGGAAAAAGAAACTAACGAAGCAGAGCGCTTTCATATATTACATCTTTTTGCACTGAAGATGTAACATACAAAAGCATTCTGCTTCATAAGTTTCTTTTTCCAAGTGGACTACTTTGCATAAGTGAATACACAGACCCGTGTTCTTATATGTATATATATATATATATATATATATATATATATATATATATATATATATGTATATATATATATATGTATATATATATACAGTACTACCTCTCATTAACGGACTAAAAGGGGGGTAATGGTGTCCATTGATGTAAATAATGCTTTGATTTGGAGTGGTTTTTGGGTGGCACAGTGATTGCACAGCACTAAACAACAGCACCAAAAACACAGCAAAAACATGGCAAACACAGCTAATTAACGTCCGTTAAAAAGAGGTAATACTGTATATATATATATATATATATATATATATATATATATATATATATATATATATATATATATATATATATACATATATACATACATATATACACACACATATCAAGGTCTACTATTATACAGGACATGCACACCCAGATTCCTGGCTCCGCAAGTGGAGGCCAGTCCAGTGTGCTATGAGTAGTGGAGGTGTAAGGTTGTGTCGCTCTGTCTTTCACCTGTGGCTGCATTTAGATGTGGATAGGCTCTCTCACTCTGCCAGTGGCATGCAAATATCACTCAGGCTGTATTATAGCCTGTATAAGGCAATTTTTGATAACTGGCTCAAGAAGCTCATGAAATTCCAAGAACAGGTTTGTACAAACCAGTAAGAACCAGCTGAATCCCACCACTGCCCATAGTTGCTCAGGGTATAAATGAGCTAATAATACCTTGATATGTGCTAAGTATTTTGTGGTAGTTGATGTGGGACAGCTGAATCCCACCACTGCCCATAGTTGCTAAGGGTATAAATGAGCTAATAATACCTTGATATGTGCTAAGTATTTTGTGGTAGTTGATGTGGGACAGCTGTAGTCGGCTGAAGGGAAACTCAAATCATGAATGGTTCTGATTTAGGTTATTATATGCCATTGTTGCTTTTTTAGCCAAATAATTTTTGATAATATTAGGCAGTTTCATTTGGCTAAGGGGTTCTGGGCACAAATGGGTTTAGGCATCTTAGCCTGTGTACACTTATGTTGCACTTTAGATGCTTTATTCTAGCTAATGCCAGGTAATTTTATTCAGATGGGAAGGGACAGGGTACAGATAGGTTAATTGGTGTCCAAAAATGCATATCATGTGTGAACTAATTGCCGTTAACCGCCCAAATCTTAGTTACAAAAAGGTTGTCGTTCTGTTACAGGGCAGGGCAAGCGCTATGGATGCCCACCTCTTACCTCTTCTACAACTTCGTCTTCCTGATGACGCTCCTTTGGTGCCTCCACCATAAGGACTCTGAGGAACCGCCTTTCATGGTATGTATGAATCCTTGGACTATGTTATGTACTTAATTGTATTTACATAGTTATTATGTACAGAAAAAATATGTCAGAATGGAAAGCAGTGACTAGCAGAGTCCCATTAGGGCCAGTGCTAGCTTCAGTAATGTTCTTTGTTTAGAAAATGACATAATTGAAAGTGCAAGTTACACTTACATGTTTGCAGATGATTTAGATAACATATAACTGGAGCCAAGAATGGAAAATTAATTTCATTGCGGGAAAATGCAAAATACTGTACTGTATTGAAAATAGGAAATAGCCCAAGAGTTATCAGTTATCAATTATCAGTTAATTATTCAAAGGAAAGTGAAACAGTTACAAGAGCAAAAGAGGAGAAAGATGTGGAAATGTAGATAAGAGATATCTTGTAATCTGACAAACATATCAGCAAGGTGGTGGGGGAGACATATAGATTACTGATGAACATAAAGGTGGTTTTTCATTGTATAGATAAAGAATGAAAGAATAGAAAATAGAAAATAAATCATATTGTAATCCATCCTAAATTGGAATATTCAGCTATGGTATGATCCCTGCACAGAGTGAAAAATCTAAGCAAGATTGAGAGAATACAGTAGAAATACAAGAGGACACGGAAGGAAAATCAAGAAAGACAGTTATAGAAGAGATCTGAAAAAGAACAGCTTTCCCCACAGAGTAATAGACATTTGGAACAAGTTAGATGAGAAAGTGGTGTGTACAAAAACAATACACAAATTTAAAAACAGTCTAGATAAAATGAGATATGAAGACGGGACACCACGAGCATAGCTCCCCTTCCCGTAAAATACAACTAGGTAAATACAAAGAGAAATAACCAAAATGGTTCCCAACCTTTCAGAAAAGCTGCACAAGGTGAGAGTAGAAGCACTAGACCTACCATAGTTAAAATATCAAACAGGAAAAAGTGACTTGATTAGTGTTCAGATCATTTCAGAACGTGGGCAAATTTGAGAGAGAAAATCTCTGATATGGGATGGGAGGGAATCATAAAGGAAAAAGATTAATTTGAAAAAGACCATATGTCTGAAGGATGTGAAAAATACAATTTCTATACAATGTGTAAACTAGAATAGCCCAAGATGGAAGCACATAAGGATTAAAAATTTAATATGGTACAGTGAGACCTCTCATTAACAGACGTTAATTAGCTGTGTTTTCGGTGTTTTTTGGTGCTGTTGTTTAGTGCGTGCAATCACTATGCCACCCAAAAACGACTCCAAATCAACGGATCATTCACATCAACGGACACCGTTACCCCCCTTTTAGTCCGTTAATGAGAAGTAGTACTGTAATTGGAAAAGAAGGAACAAGACCCCCCCAGGCATATCTCATTTCCTGTAATATCCTAGAAGATGAGATAGCCCAAGCTGGAACCACAAAAGAATTTAAAATGGAGTACGGTAATTAGAGAATAAGAGACAAAAACCCCTGATATTATTTCTACACCTCTATGAAATTATTTTCCTTAGTAAAAACTGATTGAAACTTCAGTTCATTATTTCAGCTAATGTTGATACCTCTTCATAAAGCTCCCCATTCAATGTCTGTCTCAATTTACTATTGACAAATCTGTAGATCACTTTAGGCTTACCTTTGCATTTATCAGTTACTCCCATTTCAGTTCCTCTCTTCCTCTGTTTAACCTCTTCACTCCGGGGCACATCGCACGTCTGGCAGCATTAGCTGCCCGACGTGCAATGTTGCGTCATAGTAATCGCATTATAAAAAATATAGTCAGTGCTCAATCGTTTGTTCTCTTTCACCCGTGTATTTTGATAACCATAGAAGATTGATGAAGCCAGTTTAGAGAGAATGGAGATTACATAGGTATGACTACAATAAATATAATCAAGATACCGACGTCGGCATCATCGAGTACCAACTTGCTCCTCATGCCACCAACATAGGTGTCACCGTATGGAAGTGGTTAAGTATGTACCTAATTGTAGTGTACTGGAAGGGAGTTGTACACGTTGTCCTTTTTTTGTATTTTCCAGTATCTTCTAGGCTATTCCAGGGGTTGATATTTGTGTATGGAAAACTATTTATTTTTATATTCTTCAGAAATATGGTCTTATATAAAGGAATTGTGTAATACCTTTGCATTGTTCAGGTAGGATTTATTTAAAGTCCGTTATTTCTCTTTACAGGCACTCTGTGTCAATTTGATCTGCATCATACTGGATGTCGTGTCCTTGGCTATTTTCTGGCCCACCTTGCAGAGCAGTAGGTCATCCTTTCTTTGTGTTCATCCCACTTGGTTCACACAATTATATTTTTCTTACCTTACCCTCCCTACCTCACCTTCCGTAATTCCTTTTCACTCCTTTTCCTTCTCTCCCCACCTTACTATCCACCAGCCTCTCCCAGCTGTTTCCCCATCTTATTTCCTGTTATTTCCCAATCCTTATCAACTATGTTCCTCCACCAGTCCTCGATGCCCTTCTCTTCCTACTTCAACTTCTCTATAGGGACCAGCAATGGGTACCAGCAAATGGTGGTTCAGCAAGACAGATGTCAAAACGAATCATTTCCCTGTCATCTGTCTTCAGCATTTAGTCTTTCAGCCAGGCCCATCTCTATCAGCATTGACTGTATTTTCTTCATCTTTTCATGTAAAAATAACAGATGGCTGGTGACTGTTCCCCTCTAACTTTTCTAAATCATTGACAAAGAAATATCCCACACTAATCCAACATGGATACAGTCTGATGTTTCTTCTTACAAAGATCTATGGGAGGGTTTGGGGACCATTGCCAGCTGCCGTGAGGTTGTGGGTCCTCTGTCAACTATTATTACTATTAGCTTCTTTTAACTGAAGATTTTATTTATGTAAAGAGGAAGGCCCACCCACCTCAAGCTCTGACACATGATTCCATCATTCAAAGAGTCAAGGCAGAAATGGTGGTTGGTACTCTATTTGAATGATACAAATGCAGATTATTTGTTTACTGTTGAGGAGATACAGTTGAAGGTGAGATCTTGGACCTAGTTGGGAGACAAAGTATCAGCCCTTTGGTGGTACACCTCCAGATAGAAGTGAGTGTGTTCACAGATTTTGAAGATGGGTGGCAGGGAGACAATTCTTTCTGAAAGTCCGTCTTGCAGAACCACCAACAGCACCAGTCATTTGTCCCTCCTTGACTGGACACAGAAATCAGGAAGAGTTCTGTATATTTTTATTAGTTTGGTTCAATCAATCTTTGTTCATAGTACAGTGAGACCTCTCATTAACGGACATTAATTAGCTGTGTTTGTGGTGTTTTTGCTGTGTTTTTGGTGTTTTTGTTGCTGTTGTTTAGTGCGTGCAATCACTACGCCACCCAAAAAACACTCCAAAACACTGAAAACACAGTGAAAGCACCGCAAACACAGCTAATTAACATCCGTTAATGAGAGGTCTTACTGTATAGGATACAGAAGTCCGAGATATATAGAGAATGTATTATGGAAATTTTGAAGTAACATGTTTAATTGTTCTTGTTATCACCACTGGCATAATGTCCCTTTACTACTGCAGGTGCATCCAAGTTCAGCTCAGCCGTAGGCGTCATCCATGTGATGTGTCGACCTGTGTCATCATTCATCCTGTATCGCATCGTTATGGACAGAGCAGGCACCTATGGAAACTTTGGACTTCCAGCAGGACTTGATTCAATCTTTGGTATGAACTTGTCGTTTGGATAGGCAACATTTGTGTTGTTTTGTATTCATTGATAGGATACTGTGCTTTGCATTTAACCTGGGTATGGTTATCAAATTCATATAATTTTCATAGTATCTTGTATCTTCAGGATTTTGGGATTGACTTTATTGTGGCATCATGATTTCCAATAGAATTACTGATATATGAGTAATGAAATCTACACTCTTTTTTCCCTTGTTTTTTGCATATGATTTTCATTATGCAGGATTGACATAGCTGTATATTTCAGAAAGAAGAGATGATTTGCATGTCATATAATTTTATAGAGCAGTGGCATTCCTAAGACCTTAGATTGAGTGAAAACTTTTTTAATCATACTTAAAATGTTTATATTTATACAGAGGGTGTAGTGCTAATTTTATAGGTGCCAGAGCTCTGGAGGGCCTGACTAAATTCTGCCATTCTTAAAATCCCTACCAATGCAAGCAAAACGCACTAAACTGGCATCATTGAGCAGGGCTCATAATACTTAGCAGTGTTACTAAAAACAAAATTATGAGAATGACAGAAATATATACATACATATACCAAAGAGGGGGGGCGGGGTTAGCCAAAAAGAAAAAGGCATAGAAACCACTCCCACCCATTCCATCTCCTACATACTCCACTCCCCTCCACCCTCCTCTCTCCCTCTCACCTTGGCATCTCCTGGATGATGGGTCATCCCTGCATCCTGTCCACTGCCCTGGGTCAGAAGTAGGTGTGAAGAAAACTCAGTGGTGTTTCCTCACACCTACCAAAGGGACCATCAAATTAATTAGGACAATTCAGCCATTATTTTTAAATCTCATTGTAGTTTCTGGAGGAAAATTGTTAGAATCCTCTTTTATAAAAATAAATTCCCTAATTTTAACACCTCTAAAGGCCAGTCGTCACCTGATTGCATCACATCTTTAGCAGTCAATAAATTGTTATCAATTATCATAGGACTGGAACCAAACAGCCATCAGTCACTCCACTTGAGGCTTCTATCCCCGTTCTTTGCTGCATACCAACTCTCTGTATATATATTATACTACCCCAGCTTATGTACTTATCTGCTGAAGAGGACTGCAGAAAGTGGTCGAAATATACAGATCTATTTATATCTAATCTTATTTCTTATTTTCCGATAGTGGGAGACATGTCTTATTTTACTAATGTGTTACGACATTACTTTTCTCTGATGTGTGTCTGTGTGTATATATATATATATATATATGTATATATATATATATATATGTATATATATATATATATATATATATATATATATATATATATATATTTATATATATATATATATATGTGTGTGTGTGTGTTAAAAAGAATGCCACCATTTTTCAGTTGAGTAATTAACACTGTAGTGATGCTTTGTTCAAGTTTCTTACTTTAGGCCTGAATATATGGAAAGTGTGGCAGAATGAATTATTTTATTTTGGATTATTTGAATTTTTTTCTTCTTTTAACAGCTCAAGGCAACAACCATCGTGCACCCTATGAAGACATAGACAACCAGGCATCTCAGAACCTTCCACAGTCCTCCCCAACCAATCAAGGTGGTCCAGCCAATGACTCGCCCAGCAAGCTTTTCACCACCTAAAGAATTAGCAGGATGCAATGGGATCACAAATCATACATGAAATGTAGTATTTCTCAGCATTTCAGCACTGATGGGAAGGGAAGAAAGATTAGCTCTTGTTTGATAATTCTATTTTCATTTTTCAGAATGAAAGAAAATTAATAGCTATAATGTATTGGTTAAACATTTGGAGCTCTTTTATCTCATACCAACAATGAATTGCAATGGAAGAAAGCTTAGAGGATTGTAGAAAATTTGTTGGTCCACAAGAAGGGTGACTGTGAAGCGATGCCAGCCAAGTTTTAGAATAAATCATTCCAGTATTTTGGAACAAGTGATTAGAATGTTGCAACATAATGTAGACAAGATTATTAACTTTGATTATAAGCTTCAGGTTTTATTTAAACTAATTTCTATGCAGTCAGAAGACAGCTAGATCATTGCTTGTATAAATATAGTTCATTACAGAATACTTTTTTTGTACATGAAAAAAATCTGATACATTAATGAATTTTGAAAGGACTGGATGATTAATCATAAGATTTTACTCATTTATAAACTATTCATGTAGTAGGAAAGTAATAAGTTAACCATCAAAGATATGTATTATTTATTATATGAAGAAATATTTTATATCATAGACATAGATGTTAGATTTTATTGTTTCCATAGTGAGCAATAGAGTTTATTGTTTCTCAAGCATTATGATAAATGTGTCTTACACTCATCTCAGAATATAACTAGCTGATTAAAATAAGTGCATAAAAAAAGGCTGTACAAATTTCTAACACAAGTGATATTTGTATTCTGGAAAGAAGCAAATTGTGAAAATGTGTATGTATTTACCTACCTTACCTAATGTTTGTATGCATGTGTGTGTGAGTGTGTGATTCACCACTGTCTTGGATCACATGTTGGACTCATGATCGACAGCTATTTCCCTCCTGTGTGTGTGTGTGTCTATATACACAGTTATATACATTATATATATATATACATATGTATGCATATATAGTCTGTGTATATATGTACACACTTTACAAACTTCACAGATGGTAACTGCACATATAATGTTACTTTTAAGTGCTGTTCTGCACCCTGCCCCAAAATTGGTAAAGTACCACAGCCACTGTTTGTGCTTAATGGCATCATATGCATAGAATGGTTTGATTAGAAGCAACCCTTCACATTACTAACATATAGCAGTTCAATACCAGTTGACTGGGGCTTTGGATAATTATGATTATGATAACATACTATTTTTCTCTTCACTACTGTGGCATAGGCCATAGTTATAAGACTGGTGTCAGTAGGCTTGTCTCCTTGTGTCTACACACCTGTGAGCAACTGTAATGTTCATCTCTATATATTTTTCTAACAAGGTTTTGTGACACTTGGTATATAGGTTTCTGTAGTTGCAGGCAAAAGTCTTGGAAATAGGAAATATATCAGTGCTCTGGAAAGTGGACAGAATGAAAAACTTGTAACATTCTCTAGTGAACATAAATTTCTTTAAATCTAAAGAACCGAGCTTCACTGCATTCAACATTGCCATTTGTGAGCTGGAACCAGTAGCTAGTTTAACTTGCAGGACTGATCCTCGAGATGAAGTTAGGTCTTTAGATACCAGTAATGATGTAAATTTTGCACAAAAATTAAAGAGCTGTGAGGAAGTGGAATCTGCATCTTGTCCACTTTCGTCACTCCACCTTATTGCAACAGCATGTCAGAAATCTGTTATCTACCTGATAAGAAATACAAATATCAGGGAATGAACTTTTCCATACTCATAGATATAGACAGAAATTACTAGATGTAACTTACGTACGAGAAGCTCCCAAGAAACATCAGCTTTTGCAGATTCATTTGAAAGTAGTAAGTTTGTTCCATGAATTTCAGACCTTTGCTGGGATTATCTTATAGAACAGGTACTTAATATGTACAGCAGAGGTTTGTTGTGGAAATAATTAAACGGTAAAATTTAAGGTTTTTAGGTAGTTTCAATGGGCATGAAAGATCCAGTTGTATTATTTGAAAGACTCTTGTTTCTGAAACTGATATCCCTTCAGTAAAAAAAATAAACAAGCTATACAAGTTCTGTCAATATTGGATAAGACTTCAGTTTGTTCAACTGTATCTAAATTTGGAATAAAGTTTACCTTTCTTCACTGTCTGGCTACTTTTCACACATGTGTGTATAAAGATTGCACTCTAGAAGTACATACATGTGTAATAAAACCACTTGGAAAATAAAATGAAAGGTGACCGTACATTTTGAAAATGTCTTAAATAGACGAAAACGTTCGGTCACCTTTCATTTTATTTTCCAAGTGGTTTTATTACACATCTTGTGAATCACGTGTTTTTGTGATTTATTCGCATATACATACATACACATAAATATTTATATACAAAAAATCTGTCTTCACAAAAGAGAGGAGCTTTTTAGAGGAAAGTGAGGTGAGCAAGAATTTGGATTTAGAAGATATGAATGTAGAAGTAAGGGAAGTACTCAATCTTTTTGGATCAATGGATATGAGAAAGGCTTCAGGACTTGACAGGATTTCAAGTTGGATATTTAAAGAATGCAGAGAACAACTAGTGGACAAGATTCCGTCATATTGTATGTTCACTAAAAGAAGAAATAATGTTACATTATTGGAAAAGAGCTAACCAATTCTCAAAGGTGGAAATAAGGAGTCAACACTAAATTATAGGGTGCTGACATTGACTGACATAATGGTGAAATTGTGTGAAAGATCAATGGGTCAAATATCTTGATGAGATGAACATTCTGGCAGTCAGTTTGTCTTTAGATATGGAAGGTCATGTATGTCAAACCTTTAAGCTTTTACTCAAGTGATCTGATCAGTGTTCTCCAAAAGGGAGGGGGTGGATTGTCTACACCTTGATCTAGAGAAGGCGTTTGATAAAGTGCCTCTTAATCATCTTAGGTGAAAACTGGAGCATATTGGAGGAGTAAGAGGCAAACTTCTTATTTGGATGAAAGATTTTTATGAAGGGAAGGTACATGTGGACAGTAGTAAAGGATAAGATTTCAGGATAGCAGTGACCATTGGAGTTCCACAAAGTTCAGTGCTTGCACCAATAATGTTCTGAACTATATGAATGACATAGAGGAAGGTACAACAAGCAATGTCAACACGTTTGCAGATGATGCAGAAATCACGTGATGTGTGAAAAATGTGGAAGACTGTAGGCAATTGCAAAAAAGGGACACAATTTTTGCTGGAAGCCAAGAATGGAAAATTAATTTCAATGTAAAGAAATGCAAAGTACTGGAAATTGGCAATAGCTGCAGAAAGTTTATCTTTAAACTATTTCTCGAGAAGTAAATCAATTTCAAAGGCCAAAGAGGAGAGAGATTTGGGAGTGCTGATAAAAGACAATCTGTCACCTGACGGACATATCAGCAATATTGTTGGGGGAGAAATATGGACTGCTACAGAAGATTAAGAAAGATTTTTCACTATATGGATGAAGAGATACTTGAAAAACTAACTGAAACCCTGATGTGTTCAAGACTAGAATATGCATCAGTGATATGACCTCACAGAGTGACAGATATATGCAAGATCAAGAGAATACAAAGGGCAGCAACTAAACTGTTTCCCAGCCTGGCAGATAAACTCTATATGAGGAAAGACTAAAAGCAATGAGTTTGCCAACTTTGAAAAACCAAAGAGAAAGAGGTGATTTGTAACGTAATGATTATAATTTATTTTATATTATTTATTTTTGTTTTGTCATCATTTGTCTGTTTGAATGTCATTATTAGCTATATGTTAATTTATAATTATTTACTATTTACCTGTTTGTTTATTATTTAACTATACCTATGCATTTATTTATATATTTTATTTGTTATTTACATTATTATAGTTTTTATTTATTTATTTATGATTTTTTTTTGCATCTGACCTAGATATGGACCAAAAGGTCTCCTGTCGGCATGCTTCGCCTTTGTAATCCTTTGTTGATTTGATCACAGTATGTTGCTAAAGGGACTATATTGACAGAAGAAATCTCTTGATTATCGTGCTAGGGGGCTGTAAGAGGTCATGGGGACAGTTTGCCATATAGATGAATAAAAACCTGGAGTAGGTTAAGTGATAAAGTCCAGGCTGGGACAATACATGAATTTAAATCTATAGTAATTGGAAATTAAGGATATAGACTATGTTGGAAGCATATATTGTTTTGAGGTTAGGTATGATTAATAGGAGAGTAGGAAACAGGAGTGTTGCTACTTTCTTTTATACTAAAATTAGGTAAATGCATATATATATATATAATATACACACACACACACACATATACCAAAAAAACCTGTAATAGGGGTTTGGCCAAGTCAAAGCATGCACTCATCCTACATCCATCCAAAAACCCATTTGTTGTCCTTCTCAACATAGCTCCTCATAGAAGAAGGGTCATCCATGACCCCCCCCTCCCACATTACTCGGATTAGGAGCAAAGTAGGAAACCAAAGCATCTCCACAGGAGGCCCTCACAGCTGAAGCTGGTTTACCCTTACTATGTCATTACATAGTGACCTTGACTCTCATCAAATCAAGAAATGTACAGAGCAAACAAGAAATCCCTTTGGGTCATATCATTTCATACATATATAGACCAACAGCTTTTCCCCTTACAAGGGAGGTAGCCAAAAACCAAAGGCATAAAATCCACTCCCATTCAACCCCCTCCCTCCCTCTTATCTTGGCTCCTCCTTGAACATCATCATAATAATAATACATACATATACCAAGGCTTTTTCCCCCCTTACAAGGGAGGTAGCCAAAAAGGAAAAGGCATAAAACCATTCCCACACCCATTCCATCCCTGAATGCACTCCACACCCCTCCACCCTCCCTCTTATCTTAGCACCTCCCGGATGACGGGTCATCCCTGCACCTTGTCCACTGCCCTGGGTCAGAAGCAGTGTCGCAAGACACAGCACATCCACTGCAAGGCCACTTCATTAAATTGGCGACCCCCCCCTCTCCGTCCCCCCATGCATAAAAGAAGAAGACAGGGAGAAATCCCTTCGGGCTGCGTCAAATTTTGCTCACACATACTACCTCACCCCCCATCCCCCCGCCCATTCCACCTCATGCATCACATCATCATCCATATACAACCATTCTCCATTCACCCCTGTCTTCTGTCCTCTCCTGTCCTTCCTCAACAGACATTCCCCTCTTCCCCAAAGCCCCCTTCACCCCATCCATCCACCTCATCCTAGGACGTCCCCTCATGTTCACTCCCTCCACATCTGCCTTCCATACCTCTTTTACTAATAATATGTAATTTTCACAGGAAAATTAATTTTTCCCTGATACAAACCTGAGGTACTCCTTACCCAAGGATACGCGGCGCGTTTCTACCGCTAACACTGTGTGTGCTTGAAAACACCTCACTCCGAGGGTCTGGGCAACCATTATCCTCAGTAAGGGGCCCTCCTGGGGCAAGGGGGCCCCCCCTCCCCCCACAAGGGTAGGAGGGTAGAAGCTCCATTGTCTGAGCCAGGTATGAAATTAGTCACGAGGGTTGACAGGCCAGGGAGAAGGAACTACTAGCGGGGTGGATGAGGAGGGCCATTAGAGGTAAGGAGTACCTCAGGTTTGTATCAGGGAAAAATTAATTTTCCTGCGAAAATTACATTTGTTCCGAAGAATACAAACTCTTCGGTACTCCTTACCCAAGGAGACTTGGACTTAGGGGGGAAGGAAGTATTTGTCTAGCCTGGGAAACCCTCGTAAGGAGAAAATGTAGAGTGCTAAGATCTACGTTGACCAGACCCTTATACATTCCCCGAAACTGTGAAGGGCACCTGGATCTGTTCCCAGAGTGGAGACAGACAGGGCATACTCACTTTGTACCCCTTGTAGGGCTCAAACTGATTCCCTTGGAATGCTTGAGAGCCCTCGGTGAGGTAAGGGAATGTAGGAGTATGAGAAGGACTTGGGATAGGTATCCCCGTGGTTGCCGATCCAGAACTTGGATGAGGCTTCAGGGTTGGCTGTGTGCCATTGGTACGGGGTATGTTATCTCAGGACTTCTTGGGCGGCCACTATGGGGCCTAGAGAGAAGGTCCCTAAGGATTCCCACATGACATCTTTGAGGTAAAAGGAAGTGAACGTAGTCTGGGACTTCCATATACCTGCTTGAAGGACCTGGTTGACTGACCGATTCTTTCGGAAGACTAGGGAGGGCCCCATTGCCCTGAGGTCATGAGCTTTTGCTTCAGGGTAATCCGTGGGGCTCGAGGCGTAGGCCCTGCGGATGACTTCCTTGATCCAGTAAGAAATGGAAGTCTTAGTGACGGGCTTGGGTGTACCCCCTGGTAGAGACGAACAGTCTTGGCAAGTCTGGTCTAAGATGCTTCGTCCTCTTGAGGTAGGTCCGGATAGCACGTACCGGGCATAGGACCATTTCTGCATGTTCGCCCCCTACAAAGTCGTCCAAGGAAGGAATACTAAAGGACCAGAATCTAGGGTCGGCTTTGGCCGGATCCTGGTTTTTGGCAACGAATTGGGGCAGAAAAGTGAAGACCTCTTGCCATCCTTTCGAGTGGGCGACTCGATAAGAGATGGCATGCAACTCCCCGACCCTCTTGGAAGACGCCAGGGCCAAGAGAAAAACTGTCTTCAAGGTGAGGTCCTTGAAATTAGCATCTCGGAGGGGTTCGTAAGGGGGGCCCCGCAGAGCGTTGAGGACTAATGCCACATCCCATGGAGGAGAAGTGATCTCCCTGGGGGGGGGGGCATGATTTTCTGAAATGTCTGAAGAGCATGGAAATTTCTGGAGACAGGGCTAGATCCATGCCCTTCAGAGAAAACACCTGATTAAGAGCTGCCCTATAGCCCTGCACTGCCGAGAGGGAGATCTTCTTGGACTTCCGGAGGAAGTGGAAGAAGGAGGCAATCAGAGGAATGGTGGCTTGCTCTGGGGCTATTGCTCGGGAGTGGCACCATTCTGCAAAAGCATTCCACTTCCCTTGATAAAGGGCAGCTGAGGAAGAGCGAATAGGGGAGGACATGTCTTCTGCCACTTGGGAAACCCTTCTCTAGGAGGATCCGGACCACAGTCTGAACGCGTGAAGCGCCAGGGCTGACGGGTTCTTGTGCCAGGCCCCGTTGACTGGTTGATGTAGAAGGTCGGGTCTTCCCTGAAGGGCCAGGGGCTCCTCCACTGCTAGCTCGAGGGCGTCTGGAAACCATGGGGCTTCCGGCCACCAGGGAGCGATCAAAGTCATCCGAAGGTTGGATGCGGTTCGTACTCTCTGGAGCACCTTCTGGAACAAGGGAAACGGTGGAAAAGCGTAGGTGTCGAGGTTGTCCCAGCTTTGCAGAAGAGCATCCTCTCCCGCTGCCAGCGGATCCGGGAGAGGGCTGAAATACACCGGGAGCTGGTGGTTCCATCTGGTGGCGAAAAGGTCCACCAGAGGGGAGCCCCATTTGTTGATGAGGAAGGTCGCCACTTCCGGATGGAGGGACCACTCCGTGCTGATTACCTGACTCCTTCTGCTGAGGTGGTCCGCCCAGACATTCTTCTTCCCTGGGATGTAGCGAGCTCTGAGTGCCACTTGGAGGTTCTCGGCTAATAGGAGGATCTCCATAGTGAGATGGCAGAGGTCCTGGGAGACTGTGCCCCCCTGCTTGTTCAGGTAGGCTACTACCGAGGAATTGTCCGACATGATGCCCACAACTTTCCCCGAGATTTGACCCGAGAAGTGACGGAGAGCCAGCAGTACCGCTTTCAATTCTAGCCAGTTGATATGGGCTGTCCGCTCGACCGTGGACCAGGAACCGCTGACGTGATCGTCGTTGAGGTGGGAAAGCATCGGAGAAGAGGAGGACTTCGGGGGGAGATGGGCCGAGGGGCATCCCCACGAGCAGGTTGCACGGGTCCTTCCACCAGAGAAGAGAATGCTTGACCTCTCCGGTAAGGGTGATGTGTTGACGGGTGTTTCCCCTTAGCGGGGACCACTGGGACTTGAGGAGCCACTGTAGGGGTCGCATTCTCAGTCTGCTCCTGGGTATTAACCTCTCGACGGAGGCCATGTGGCCCAGGAGGACTTGGCACTGTTTGGCCGTGAGGAACCCGGTCGATAGTGCCTGCACGACGACGAGAGAAGAGAGATTCTGGATTCGCTTCTCTACTGGGAATGCCTGCATGAGGGAAGAGTCCAGAGCCATACCCAGGTACGTGACTCTCTGTCTTGGAATGAAATCTGACTTCGTCTGGTTGACCATGGAGCCCAATTTTGCGGATGAAAGCTAGGACCGTCCCCCAGGTGGTCGCGGGCATAGCTGGGCGGAGTGTGCCAGGATCAGCCAATCGTCCAGGTAACGGAGTAGGCGAATCCCTCTGGAGTGGGACCACGCTGAGACGAGTTTGAACACTCTGGTGAAGACTTGGGGTGCTGTGGAGAGGCCGAAGCATAGGCAGGTGAATTGAAAGGTGGTGCCCTTGTGGACGAAGCGGAGGAATTTTCGGGATGAGGGATGCACAGGTATTTGGAAATAGGCGTCCCTGGAGGTCCAGGGACACCATGAAGTCCCCTTCCCTGATAGACGCCCTCACGGCCTCTGGGGTGTCCATCCGGAAACTTCGTCAGGGAAAGGAACTTGTTGAGAGGAGACAGATCGATGACAGGGTCTCTACCCCCCTGTAGCCTTTGGTACTAGGAATAGCCTCGAGTAGAACCCCGGGTCCGGAGTTGAGACTTCCTCGAGTGCTCCTTTCTGGAGCAGAGTGGAGATTTCCTCCACTAGGGCCCGCCCGCGATCCGAGTCCGGATGGTAGTTGCTGACTTGGATGGGATAGGGGGAGAGGCTGGGGATGGTGTGAAAAGGAAGACGATAGCCTGCCTTGATAACCTGGATGGTCCAGTCCTCCGCCCCGGCAGCCTCCCATTCTCTCCAGTAGAGAGAGAGGCAACCTCCTATCTTGTGCAGGAGGGCAGGCGAGTTCCTAGAATTTCCTGCGTTGGGGTCCAGAGCCTCTATGATGTTTGCGCCCCTGTTCTCTATTGGGGAAGGGGTGGGGCTTTCCTGTCTGGGCTTTGGACTTTGAATGGGGAGGGGGCCCGTCTTCCCGCTTAGGGAGACAAAAAGGCTGCCTCTGCGTCTGAAAGGACCGAGGGGTCGATGGGGGGGGGTGGTCCTTGGCCTCGAGCTAGAGACGGCTGTTCTCTCGATGGCTCTGTTGTGTAGCAACTGGTTGGTGCTAGTGATTGCCGAGTCCACCACATCCGGGGGAATCAGCGTGTGGGTGAGCAGGGGGGCCCTCCTCAAAGGAGCATAAATCTCCCTGAGGAGGGGGTCACTGGGGCCCCCGAGGATGGTGTCTCTCCTGCGGGACTCGAAGTTGGCCCAGGACGTTGAGAGACAGGAAGCCTGATGCTTCAGGGCTCTGCTCGCGCTTGCCAAAAAAGCATGGAGGTCGCATTCTTCCTGGGGTTGTAGTTCGGGTAATAACTCCCTCGCCGAGGAAAGGAGGCGTTCTAGCCAGGAGTTCACCGCCAGGGACAGAGCCAGTGAATGAATGTGGTCGCTGACTTCCCTGCCGGAGAGGAGGACGTTTCGTCTGCGCAGCGACTCGGCGTCCGCCTTAACCAGCTCTGGTAACCTCGCCGGGATCGAGGCTGCTCTGAGGGTTGACCCCGATGGGGTGTAGAAGCGCTTCTGGTGTTCCAATGGGACCGGAAGCCAACGCGCCTTCTCGGTCGTCCTTGTTGCGAGAGCGTCGGAGGCCTGGGCCATGGCTCTCGCCGTCTGCGTACTCCATGGAAGGTGGAGGGGAGTAGGCTGGGCTTTCTGAGAGTTGGCCGTCATGAAGATGTCAGACTCGAATGTGGCTTCCTCTTCTTTCGGGGGGCCCAGTCGATTCGCCCTCCGAACCCTCGCGAGGACGTCCGAGAAGGAAGGTGGGACCACCATCGAGGATTCCGACTGGGAAACGGGAGGGGAAAGGGAGCGTGCCCCCCCCCCCTACGGCGCTGTGGACATCGTCGTCGGCGTAGGAGGGGTCGGCACGGGCAGAGAGGAACCGCACGCTACCATCCTCGTCACTGATGGGTTCAGGGGGGGGGCTGAGCAAGTGGAAGCTGGTCGAGGGGGGCCCTTGGGGGCGGAGACTCCTCACGAGCTTCCGTGCGGTGCACGAACCGCGCTTGAGAAGCGCGGAAAAATTCCCGTTGGGCCTCCATCTGTTCCTTCAACGTAGTGACGAGTGAACAGAGAGTGGGGAGGAGGTCCGGGGAATGTCCTCTTGGAGAGTCCCGCCTGGGTGCGGATGGTCCGGGAGACGCCAAGGGGAGACTGCCTCCTCTGGACGAAGCTGAGTCACCTACGACGAACGCGCGTGTGGGTACACCTCGGGCTTCCTGCCCACCGGGCATAGAAAGGGTTCCGGTGATGACCCGGCTCGTCTGACCATAGGTGGAAGGGGGACTGGGGGTCACCCGAGAAGGAGAAGAGGCTGACGCGCTCCGAATCTCCGAACTCGGTTCCTTTGTCCGTGGGGGGGTGGAGCTGCCGGGTAGCATCGCGGGGCCGGCGGACGCATCCGGGAAAAAGCTCGTACCCGGGGGGTAGTTCGCGGGGGCCAGAGGCGCGTGCCCGTCGAAGCTAACCACCCTGTGGGCAGGAACAGGAGACAATTTAGCCTGAGACTGACTCGGGGCGGCTATTGTACAACCTTTCCGTTTACTACGCTTAGGAGGGGGGAGACAACTGCCCGCGTCCTCCGCCGACGTAGCATGCCTTCTCTTTGTGTCGGGTGAGGGGGGAAGCCATCTTCCTTGCCCGCGTACTTTGACCCGTGGCTGCACCTTCCGGTGAGCATGAAAATACGCGGACCACTGCTTATCACCCCATTGAGCGCACGTAGTACACGGGGATGAAGGGGAACATTCCAGATTCCGACAATGGATACACCAAGAGTGTGGGTCCACAGTTGTCGGTGGGAGAATAGCCCGGCAGCGAAATTCACCGCGGGCGAAGGCACACATGCTATCGCGAACAACAACACTAGGACCAGATTCCATACTTACAGAGAAGCGGAGAATACCCGGTGGAGATTAAAGAGAGGGATAAAGGGAGGGAACAGGGGTCTCAAGCGCTTCCAAGCAGGGGGAAGGCGGCGATGCAGGACGTTCCACACAAAGGACGCCGTTGGAAGGGTGTAGAAGGCCGATGCAGAGTGCGTGCCTTTCGTTCGAGACAATCGAACGATGTCGGGTTTGGCGCAGGAAATTAATTTTTCCTGATACAAGCACGGGAGCGGGGAATACGGTCCCCGAACTGAACTTCAGTGTTAGCCGGACTGTGAGAGATGTTGACTCGATCGCTACCGCTTAGACAATGGAGCTTCTACCCTCCTACCCTTGTGGGGGGAGGGGGGGCCCCCTTGCCCCAGGAGGGCCCCTTACTGAGGATAATGGTTGCCCAGACCCTCGGAGTGAGGTGTTTTCAAGCACACACAGTGTTAGCGGTAGAAACGCGCCGCGTATCCTTGGGTAAGGAGTACCGAAGAGTTTGTATTCTTCGGAACAAAATAATAATAATGATAATAATATTCAATAATAATAATAATAATAATGATGATGATGCTAGCAATATCACTAGAAAAAGAGGGATAATGAAACACAATGATAACATGTTTAAGTTGATTTGATATAAAAATGTACATAAGAATACACAACATGACATGACACAAAACTGGTGCACATCTCAGCTTTAAGGTAGGGCCATGAACTGTTTGCTGACTTAGACAGTGCTTGGGTTGATGCATACCACCAATGTAATTTATTACATTTATTTGTTATAATATATTAATCAATCAATCCTTGCCCCATGTCCCTCTTGCAGGGGATTCCTGGACCCCAGGTAACCATCAGTGATTTTTTATTTGGCCCATGTCACTTAAGAATACTGTGGTGAGTGCATCTTAAGGCAAGTTGAATCTGTGGTCAGACTAATTCTGTGTTGGCACTAGTTCACCATTGCATGGTAACTTGAATACAGTCATGTTAATGTGAGTTTAATATGGTTTCAAATATGTTATACCTCCTTACTTAGATTTAACATTTGCAGTTTTCTTTTCATCTTGTGATCAAGTTCGTGCTTGCGAGCTTCTGCCAACCGTGCCAAGACTGTTGTGGGAGCTAGCATCTGTGGAATTAAATGGTATTGAATAAAGCCACGTTGTGGAAGAGATGTACTTCACTACTTTTGACTTCAGTGTGGCAGGGGGTGGGTTAACCTTTCATCTCCAAGGGGCTGAGAAAAGAGTCTTTAGTATATATATATATATATCACTAGCACAGTGGGTTAATGTGTCACTACTTGGGAGCAGGGGTCTGAAGTGAAGGGCATTCAAGTCCTACCTGGTAATAAATTCATTACTGCAAGGGCACTCTACACACACACAAGATAAGAACAAGAAACAGAAAAGGAAACAGAGGAAGTGCACAAAATGGACAAATATGCAGAAGGAAAAAGTCGGCCACTAAAGATAGTATTAACCCACCTGGCAAGGAGGAGTAAACTTGTCTTCACCCAATTTTTCTTTTTCAGCGTGCAACAAGTAAACTCATCCAAACATAATGTTTCAAAAATAGAGACAGACGAGTATAATCATTATATTAAGGCCCTTCTCAGCCATCAACAAGTATACTGTGTGAATCATGCATCGGGTAGCTGTGTCTCATCCACCTCAGGATGCATTTGTTAGTGATAAAGTATCAGTCAAATGAAGCAGACTCATCATTTTTGAGCACATACTTTTTTTTTTTTATTATTTTTTTTTTTTTTTTTTTTTTTTTTTTTTTTTTTTTTTTTTTTTTTTTTTTTTTTTTTTTATTTTTTTTTTTATATAAATTATACCCAGATGAGAATGAATATGAAACTTCAATTAGAAGCTTGGATACATCTGATGAGAGTGCAAGTTCATCTAACGATGGCTATTCTCTCTCAAGTGAGGAAGAGGATTTATGACATTGGTCTCAATATGATATGTCGGAACAAAACACACTTCCTCCACCACCACGCTTCCCATTCACTGGAAATCCTGGATTATCAATTATAAAATAAGATATAAAAATGAGTAATATAAGTGTGTAATTTCCCTTTGCTTTTGATTCTAAAGTTGGGAAAAAGACAATAAATAAAGGGAAGACGAGTTATCTCATTTTTGCCAGAAATGGTATCTTCAAAATAGAATTTCAAGTAAAATATTGGTAATAGATCAAAATAAAAGTTATTTCCATAATCAGCATGAAAAACCTATTAAAATGGGTAATAAAAAAATTGTCGTTTCCTCAAAAAAGATGCCGGGTAAGGGGTTACGGTCATAAATAGCAGTGGAAGATATCTTAGCAAGAACAGGAAAATTAGCGAGAAACAAATACTACAAAAATATATAGATAAAAAGAGACATGAATGATGAGAAAGAATTAAGGCATTAAGAAATGAAGCTAAAGAGAAAAATGAGAAAAGAACGGAGACCGAGATAATGTAGTTCTATTGGAGAGTGTTAGATATGAGAAAAAAAAAATTATACTCAAGGAAAAAAATAAAAGGTTCAAAGAATGAGACAGAGGGAATAGAAAATAAAAATTAACTTGTATCAATATAGATGGATTAATCTCTGGATTAAATGAACTAAATGATTACCTGTCAGAAGCAAAACCAGACATAATGGGAATTGTGGAGACAAAATTAAGGGGTCCACTAGTACCAAACAGTATTGGACATGGATTATATAATCACTGGCTCAGAAATAGGGAGGAGAAACGAGGTGGAGGAGTCATGTTCCTGGTTAAAAAAAAATATATTAAATGTGACCAAAGTTATATATGGAGAGAACAGGGTGGAGACACACAGTAATTAACATATGCACTCACATGTTCCTTGCTAGATATATATGGAAGACTTTCTCCCCCATCTGCTGGTAACCTTGCAAGGCCAAACCCAGACTCGTCTGAAATCCCTGCTGTTTTGCACTGTGTGCATAACCCTTCTTGCATATACTGTTGAAGAGTAGTCCGGAGCTATAAGAATAAAAGAGGCATGTTACACAACTTAAATGGGTTCTAGTTTTTAATCCCATTTCTAGTACATACCTACATATACCAAAGGCTTTTCCCCCCTCCACAGGGGGGGTAGCCAAAAAGAAAAAGGCATAGAAATCACTCCCACCCATTCCATTTCCTATATATTCCACTCCCCTCCACCCTCCTCCCTCCCTCTTATCTTGGCACCTCCTGGATGACGGGTCATCCCTGCATCCTGTCCACTGCCCTAGTAAAAAATAATATACATATGTTTTAATGAACAATCACGGATGAGTGTACTTACCTGTTCTAATTCCAACTGTTGTGTTTGAATACTGGCAGCCTTAGCATTCATCTCCTGGATCTTTGCCTCCTGCTGATCAATGAGTAGCTTGGCTTCTTGGTGACTTTTTTTGGATGAATCCCTTATGTGCTCAACAATTCTCTTCTCTTTGAGGAAACACTCTCGTTCCTGGTCCAGCTGCAGGGGAAGAGAAGAAATGGAGAAACAGGCTTCAGTTCTAACTGAACCTAGCAGTTATACATCCTGACATACTAATATATATTTACTTGAATGCAATCTAAGCTTAAGCTATTTTTTGTTTAAATCAGGTTAATTGAAATATGAAATTTTAATATACAGGTATTTTATATACACACAAACACATACAACAAGAAGACCTGGACAAAGTCTGGAAATGGAGTCAGAAGTGTGAAGTGAAATTCAACATTAAGAAATGTAGCATAATGGAATTTGGAAAAAGCAAAAATAGAATATCATGTCAATATAAAATTTGTACAAAGAAAGTAAAAAAGTAAACTTGGAAAGAGACCTAGGAGTAATATCTCAAATGACATGACACCAGACAAACATGTCAACAAATTAGTTGGAGAAACTTTCAATTTATTGTTTTGTACCTTTGTCTTCATATCCTTGAGCTCATTTTCCTGTTCTTCCAACTGCCTCTTCTGTTGGTCTAACCGAGCAGTTTGTTCCTGCAACTGTGTCTGCTTCACCTTCAGTCTATTTCGCTCCTCTGACACAGCTGCTAAATCAGCCTCATCCGACATCTGCTGAAGAAAAAATTAAACTTTACTCAAACTGCATCAACTGCAGTCCTTTTAGATCCATAAGCTAATTTGCCAAGTTTAAATGTACAAGTACAGTGAGACCTCTCATTAATGGACGTTCATTAGCTGGGTTTGCTGGGTTTTCGCTGTGTTTTTGGTGCTGTTGTTTAGTGCTGTGCAATCGCTAGGCCACCCAAAAACCACTCCAAATCAATGGATTATTCACATCAACGGACACCGTTACCCCCCCCCTTTTAGTCTGTGAATGAGAGGTAGTACTGTACTGTATACATAGGTCTCTTAAACCAACACTCACCAACTCATGCAGATGTTTGGGAGGAAAGGGGGTTGATGGGTGTGGAGTATGTTGGGGATGGAATGGGTGGGAGTGTTTTATCATGCATTGGTATTTTGGCTACCACCCTTGTAAGGAGGAAAAAGCCTTTGGTACATGCATGTAAATGTAACCAATAACTATACTGTATATATAAAGTGCACAGAAAAGAAGAGTAATAGAATAATATGCAAAACTATACAAAAACATTAAATCACTAGAAATAAATTGTACATACATACATACATACATATACTAAGGCTTTTTCCCCCTTCCAAGGGAGGTAGCCACAAAGGGAAAGGCATAAAACACTCCCACCCATTTCATCCCTAAATACACTCCACACCCCTCCCACCCTTCCTCTCATCTGAGCACCTCCTGGATGACGGGTCATCCCTGAACCCTGCCCACCGCCCTGGGTCAGAAGCAGTGTCGCAAGACACAGTACATCCACAGAAATAAATTGTATATTTTCTGAATGGATACAAAAATTTGAAATAAA
>NC_134815.1:45613867-45676367 GCF_046742065.1 Oratosquilla oratoria | reverse complement strand
GCTGGGACATCACCACTTCAATATCTCTGCACAAAAATGAAATAGTACGAAATCTAAAGTGCAGCCAAACCTACGATGTATACACCCAATATGAGGTACTAATTATATCAGTTTTATGCATTCAATATTCTATGGATTCTAGTATCATCCCTATGAACCAATCATGTACCATTCTTTTATGACTGGAGACTATCTCCAGGGAAAGAAGAATGTTAATCACTTTCAACTTCTATCATCTCTCTTAAATTTCTCCTTTACCACCTCTACTACTCTACCACTTCAGTATAATATTGTCCCCAAGGATAGAAGTGCTGCCTGGGGTCTTTGACAATAATCTAAATAAACTATTTCAAAAGGCTACAGTAATAATACCACGTTTCTAAGACACCAAAAATACATTACTCATCACTACACTACTTACTTTGAGTGTCCCTGTGCTGATATCAAAGCCTTCACTTCAATGTCCTTTAGCTCTGTAAGTCGTTCGATGGCTGTATTGTGCTCAGCCTTCATACGTTCTATAACATTTGTGTACACTTCCTTTACACTTTCGACTGCAGCTGTCCACTGGACTTTCAGTTGCTTCATCTGGTCCTCATGTGTGGCAATTAAACTCTCCTTCTCCACCTAATATGGTATTAATAACATAAAAAGATTAGTATTTACTTAACTATAATAAAGTAAACCCTTGACAACAAACACATTTGATTCATAGAATAAGGTAAGTGCTGGATAATTGTAAAAAATGATGCAATGTCCAAACAGTTTGTAAAATAAGTGTTTGATAGCCTTATAGAGTACATTATACCCAAAATTTGATAAACAGAGCTTCATTATACAGAGTTTACTGTGTATAGGGAGTTGGGAGATAGGGTTGATGAAAGAGTATTAGGATGGTTTGGACACATGGAAAAAATGAGTGAAGAAAGACTAGTAAAACAGGTGTGGAAGGCAGAGATGGAATGAATGAACATGAGGGGTCGACTTAGGATGAGATGGATGGATGGGGTAAAAGAGGCATTGGGAAAGAGGGGAATGTCAGTTGAGGAAGGACAGGAGAGGACAGAAGATAGGGGTGAATGGAGAATGATTGTGTCTGGATGATACTGTGATGTATGAGGTGGAGTGGGTGGAGGATGGGGTGTGAGGGAGTATGTGTGAGAAATAAATTGACACAGCCTGATGGTATTTCTCCAAGTCTTCTCCTTTTCTGCATGAGGGGACAGGGAGGGGAGTTTGCCAATTTAATGAAATGGCCTTGCTGTGGATGTGCTGTGTCTTGTGGCACTGCTTCTGACTCAGGGCAGTGGGCAAGATGCAGGGATCCCATGATCCAGGAGGTGCCAAGATAAGAGGGAGGGAAGAGGGTAGAAGGGAATGGAGTATGTAGGGGATGGAATGGGTGGGAGTGGTTTCTATGCCTTTGTTTTTTGGCTACCTCCCTTGTAAGGGAGAAAAGCCTTTGGTATATGTATATGTATGTATCTATATACCAAAAGCCATCTTCCCCATTATAAGGGAATTAGCCACCCAAGGCATGCACCCACCCCCAACCCATCCCACACCCACGTAACACCCATTTGTCTCCCTCCTATCGTAGCTCCTTGCTGTATTGCCCACTGTCCAGGACAGAGTCAATACAGCACATCCACACCAGGACCTAACAGCCTAAACTGGTTTACTACTACCACTTCTTTTATACAAAACATTTAATGGACTTGTTTTGAAAATAAGACCCCATGAAAGGGTTTCAAACCCAAATCACTGATGGTAACTTCCTTACTACAACTTTGTAGCTCCATGTCTAACTTCATTTATGTGAATTAATCTATGCTTGTGTTATCAAAACTTTCAATCAATACAAATCTCATGGTCCCACCTGTGCCTCTTTGAGACTGTGACGGCACTCTTCTTCAAGCTTATCTCTATTCTGTCGAAGGCGTGCCTCTGATTGCTCCCACAGTTCTTGCGTCAGCTGCTGTTTCTTCCTGCAACGATCAATAATAGTGAACATTAGGAGTAATATTAGAAATTCCATTCTCGTCAAGTCAAATAAAACTACAGTACTACCTCTCATTAACGGACTAAAAGGGGGGTAACGGTGTCCGTTGATGTGAATAATCTGTTGATTTGGAGTGGTTTTTGGGTGGCATAGTGATTGCACAACACTAAACAACAGCACCAAAAACACCGAAAACACCGCAAACACAGCTAATTAACGTCCGTTAATGAGAAGTAGTAGGAGGTGCTCAGATAAGAGGGAGGGTGGGAGGGGTGTGGAGTGTATTCAGGGATGGAATGGGTGGGAATGATTTTATGCCTTTCCCTTTTTGGCTACCTCCCTTGTAAGGGGGAAAAAGCCTTGGTATATGTATGTAGCACTGTATATAGTGAAATAGGATGTGGGCACCAGTTCAGCCCATAAGTCACCCAGTGTAAAAATTTTCCTCCAGCCTTTTACCCTTTAAACTTGCCTCCAACCTACTACCACTATAACCCCTTGTGTATCTCATCACCTTACTTTTGCCCACAAATGATCAGGCACTGTTCTATGTACCTTTGGAGTGAATAGAGATTGAGGTGCTTGAGTTTGTCCCAGTACTTCATGCCTTTTACACACTCAATTTTGTTAGTGACAGATTCACCTGTCATCCAGGAGGTGCCAAGATAAGAGGCACTATGAATAATGCCATCTCCTTCTCCACCCCAGCCCTCCTCATCTCCTCGTTTCTCAGTGCCTGACCTGATTGAAAGTGTCCCAGATGCAACCACCATGCAGAGGAAACAGAACATCTCATACTACAATGTCCCACACAATCCTGTGCTGATGACACAATATATCTTCCCTGAGTGACCTGTGGCTATTGTTAGTTACCTGAAGGCTGTAGGTCTTCTGCAAGAAAGACCATAAGCAATGGACTGATTGATTGATCTTCCCACATACCCTCCCAAATATCACTATAAACTATTTCATATGATCCTCTGACATATAAGCATATTTTCATCCACAAACAACTGGAATTTCTCCAACTTCTTTTATGAATAAAGGTTTTTCTCTGACATAGATGAATCATATGTGGTTCTGGTACATGAAAGTGCTCTATAAAAAATCTTAAAGTACTGACTGCATATAACTATGTCATAATTATTATTCATTGCATACATACCAGGGGCGCCCACAGACTTTCTTGTGGTGGACGCACAAGGTATAAAGGGCTATAGGGAGACAACCAAGCGAAGCTTATCCACCTGAGGGGTTCGGAAATGTTTTGAGTTTTTGCCACTTTTTGGTTGCCTTTTTGACATACTTAGGTCCATTAATTTTAGAAGTGAATTGCAGCCTTTTATTGAGGGGAAAACATCTACATTTTTCATTGAAAGTTGAGGGTTTTAGAAGGGAAAAATGTTTGAATAGGGGACCTTGTATGCTTGTAATGTCCAAACTGGATGCATGTGCATCCGGTGTGTCCGCCTGTGGGCGCCCCTGATACATACATACATATACCAAGGCTTTTTCCCCCTTACAAGGGAGGTAGCCAAAAAGAAAAAGGCATAAAATCATTTCCACCCATTCCATCCCTAAATACACTCCACTCCACTCCACCCTCCCTCTTATCTTAGCACCTCCTGGATGACGGGTCATCCCTGCACCCTGTCCACTGCCCTGGGTCAGAGGCAGTGTCACAAGGCACTTATTCATTGCAATTTAAGATAAAATACATATTTACCTGTGAACTTCCTCAACAAGCTGAAGTTGCTCCTCATGTTGTGTCTTAAGTTGCTTGATCTGTGCCTCTAATCGCTGTACCTCAAGTTGGGAGGCATGAAGCTCTGTCTGTAATGTGAAAAGCCGAGAGAAATCCTCAAAAGGAGAGCTAGTCATTCACACACAGTAGCAACAAAATTGCAAGGTTCTATGTGGCACAACGAGAACCACCATAAAAAATATAAGACACTATAATCATTCAGTCAATAGTGTAAAAAGATGGAGCTTACCTGAAGTTCTTTGATGTGCTGGTCATCAGAAGTGGGAGGTACAGGAGATTTTGATGGGTTAAAGAGAGAATTTGTCATAATTTCATATCTAAAAGAAAAAATACATATGATTAGTATGTGGGTAGTTATACACATGTACAAAATGACATGAACAAAGACTGTCCAAATTGGAATTACCAACTCGGGAATAAAGAAGGGAAAGAGGAGACCTACTAACTATAGAATTATGAAGGGAATGGAAATCTTAGATAAGAATGATTTATTGAAATGGGACAATGGAAAAACAAGAGGACACGAAAAGAAACTAAAAAAAGATAATTGTTACGTCCATAGACGTAAATTTGTATTACTGCTTTTATTGTATAAAAATCGGGAGTGGAATAAATAATTAGTGTATTGTATGTCCGTCAATAATGTCACGGTACGATCAGTTATGCCATTTCCCCCCCGTCACTGGTATCGACTTGGTCGAGTGTGGGAGAAGTTGAGGGTAGATGGTGTGTGGGGGTCAACATGTCAAGATCGTCTTCTTTCTAACTGGCATTGGTCAAAGAGTCGCCCAATATGTGGGTTATACACTGTTAGAGGGAGGGACAAGTCGCGTGTAATGTTGCAATCATCCACCTCACCATCATAATGTCATAAGTTAACGGACGTAGGGACCAGGAGACGCACGAATCGGTAAGTTGATGTGATGTCATTTCTATGTGAAATTTTGTGATTATGTACTTGATGTCAAATTTATGATGTGAGAGTTACGACTCAAAGTATTGATTAATACTTATATATTTTCTGTTATTAATTGGCATTTACATGTATTTGTTGGCATTTGTGTATTTTTTGTAGTTTTGTACAAATTTGTGACAATAAAAACATTCTTTTTAGAATGACCTGCAGTCAGCATCAATTCGGAGCTCCATTTTATTCCCTGCATATCCTAAGAAGATAACAATTAGCCGAGAAACCCTACAATAATTACAGAAGAGATCTAAAAAAAATAGCTTCACACACAGAGTGATAGATACTTGGAACAAATAAAACAAAGAAACACTGTGTGCAAACACTATTCAAGATTCTAAGAAAAAACTTGATGCTGAGAGATACAAAGATGGGTCACCACGAGCATAGCTCCCTTTCTGTATAATACAACTAGGTAAATATATGTACACACAATCTTGTAACACACAAGTCACTCTTAAGTAAAACCTTCATAGGTTTGATATACATGATCTTCCACTTCTGAAACTGAATTGTCTGCTAAAATGTTCATCTTTTCAAGATGCCTGATTCATTTGTTTTTTGCAATCTTTTCACACAATCTAGCTATCATATTGGTCAGAGAGGCTGGTCTGTAATTCAGTGTTCTCCTTACTTCCTTTATGAATTGGTATCTAAATACTCTAGCTGGTTACTCACTGTTTTAGAGAAGCCTCACTCTGCTGTCGCTGCAGAAGTTCAAGCATAGTCTGGTATTCTTGCTGCTGT
This sequence comes from Oratosquilla oratoria, assembly GCF_046742065.1. Lineage (NCBI taxonomy): Eukaryota > Metazoa > Arthropoda > Malacostraca > Stomatopoda > Squillidae > Oratosquilla > Oratosquilla oratoria. The sequence continues at coordinate 45,670,886 of NC_134815.1, read as the reverse complement.
AATTGAAAATGTTGCTGCTGCTGCATCTGCCTCTGCAGCCTCTCCTTCATCTCTACTTGGATTTGTTCCTGTTGGTTCCGTAACTGCTGGGCAAAGGCTGCTGCCTGCATCTGGGCTTCTTGCTGCTGACGCAGAAGGTCCTGTAGCTGAAGGGACTGCTGAAATTCTGGTGTAGGGGTGTAGCCAACAGCACCCATAAGACCTAGGGAAAAAAAATTGAAACTTGTTATAAAACTGCATGCTCATTGCTACTTGTTTATGTTGAGTATCATTGTCAGGCCTAATCAAAGTCTAACAGTTACCATAATTAGTATATTTTTCATAAAGAACTTCAAGGAAATAAAATACATTTCTTCTACTATAACAGAAAGCCTTCAATAATAGTAACATGAAACCATTCAATCTATATACCCAAGGTGTAGTGTTCTTGTAACCCTGCTGTGACTGGGTGAATCCTATTGTCATGGTTGTCTGAGATCATGTTTTGTTTTGTAGTTACATCCTGACCAAGAGGTCATATTAAATTTAAGTTAAGACCAATCAGTTAGTATAATTCTTAATCAACCTCATCCAGAATATAAAAGTGGTGATGAGAAGAAATGAAGAGAACTAGATGCAGTACTGGTATAGTGGAAACACTATAAAACAGTGTTTTATGTGACTGGATTGGGGTAATCGATGAGTGCACATGGTTTTCAGAATGATGCCATGAAGCATACCAGCTATGTATTGATTCTGAAGAATTCAAGAAACCAGTGAGGATTGATTGTTGTTGCAGTTACACAGTGTGGTTTGTGACTAAAACATCTGGACTTGATGCAGATTTGAGATTTCATTTAAATGTTCATTTTGGAACATAGCCTACACATCGGTATTTTGGTATGTTCTTTGTACTTTTAGAAATGGCGGTAAATTGTATTTGTTAGAGAAAGATGAAAAAATTTGATGGAATGGAATCCCTAAGAAAGCCTTTGAAGTTATTAAGAATGATTTTGCTGAATCAACCCCATCCAGAATATAAAAAAGAGGGTTCTTATCCCTTATAAGGGAGGTACCCAGTCCACACATGCACTCACCCCCAATTATCCCACTCATATCCATCACCCATTTGTTTCCCTTTCATATTAGCTCCTTATGAATTAAAGGTCATCCCTGTCTCCTCCCCACTACTTGGGTCATACGCAACATAGCACACTCCACAGCAGGGCCATCTGCTCCATTATTGGGAAAAGAGCAGGATAGACAATATAGAAGACATAAGAAAGAAGAGAGGATGACATGGAAAGATAAGACACAAGAGGAGAGTCAGAAAAGAGGAAGGAAGGGGGAATGACAGGAAAGAAGAGGACAGGAGGAGGGAGGAGGAGAGAGATGAAATATGTTGGGAGACAGTAAAGAAAGGGGAAAGAAGGATGAGAAGAGGGGAGGGGAGGAGAGAAGGAAAGGGAATAGAGAAGGGAGGGGAGGGGAGTAGGGTAAAGGAAGAAGGTAATGATGATTAAAGGGAGAGGAGAAAAGGGAGAGGAGAAAAGGGATGGGAGAGAAAGAAAAGACAAGGGAGAGGAGAGGAGAATGGATAAAAGAGGGAGGGGAAAGAAGTTAAAAAGGAAAGAAAAGGAGGATAGTGACAGACAAAGGAAGAATAGGGTGCAAGATGGATTCCTGTCAAGTAAATGTTACATTTATAAACTCGACTATTTCTATCATAAGCTCTTAATATAGCATGCCTTACCTGAGCCTTGTGCAGGAGCGACCTGACTGCTACTACTGCCACCGACACCAGAAGATACCATCTGGGTTGCAGAGACACCAACCCCACCATGTTGTCCAGATGCTAAGGTCTGGGCATTATGAACTTGAGAGGGTGGTACTGATGGCATACTGTTGTAGGTACCAGATGGCATGGATGGGGTGGTGTGGTACGAAGCAACTGGGGTGGGCTGATGAAATGGAGCTGCCACGGCCGGTGTGGGAGGGAGAGACGGATGTACAGTGGCTGGTGTGGAGGGGTGAGATGGAGGTGCTATAGCGGGTGTTGATGGTTGTGAGGCAGTTGTCTTTGAGGGTGTGCCACTGTGTGAAGCCTCTGGAAGAGGATGCTTGGGTGTGGTCTTTGATGGGGGTTGTCCACTTACATCCACGGCCTGCTCCTAGCAGTGTCCATAAAATGAAGAAAGAGATCATTAATACATATATAAATGAGCACTAGTCATCAGATACCAATTCATTTATTTCAAGAAAACTGCCTGTACAGTCTACAGGTTTTTAAGGCAGTCAGATCTGTAATAAAACTACAAAGAAATCAAACTTGCTTTAATGACTAGTGAGTTAGTAGCATTTATGACTTAAAAATATATTTCCCTCTATAAAAGAATCTGATTTATCTATTATAAATTGTGTTCTTATGATAAACCAATGTGTACATGAGATAGACAGTTAGACAGAAACAGAAGGACACACAGATTGGTAGAAACACAATCCAAGACTGGAATATATATCAGTGGTATGGTCCCCACACAGAGTGAAGGATATAAGCAAAATCATGAGAACATAATGGGCAGCAACCAAATGGATCCCCAGCCTGGCAGATAAGTCATATGAGGAAAGACTAAAAGCAATGGGTTTGCCAACTTTGAAAGATCAAAGAGAAGGAGGTGATATGATAATAATATTCAGGTCACTAAAGGGGACAGATTACATCCACAGAAGAGATCTCTTGATTAAGGATAGGAGGGCTTTAAGAGATCATGAAAACAAATCAAGGAAGACCACATGCCCAAAGGATGTGAAGAAATACAATTTTCCATATGGATGCATAAATACTTGGAATAGCATAGGCGATATAGCCCTTGCTGTTTAAATACTCGAATTCAAATCCAAATATGATAATTGGGAATCAAAGATTTGGATGAAGTTGGAACTCTACATGAACTTGAGATTAGGTATTTACCTAGTTGTAGTTACCTCGTTGTATTATACGGGAATGGGAGCTATGCTCGTTGTGACCCGTTATTGTATCTTGCAAGATCAAGTTTGTTCTTAAATTCTTGTACAGTAACTCCTTGTTATACGGTACATATGTGTTCCTGACAACCTTACTGCAAATTGAAATTACTGTATACCGAACCCATTATAACATGTAATAATAGGATATGGCAGATGTACCTTCTCCCTGCTCTTTCCTCTTCAAAACACGAGCAGATACCATATCTGTGAATTTTTCTTACCGTAAATAGAATTGAGGGTAGTAATTACCAAATACTGTAACTGAATTTACCGGATAAAGAATTACCATATAAGGAGGACTCACTGTATTGTGTTTGCAAACACTATTTCTTCATCCAATTTGTTCCATATATCTATCACTGTGTGGGAAGCTGTTCTTTTTCAGGTATGGTCAACAGGAGAATAAGAGATGGCAGCCCACTAAAATTGCTCCATTTCTAAATACTACAATTAGGTAAATACATGGAAAGAATGAGTGAAGAAAGACTAGTAAAAGAGGTATGGAAGGCAGATGTGGAGGGAGTGAACATGAGGGGACATCCTAGGATGAGGTGGATGGATGGGGTGAAGGGGGCTTTGGGGAAGAGGGGAATGTCTGTTGAGGAAGGAAGGGAGAGGACGGAAGACAGAGGTGAGTGGAGAATGGTTGTATATGGATGATGTTGTGATTGCATGAGGAGGAATGGGTGGGGGTGAGGTAGTATGTGTGAGTAAATTTTGACGCAGCCCGAAGGGATTTCTCCCCCGTCCTCTCCTTATATGCAAGGGGGGACGGAGAGGGGGGGTCGCCGATTAAATGAAGCGGCCTTGCTGTGGATGTGCTGTGTCTTGTGACACTGCTTCTGACTCAGGGCGGTGGGCAGGGTGCAGGGATGACCCGTCATCCAGGAGGTGCTCAGATGAGAGGGAGGGTGGGAGGGGTGTGGAGTGTATTTGGGGATGAAATGGGTGGGAGTGTTTTTATGCCTTCCCCTTTTTGGCTACCTCCCTTGGAAGGGGGAAAAAGCCTTGGTATATGTATGTAGGTAAATACAATTAGGTAAATTGGGTAAATACAAAGATAGGGAGAAAGAAAGAGAGGAGGTAAATTGATAGATTGAGAGAGATTGAGAGTGTGAGACAGAGAATAACAGTAAGAATGAGTGAGACAGAAACAGAGAATGAGAGAGGAGTGAAAGACAGAAGCTGAGAGTAGAGGATGAAGGAGAAACTGAGTGAGGCTAGAATGAGGCTGGGAGTGAGGCTGACACTACATGAAACCGAGACTGAGACTGAAAGAAAGACAAAGAGAGAGAGAGAGAGTATAAGTATTTTGTTGGCATTAAACAAAGGGGGGAAAGGAGAGAAAGAGAGAGGAGAGAGAGAAAGAGGAGAGAGGGAAGAGAGGGAAGAGAGGGAAGAGAGGAGAGAAAGGAGAAAAGAGAAAGGAGAGAGAGAGAGAGAGAGAGAGAGAGAGAGAGAGAGAGAGAGAGAGAGAGAGAGAGAGAGAGAGAGAGAGCAATAAAATAAAGGAAAGAATAGGGCACTGGTAATAGCGATAGTGGTATAAACAATGGATATCTACAAATGGTAGTCCTGTATGAAAGATATCATAGACAATCGTCTCCTTGCCACTGATCCTCAAAATCCTTACCTCCATCAGGATGTACAGGCCTGAGAGGACAGCACTCAGTATCTGGACTAGTTCCAAGACCTCACATTGTATTTCCTCTGCCTTTGCACGTAAGGAGAGTTGAGAACCAGTGATTGCTCCTCTCCTACTACTATAAGTCAGTAACATAGACACAGTTCCATACTAATGAAGTACAAAAAACAGTCCAATGTTTCTTCTCAGAGAGATCGATGGGTCTTCAAAGGCCCAAGGACTATTGCCAGCTAACGTGAGGATGTAGATTTCCAGTCAGCGACACTTGAAGCAACATTTATTTCATGTGGTAAGAAGAGGCTGGGTAGGGAAAGGGAATGGAGAATATAAAGACGAAGAGAATAAAAAGAGAGGGAGTTAGAAAATAAAAAAGGATGGTTAGCATGACATACAGAACATAGTGAAAGTGAGAGAGGAGGGAGAAAAAAGAGGAAAGAGTGAGACACGAGAGAAAAAGGGAGGAAGGATATTGGATAGAACAAGACCCTCACCTTGGATGGACTTTGAGCCCGATGTTTAGAAGCTGACAGTGAAAGAGCAAGCCAGTCCTCCTGTCCTGCTGACCCCGTCTTTGATGCTGAAGTTTGCTTGGCTTCTGCTCCTGGTGACAGCCAGTCTTTTGAGGACTCTTTTACTGGTGTATGTTTCGAAGGTGTGATTTCAACTTTGTTGCCTTCAGTAGCCTTCTTACTTTGCACCGCTCCTGATTCCTTACCAGGTCTCTTTGTTTTGATGCTTCCCAGGATGTCATCATCATCAATCTCAAATGGTTTTCCAACTGACCGAGGCCTTCTTGGTGGCATATCAGAGTCAAAAAGATCAAACTCGTCCTTTGCCACTGGTTTTCTGGGAGGTCTTCTTCGAGGACTGTCTGACTTCCCTGCTGAAGGTGCATAACCTCCAAAACCCAAGTCATCTTCTTTATTAACTCTACCTTTCTTGTATTTATCATCTAATACAAATGATTTTGGTTTGTTCACAGTGGGACTTTCCTTTTGTGCTGGAGAAGTCAAAATACTATCCAGAAAACTTCCCTTACCACCACCACCACCACTACCCTTTCTTCCTTCAGTCTCTGATTTCTGACGAGAGCTCTTGGGTCCATCTGTTAAACTTTTGAATAAATCTTCATCGTCATCAAAGGAAATTTCTTCTTTGGCTTTCCTGCCTCTGGGTAATTTGGAATCTCCTTTGGCAGTCTGACCTTTGCCTGAAGGAACAGAAGGTGATGAAGCAGCACCTTTTGCAGTAGCAGTGCTTACTGCAGGGCTCTTTTCTGGACTGCTAAACAGGTCATCCAGTAGTTCTTTTTTCTTAGTCCTTCTTGTCTCTTGAGATACATTAGCTTCCTTTGGAGGACTAGTTGGTGTATCACTAAATAAATCCTTCATTAACATGTCTTTTGCTCGTTCTTTACCAGGAGAAGCAGATTTGCTGTCCTTAACTTTCTCCTCATTCTTCTTACTGCTTGTGTCTAGTTAAAGAGACAAAAAAAAAAAAAGAGTCTCAGAGCATTAGCAACTGCAGTTTTCCTAAATTATACATTTTATATATAACATAAACAAATGCATAATCAAAGACATTTTACGGGTAAAAAAACATACCAGCTTGCTGTGTTCTACTGTTCTTGGTTCTAGCTGGTACAGTTTCTTCATCCGATTGTAAAAGGTCGTCTGCATCCCAGTCTGAAAAGTCAAATTCATAATCTCTCATATCAATGTGCTCTCTCCCTTTCTCTCTCACAACACATGCACACACATACAAAATTGTGTGCTGTAAGACAGATTGAATTTTTGTAAATAGATCTGGAGAAAGTCTTTGGTAAGGTACCAGAAAAATGACTATTGTCAACCTTCTTTTTCATGGACTTAAGCTGAGAGGAGGTGATAACTGTTCATAAAATGCCAAAGTCTGGATTCCACTCAATCAATCAATCCACTGCCCCTGGTAGAAGACCCATGGGCTCCAGGAAACTGGTGTTGTTGTCTGGGGATTGTTAGTGTGGAGCATAGTAGTATTAGGTATTCTGTGTTCTCTGTGTGGTGGTTGCATCTAGGGGAGTTTGAATCTGAGGATATGCCTATTCTGTGTTGGTAATGTCTTAATGATGGATTAAGCATAGGTATATTAAGATGGTGTGTGGAACAAGGAGGATGGGAGGAAAAAGAAGAAAAGGGAAAAAAGCCTTTGGTATATATATTTGCGAGTATGTATGTATATTGTTGTACTGGGATGGTTTGGACACACGGAAAGAAAGAGTGAAGAAAGATTAGTAAAAGAGGTGTGGAAGGCAGAGGTGGAAGGAGTGAACATGAGGAGTCAACCTAGGATGAGATGGATGGATGGGGTATAAGGGGCATTGGGAAAGGATGGGAGAGGACAGAAGATAGGGGTGAATGGAGAATGGTTGTGTATGGATGATACTGTGATGCATGAGGGGGAGTGGGTGGGGGAATGGGGGTGAGGGAGTATGTATGAGGAATAAACTGATGCAGCCTGAAAGGATTTCTCACCATCTTCTCCTTTTCTGCATGAGGGGACAGAGAGGGGGGGTTGCCAATTTAATGAGGTGGCCTTGCTGTGGATGTGCTGTGTCTTGCGACACTGCTTCTGACCCAGGGCAGTGGGCAAAATGCAGGGATGACCCATCATTCAAGAGATGCCAAGATAAGAGGGAGGGAAGAGGGTGGAGGGGAGTGGATTATGTTAGGGATGGAATGGGTGGGAGTGGTTTTTATGCCTTTGTTTTTTTGGCTACCTACCTTATAAGGGGGAAAAAGCCTTTGGTATATGTATGTATGTACATTGTTGTGGTTCTTATCTGGTGTGGGAGGATTTTCTCTGTAAGACTCATATCTGGGAGCTGTTGTTGGAGCAACGAGTCAGGTAGTCTTTCTTGAAGGGCTTGCTTATTTATCTGAGAGTGAATATGTTTCTGTGTGGATGTTCTGTATGGTTTGGGAGTTTTTGTTGCATTTGGTTAGTTGAGCTTGTGTAATTTTGTGAGAAGGATATTAGGGTCAGTACCAGCACCAAGTTCTTGATGGGATCTGAAGATGAATGTCGGCTGTGTTTCTCAACCTTTTTTGCTCCATTCCCTTCATGAGTTTTGAACCTTATTGTGGCCACCAGAAGATAAGGGTGAGTTAAGAATGATCAAGTATGGATGATGTTGTGATACATGGAAGGGAGTGGGTGGGGGATGGGGGGGGTTGAGGGAGTATGTTTGAATGAAATTTCTGATGCAGCCCGAAGGAACTTCTCCCCCATCTTCTCTTTTTCTGCATGAAGGGACAGAGAGGGGGGGGGGGGGTCACCAACTAAATGAAATTACCTTGCTGTGGATGTGCTCTCTTGCTACAATGCCTTTGACCCTGAGCAGTGGGCAAGATGCAGGGATGACCCATCATCCAGGAGGAACCAAGATAAGAGGGAGGGAGGGGGGAGTGAATGAGAGTGGAGTATGTGGGAATGGAATGGGTGGGAATGGATTTTATGTCTTTGTTTTTTGGCTACCTCCCTTGAAAGGAGGAAAAGCCATTGGTATATGTTTGTATGTACTACCAACAAAGATTTCCCCTACATTAATGATTAAAAACAAAATGCAGGCAAAGAAATAATTTTTTTTTATTTCATAGCTGACTGCCTATCCCCCTCTATTCTTGCCATGGCTCCCTGGTTGAGAGCCACTAGTCTAGAGTAAAGTAAGTATTGTGAGTTGGAAGGACAGGAGTCAAGAATTGAAAAAAAAAAAAAAAAAAAAAAAATAATAATAATAATAATAATAATAATAATAATGATAATAATAATAATAACAACAAAAATAAAAATGAAAAATAGAAAGAAAAAAAAATTGTGTGGGAGGAACAGTTAAGATAGATAAGATGGTAAAATGTACTGCACTTGTCTATGTTGGGACAGAATGAAATGAATGGCACTTTCACTTCAAAGTTAGCACTATCAAGAAGTGGAATTATTGCTGGTATATCAAAATATACTTGAGTACATAATTTTGCTCTGTATACAATCAGATTTTAGAAGCAACTTACCATCATCAACATTTTTCCTTGGTTTTCCCTTGGGTTTTTCCTCAAACTTGACTGTCTTCTTATCAGGTGTTTTAGCTGTTGTAGTAGATGATCCAGGACTTTTCTTCTCACTTTTGAACAAGTTCTCATCAATATCATCAATATCCTGTTAAAAATAAATCAGCAGTAATTAATCATTATAGTTTCTTTATAGGGAGAAATACATGATTTATTGTAAATTAAAAATAATCTAAATATAAATATAATTCAAATATAATTATAAATGTAAATCATGAATCAGAATAATTATACGAAGAAATGCATAATTCATTGTAAATGCAAAATTCATAGTCTATTTCTGATTAATTCCAACTTGGATATCTGTCAAATGATGGTGGTACTTCAAGCAATTATTTTGCAAATTCTTTATCTAGTTTAAAAAAAATTAAAGCAAACATTACTGAAGATTAGTGATTATCAGTCTTTGCAACTTACAATTCAAGAAGTTGATTTGTTAAAATATGAACCATCTTATTTCAATATCACAACTTACTTTTGCTTCAACATATAATCATTTTAACAGAGAAATCATTAATTTATCTTAAAAATAAGTGCCTTTCCCTACACTGCATGCAGTGATATATTGGAAGTATATGAAAATTCCTTACTGCCATAAGTTTAGCCATCTCATCGGGGTTGACATCAGACACTGGGTCTGATTCCGTGACAGAAGGGAAATCATCATCACTCATTTTGTCTTATTCCTGAGATTATTCAAAGTGAAATCTGTTTGAAGGACTTTGAATGGGTTCACTTCATTATGTACAACACCTTTGTGATGGATGCCACTTCACGGTCAAAGTAATAAATAAAATGCAATCGCCTATGGCTACATTGTTGCTACATCATAACAAGGAATTGTGATGATCAGTTTCATCTAAAAAATCCTGTATTTCAGTCTGTAAATAATAAGAAACAAGGTAATAAATATAATCAAATTTACAGATAAAATCAACAATATGTATACTTACATGTCAAACATTTGAAAGTAACTACTTTTACCTCCTTAAACAAACACAACTTTATATTACAAATTCTGGCTTACATCCTTCTGTTTGTCCAAGGTAATTTGGATATCACTCATAAACTATGGTATCCCATGTCATAATATCCCAATATCCAAAACATCCCCAGATCAGAAAAAGTAGTGATCCAATTAAGTTTTTAGCTTATCCATGTTTTTATACTTTATTAGCATTTTTTTTTTTTTAAGGAAAAAAAAAACAGTTGGGAGATAGGGTTGATGAAAGAGCATTGGGATGGTTTGGACACATGGAAAGAATGAGTGAAGGAAGATTAGTAAAAGAGGTGTGGAAGGCAGAAGTGGAAGGAGTGAACATAAGGGGCCAATCAAGGATGAGATGGATGGATGGGGTAAAAGGGGCATTGGGAGAGAGAGGAATATCTGTTGAGGAAGGAAAGAAGACAGAAGATAGGGATGAGTAGAAAATGGTTGTGTATGGATAATGCTGTGATACATGGAAGAGACTGGGTGAAGGATGGGAGGGGTGAGGGAGTGGGTGTGAATATTTTGATGCAGCCCGAAGGAATCTCTCCCCGTCTTCTCTTTTTCTGCATGAGGGTCACCAATTAAAATGAAGCAGCCTTGCTGTGGATTGCTACATTGTTTCTGACCCGGGGCAGTGGGCAAGATGCAGGGGTGTCCAGTCATCCAGGAGGAGCCAAGATAAGAGGGAGGGAGTGGGGTGAATGGGAGTGGAATATGTGATGGAATGGGTGGAAGTTTTTTTATGCCTTTGATTTTGGCTACCTCCCTTGTAAGGGGGAAAAAGCTGTTGGTACATATATGTATGTAAGTATATTAGCAATGTTACTTAGTTGAAGTGAAATTTGAACTTTTATATTTACATGATATTGCTTTTTTCTTTTCTTTTTTTTTGCTTGAAATTCAAAATTTCCCTATCAAACCACAATACATCCAAATGTCCCTAGGCTGGAACAAATCCAATCAAGTTTTTAACTTGTCCATGTTTTAAGCAGTCAATATTTTAATAACTATAGTGATATCTCAATGAATAAGAGTCACACACCATTCTTTGGAGACTAATTTCCACTCAGAAAAGAATGATAATCACTTTTAATTTGTCCCTTCCTCTTCTTTATTACTCTCCATCAGTCTCTTTTACCACTACTCTATCTCTTCCGTGTGATATTGTCCTCTAAGGATAAAAGCAGCTATTTTCTCTGATAAAATGCTAATATTCAATTTTGCTATTATTTGGGTTTCATTAGTCTGTAGGTCAATGTCCTACCCATCTTAACCTCTTCAATACAATGACACCTACATACACACTATGAGGTGCAAGTAGGTACACAAGACTACCGGCATCGGCATCTTGATTATATTTTGTAATTGTAGCAGTGACCGCTGAGTTCTATAAACTGGTTTGATCTCATTTTCTGTGTTTATTATTACTCAGAGTGAAAGAGAACAAGTAATACAGCAGTGACTTCATATTTTATTATGCAACTAGTGTGATACATCATACATTAGGCATCCAATGCTGTGCACGAAAATTTGACTTGTATTGAAGAGGCTAAGTCATAATGCATGCTAGTAACCGTTTGATATTTTAATGGAATATCTCTTTATTAGAGAGTGATCAACAATCATGATTAAATGTAGTCATTCATAACTGCACTTAACAGGAAAAAGAAAAAGCAGATGGAAATGAAGAGTGGTTTTATTTTTCGTGTATGTGTTTGTAATGTAAATGTTACTGTAATAGCAAAATGCACTCAAAACAAGCACACACACACAATGCATATACATTATTTCTTATCCACCTTTCCTTATATATTTAACTAATTATATATACAGTTAGAACTTAGGTAAATACTGAAGAAAAAGTGAATGTGGTAATGACTAATCATGTGACATGTCTATGGCTATGCACACTACTGTAAATGTAGCTGTAAATGACTACATACATTTACAGCCATAGCATTCCATCTATGCAATTATGAAGAAGCAGCATTTTCATATGACAACTTACTTTCATAGCAATGTTTAACAGCCTCCATATACCTCATGGTAAGTAATTAGTATAAGCCAGAAGACAGCTGTAGCTACAAGAATCACCAGCTAAAGATAGCTTTAGAGGCTGGCTTTTGCGAGAATATTCCTTTAATCCATATTCTTAATTTGTGTTTGGGCGGGGAACGCATTAATTCCCTATGAATGTAGTTTTATGTCTGTCTCAGGTACTGTACTATGTATGGTCTTTGCTGACCGGATGTGTAAAGAAAACATCAGGGCAATTTGGCAAATTTGTCTTAAGTAATAATTTGGTGCAGTTTATCATATTGACCATGCAAGTGAAAGAACGGTATGTGAATAACACATTCATTTGCTTAAAAGTGTTATATATGAATATTTCACCGATTCTACCATGTGTAATAGGTCTGCAATATCATATTCCGCACAGAGGATTTCTTTTAAGGAATTCAAACATCTCGTTTGTTTATGTTTACATCGTGTATCCAGTGTTCGAACACTCGAGTTTCGTAAAGAATTATAATTGCAGTATAAATCTATTGTAATCATATTCATAAATTCTGAAAAATTCGATGAGAAAAAATAACAAAAATACTTGTAATACAAATAGAGATAGATTCATTTAAGTGAAAAATATGATGATTGTATGGAAAATTCGCTCATTATGGTAACAAGTTCTAGATAAAAGTTCCAAATAAGTTAATATTTGCAATTTATTGCAGCATGCAATATATGATAATAACAAAAAAGTCAGTGAGTAGGTAGATAAACAACCAAAATATTTAATAGATAATTTATTCATTTTGGCCACGTATGATGTTCCTGCTTTGACTCTCGTTTTGAGGGCTTGTTACTCTCCGCCTTCTGTGTAAGATGGCAATATCTGTATAAGGAAATCGTATACAAGGATTTTTTTTTGGGGGGGAAAGTAGTTGAAATAAAAGTGGTAGTCACTTGTTATTACAGCTTTTTCATATACATAGTCGTAATACACATGACAGATTAAATAAGAAGCGTATGCTAACGACGTTGACATCATCACGATAGAGAATCAAGCAGAAATGGAAAAAACCTGGCAGCACCCTACGAAGCTGTAGAAAGTGTTGGACTTAAGATCAATGAGAGCAAGACAAAGATAATGTAGATAGCAAGAGAGTCTAATTTGCCAGAAAGGGTACAGATTTGGGGGATGGACATAGAGAGTGTAGATTTTAAATGCTTAGGAGTAAAGGTAACGGAAGAATGAAACAAAAAGTGGAAGCCAGTACTGGAACAGGAAACCGATGATACTCCAGCCTAAAAGAATTATTAATGAAGTCAATTTCAAGAACAACAAAACTGAGACTGTACAACTCAATAATGAGACCAGTCATATTGTACGGCTGCGAAACGGGCTATTACGAAAGCTATGGAGAAGTTTGAAGTTCTTGAAAATAATATTTCACGGAGAATTTTAGGACCCGTGTATGACAACCAAAGGCACGAATGGAGAATAAGACATAACTGGGAATTAGAGAACAAACAAAACAACTCCATACTAAAAATGTAACAAGATTAAAAATATTGAAATGGGCAGGACATGATACAAGGATGCAAGATGGCCAAATAAAGTGCTCAATAGTGGAGTGCGTGGAAGACGACCACTTGGATGACCTAGAAGACTGGAGGAGATGCGTTGAAGATGTGCAGATATGGAGAATAGAACCAAGAGGCTGAAAGGTGGCGGCACGGGACAGAAAGACATGGCGAGATGTTTCAAAAGCGGAGCTAAAACAGGTCAATTCGTCACGCAGGGCGGAGTCAGAGGTGAGGGGATGTGTGGGTGGTGTCAGGTCAGCAGAGAGGCGGGCTGGAAGCGGGATCAGGAGGGTGATAATTCTTAACCAAATGGCTCACAGCTAGCCGTTGAGATTATGTCCGGGGACCATTGACCTTCGGAGATGTTCAAGTTCGGACATTCTACGATTAAGGCTGATTCGACAATTTTTCTTCTAAAGTTGGGACAAGGCCAAAATTTTGTTTAAGTCCAACTGTAGCTAACACTATACCTGTTAACCCCTATCACTGTGCCTCGCCCCAGTCAACACCCGGGGATGATTTCAACTGCTTCTACAAGCGAGGCCCCAACTTCGTGCATATGTATATATATATATATATATATATATATATATATATATATATATATATATATATATATATATATCCATATTTATGTATATACTACCATTTGTGATCTTAGTTTTATCTTTAGGGGTAGATTTTTATCCTTAGAATAGTGACCAATCCTATATGTATCGTCAACGTCTTTACATGCAACTTGGGTTCCATCCTGAATTTCTTTTATGATTGCTATTGCTGTCTCTTTTTCTTATGTACCTCGCCAGACTATGTTTTTCTTTTAGTCCATATACCACAATAATTTTTTTCCTATCCACTGTGTCTCTGACCCAATTTGCTTTTTCATTAATTACTTGGATGTGTCTTTTGTATTTTCCTGCATTTGTTGTTGGACTATTTCTTTGAAAACAATTTCTTTATTTTCAATGTTTTCCTTCCATTTCTTAATCTTTTGGATATTTTCCTTACCTAAGTTCTCTTCGATTTTTTCAGTCATTTCTTGTATTTGGTTGTTTATCTCTTTAAAGTTTTCGCCATTGGTAGTATCATTAATTCTCTTCTTTTCGTTATCACTCTTCAGCTCTCTTATGTCCTTTTTCATTTCCTTAATCTCGTTTCTTAGATCCAAGTTAGTTTTCCTCAGGTCGGAAATTTCAATGTTTGCTTACGCTAAGCAATCCATTAGTCCAACGATTTCGTTCCTTAAGTCCATAATTTCATTCTCCCACCATATCCTATTTTTGCTCATTTCCCTCTCTATATCTAAGATTTGACTTAAACTCCTTCTTTCGTACTTACTTAATCCAGAAAAAGCATCGTTGTGATATTCCCGCGTGGTCGCTTGAGTGTCGTAAAGTTTGTTTACATCGGGGTTCGGCATGGAGTCACTAAATGACTCTGAGTCGCAGTTGTCGTTCGAGTCAAACTTTTCGTTATTTTCCTTCATTTTTTGCTAATTATGTCTAAATACATTTAACTGGCACTGCAGAGATATCGTTTCGGACACCCATGATATCTCCCCTCCCCTACAATACAAACCAGGTTTCCTTTTTCGTTGTTTATCCTCTTCTTTGGGGCCCTGCGACGAAGGAGTTGACGGTTCCGTGGTCGGCGTGTGTGTGTATATATATATATGTATATATTATTATACGACTGGTAGAAAATAATAAAACTTGTGCATTAAGTTCTCCCAGGTGGCCCGAGAAATGAGGGCAGTGGGTATATTTTGTCCGATTGTGATCAAATGTTGTCAGCCTTGATAAAGACAATGTGAGGTCGAAATGTCAGCATTAATTTCTCCTACTATTTCCTCATTTCTTTTTCCACCACCATTGAAAATCTATCAATATTTCATTATATATATATATATATATATATATATAAGTTCTCATTAATAACCAACAAATTTCCATGACAATGTGGTGATTTCTGTAAGCCCATAATCACAATTTACACAACAGGTACTGCACGGCAAATGATTTCAGGCTACTACAGGACTTCTCTCATCAGCCCAAAAAATATGATGACGACGAGGTGCTGCAGGTCAAATACTTAGTTCCAGTATACTGGAAAGGAGCAATGCTTGCAGAGTCCTGTCTCTTACTTTCCAGTCATCATACCTAGATTGGAATTCATGTATGGTTCCAACTTAGCAACTAAGGTGGGGTAGGGAGAACAATGCAATCCCATGCGGGAAGTCAATTCGACTCACTTCTTGTAGGAAATGTATACACCCCCACAAACAAAATCGCATCCACATGCAGAAATACATATACATGCTTCCATTGACTAAAATTCACTTCATTTATATCTTTCACACTACATCTCATTCCAGTTTAGTTCTATTTTTTTCTATGTGTCTACCTTTCTTTACAACTTTCTCCAATTATATCCCCTACCACATATCTCCTAAGCCACAATACAAGAATATATATCTCTAAAAACTATTTTGTGGCAAGAAGAAGCTGAGAGAGGAGTGGTAGGGAGTGAAGGATAGAGTAGAAGTGGGGGAGGAATGGGGATGGTTCAAGGAGGGAGTTACAAGGTGTGGAACAAGGAGGATGGGAGGAAATAGAAGGAAGGGTAGTGAGTGGTGGGATGAGGAAGCAAAGAAGGTTGTAGAAGAGAAGAAGAGAGCTTTCACAGATTGGTTACAAAATAGGATGAGGGAATCATACGAGAGGTACAAAGAAAAGAGAAAAAAGTAAAGCATAAGAT
Source organism: Oratosquilla oratoria (assembly GCF_046742065.1). Lineage (NCBI taxonomy): Eukaryota > Metazoa > Arthropoda > Malacostraca > Stomatopoda > Squillidae > Oratosquilla > Oratosquilla oratoria. The sequence continues at coordinate 45,654,793 of NC_134815.1, read as the reverse complement.
AAAGGAGGCAAAGAGGGGAGCAGATGTGAAATGGGGTAAGAGTATGACAGAAAATTTTGAAAGTATTAAAAATATTTTGGAAAGAAATTAAGAGAGGAAGAGGAGGCGAATCAAATAGAGAAGAAAAGGTAAAAGGTGCAGATGGAGACATGATAATGGAAGAGAGGGCAGTAAGAGGAAGATGGGCAGAGTATTTTAGGGAGTTGCTAAATGTGAAGGAGGATAGGGAGGGAAAGGTAGGGGTTCCATACATCAGATTTTTGTGGTAAGACAGATGTGTGAGAAAGCTATAGGAAAAAGTAAGGATGTGTTTTGGGCTTTTATGGATCTGGAAAAGGCTTATGACAGGGTAGACAGGAAGGCACTGTGGGAAGTATTGCAGATATATGGGATAGGAGGAAAGCTGTTAAGAGCAGTCAAGAGTTTTTACGAGAGTAGTAGAGCTTGTGTTAGGATTAGAAATGGAGAGAGTGAGTGGCCTGAGGTGAAGGTGCTTCATCAGAGATGTGTTATGTCACCCTAACTGTTCAATTTATACAGAGATGGGGTGGTGCGAGAGGTAAATGCAAGGGTACTGGGTCAGGGATTGGAGATGGTTAAAGAAAATGGAGAAAAATGGGAGATAAGCCACTTGTGGTTTGCTGATGACACTGTGTTTGTAGCAGAATCAGATGAGGGATTGAAGAAGTTAGTGACAGAGTTTGGGAAAGTGTGTAAAAGAAGGAAGTTGAAGATAAATGTGGGTAAATGTAAGGTGATGAGATGTACAAGAGGAGAAAGTGGCAGCATACTGAAGTGAATATTAAGGGAGAGAGAATGGAAGAAGTGCATAGTTTTAGATACTTGGGTGTGAATGTGGCAGGAAAGGGAGGAGTGGAGGTGGAGATAGAATGTACATTGAAAGATGCAAGTACATGCCTTGGGGGATTAAAAAGTGTAATGCGAAATAGACATTTGGGAATGGATGCTAGGGGGGATTGTATGAAGGAGTGATTGTGCTGACAGCACTGTAAGAGAGGAAGAGAGGAGTTTGAATGTGTTTGAGATGAGGTGCATGAGAAGTATGATAGGGGTTACTAGGCTGGATAGAATGAGACATGAGGAAGTAAGGAGGAGAACGGGGGTGGTAAGGGAGTTGGGAGATAGGGTTGATGAAAGAGTATTGGGATGGTTTGGACATATGGAAAGAATGAGTGAAGAAAGACTAGTGAAAGAGGTGTGGAAGGCAGAGGTGGAAGGAGTGAACACGAAGGGGTGGCCTAGGATGAGATGGATGGATGGGGTAAAAAAGGTCATTGGGAAAGAGGGGAAGGTCTGTTGAGGAAGGACGGGAGAGGACAGAAGGTAGGGATGAATGTAGAATGGTTGTGTATGGATGATGCTGTGATGCATGAGGGGGAGTGGGTTGAGGATGGGGGTGAGGGAGTATGTGATTCACCATGGTCTTAGATCATGTGTTACACTCATGATCAACAGCTATTTTCCTCCCAGAAGAGAGCTCAGAGCTCACATGACCAATCTGTGGGTAATGCTGTGACCTTACATGCACACACACACCCAACTCCCCGCCCATGGGCAGGATTCGAACCTGTACCGCCATATTGACAGCTGGAAACTCTACCACTGTGCCACTATGTGAGAAATAAATTGACACAATCCAAAGGGATTTCTCACCTGTCTCCTCCTTTTCTGCATGAGGGGATGGAGATGGAGGGAGGGGTCGCCAATTTAATGAAGAGGCCTTACTGTGGGTGTGCTGTGTCTTGCGACACTGCTTCTGACCCAGGGCAATGGGCAAGATGCAGGGATGACCCATCATCCAGGAGGTGCCAAGATAAGACAGAGGGAAGAGGGTGGAAGGGAGGGAGTGAAGTATATGTTGGGGATGGAATGGGTGGGAGTGGTTTATATGTCTTTATTTTTTGGCCACCTCCCTTGTAAGGGGGAAAAGCCTTTTGTATATGTATCACTTCATTTTCCTTCAGATTTCTTTTCCCCTCCCACAAAAACCTAAGTAGTCCATAGTCCGTGCAGTCCAATAGCAGCCTGCACAACTGAGCAGACCTGTCCAGGATCTATTCTATTAACCCCACTTAGAGAAGGAGCTAGAAAAAGTGCCTTCAACTTAACCTCTTCACTCCGGGCCAAAATCTAGCGGGCAGCATTAGCTGCCAGACGTGCGATGTTGTGTCATAATACTCGCATTATAGAAAATAAAGTTACTGCTGTATTGCTCGTTCTCTTTCACCCGTGAATTTTGATAACCATAGAAAATATGATGAAGCCAGTTTACAGAGTATGGGGGTCACGCAGGTACAACTACAATATATATAATTAAGACAACGACATCGGCATCCTCGTGTACCCACTTGCTCCTCATGACGCCTATGTAGGCGTCATTGTATCGAAGGGGTTAATCTCCCACTCCCCTATCCTAACTTGGTTGGGGAGTTGTCCCCAATAATGTCATACTAACTGTGGTAAAAACAGTGAATAACAACAAAGGAGAGCAGAAGCCCTGGTGAAAACAAGATGCACTCTCACACCTCTCCACAACACCTCCCCTTGAAGGGAGCAAAGAGGCTCCACACTAAAGCTCTGAACAGTTTACTATGACAACACAATAGTACACAAAAGTACTTACTGTCATCAAGTTTCCTTTCTCCTGTAGATAAAATATATAACAAGTTGCTCACTCAAAGAATGAAAAATACCAGATGACTGGAAAAATGCTGATATTGTACCAATTTATAAAGGAGGAAATGAGTAAGACCCAACAATTTACAGATTGGTTCATTGATTAATAATTCCCAAGGTACCAGCGAGGAAATACATACAACACTTGATACAACCACATTTTCCAGAATACTCTGAGGGTGTATTTTCTCTTAGTGTTCCTCAAGTCATCACACAAGACCTGAGAAAGTAGAATAATCCTCAGAAATATCATACATCAAGGCAAATGATAAACAATAAGCAAAAATAGTGGCAGTCAAAATAAAAGAAAGTGTCAACTGGTAAGGGAAGGGTTAATCAAAAGGTGGTATAACTCCTTCACTGCCAAGGAAATGTCGTCACAGATGGTAAAACAGCTTGGGGACACTCATGACCAAAGGGTACAGAATGGGGATAAGATGATATTCAAAGTTGTCATACCCAATAAAAATATTGTGAGACATAAGATACTGTGTACATGTAAATTATATTAAGAAGTCATGAAAAAGGATAAAACAACTGCTCACACCTTTTGCTGTGAGAAGGAACTCCTGACCATCAGCTATACAGAACTGGTTGAAACTGGATTGGTTGAGGAGGAATCAAAATCAGTCTTTATTCATACTTGGTCATAATGCTTCCCATGACATTTGGCAGCCAATCAAATTTGTTACTGGCTCCCTAAATGGTTTGGCTCAGGACTAGCCATGTGTGAACCAGACCTTGCTATGCTATAATAGAGGCAGGACTTCCCTCTCCCTGGAAAAGGTATTTAGATACTAGTACGACTAATTTGTCAGCTGTAACATTATATTTAATTGTGTTTCACCTAGGATATGTTCAGTATAGATATCCCTAGTGTGCACCAGGTAGATATGGGGTTTTGGATAGATCTGCTAAATGTTTGAGTACTTTGACACACTTATATGGTCAAACATCAAGTGATTTAAAATCTTGTAACTCAGAGTTGTTCAATCACGTCATTAGCATGACATTTAACTAAGACTCCATTCCTTGTGTCTCGTATGTTCATTTCTATCAATATATACAACATGTAACACATCAACCTCATGTTTCTTTTGTATGTTCCTTATGTCTTATATTTAGTTAAGTGGATTGACATTTTCTTTACACTCATGTCTGCTCCATGGACTGGTGACCTTATTTACTTGAATCTATGTGGAATAATCAGCATAGGGCTGTATAGTTTATTCCTTTATGTCATAAATTCCCTTACAAGGGCACATAACCTCTTAGTCACAATTATGTGGGGAGTTCATAACAAAGTAGAAACTCTGTCAATGGTTGACCCAGGTCTTAGTAACAGGACCACATGTGAGCATCTTTCAAAAGCCAGAACCCGAGACTGTGTGGTGGGATCTGGAGGACCCCCGGCAATGTCTCAAGGGGGCCCAGGTCCGGCAAGTTGTCGTTGACTATCTCGATGGGGCGGCCATTGAGCATGATGTCTCTGTCACCAACAGAAATAGTGTTAGTTGAGTATTACTGTAGTCTCCTCCACCTGCTGATATACTGCAGGAAATCTGTTTAGTCTTATTCTAGACTATTCTGATTTAGTAGCTTGTGGTTGCACCCCAGACTGAAGGTGTGTCTGGCAAATTGAGAGACCCTTCACCCAGGAGCAGTCTCTTAGATAAGTAAAATCATCCAGCAATAATATAGAACATGATCAGTAAATTAAACTAACATGGTGGGTTAAACATGGAGACTAATGGGGTATGGGGGCTGGACGAGGGAGTTGGTTTTACAAATAGTGTCCTCACCTGTCGGTAAGTTTCCCAAAAGCCGGCTGAAGGAGGAACTGGAAAATGGGTGAGGCAGTAAGTCGCCCCTGCAGGTGCACTTCCACTTCTGTTGCACCCAAATTTACACCATACACCACCACAGCACCTGAGAAACATTATATTATATATGAAGTACTGTACACCAGCTCAAAGGCTGACTTCATGTATTTGCTTGCACAGTGAAGAAACTAAGAGTCTAAGATTACATGTGATGGTGGAGTCTGACTCTGGAGTGATTGCAATTTTAAATCTTAAAATGTAGAGATTATGCCTTTCAAAAAACATTTCAATAAATTGGTAGAAATGTCTTGCCACCACAAGGAGAATGCAGAGATTAAATGTGGGCAAAATTATGATGAGGTGTATAAAGATTGATGATAATGGAGGGTTGGATATGAGTTTCAAGAGTGAAAGGCTGGAAGAAAAGGAGTCATTTGGGGTTGCATGTAATAGGTATCTGAGGATGACTGCAAAGAGAAGGTTGGATGGATGAGTAATTGTACCTTGGCACTATATGGAGCAGAGGTTTGAAATCTAATGGAGGCAGAAGGGATGAGGTATGTAATTTACCAGTGGTTCTATCCTTGTGGACAATCTTGCAACGTCTGGAGGGAAGAACCTGTGTTTGAGAAGTATGGTAGGTGTTACAAGAATGGAGGAGTGGGGGTGGAGGTAGAATATAGATTAAGAGAAGCGAGTAAATGCCTTGGGGGATTAAAAAGCATAATGAGAAATAGACATTTGGGAATGGATGCTAAAAGCAGATTGTATGAAGGAGTGATTGTGCCGACAGCACTGTACAGGGCAGAAACATGGAAGAGAGAAGGAGTTTGAATGCATTTGAGATGAAATGCCTGATAAGTATGATAGGGGTTACTAGGCTAGATAGAGTGAGAAATGAGGAGGTGAGGAGGAGAACAGGGGTGGAAAGGGAGTTGAGAGATAGGTTGGATGAAAGAGTATTGGGATGGTTTGGACACATGGAAAGAATGAGTGAAGAAAGATTAATAAAAGAGGTGTTGAAGGCAGAGGTGGAAGGAGTGCATATTCCAGTTTTGGTCTTATCAGTGTTTGTAATATTTTCTTAATCATTTCCTTATCCAGGTATCTAAAAGCCACCTTTATTGATCAACAAATTGTATGTTTCTCTATTTCATTTATATGTTTATCTGGCGACATATCTTTGGTGATGATTACTTCTAGGTCCCTTTCAGAATTCACTTTCTTTACTTCTTTTCCGTCAATTTTATACTGTCCTGATATTTTCTTCTTTTTCCAAATTCAATTATACTGCACTTCTTGATATTGAATTCTACCTCCCATCTCTTGCTCCACTCTGAGACTTTGTTCAGATCACTCTGTAATGAGTCACGGTCTATTTCGGCATTTATTCTCTTTAATAACTTTTCATGCATGAGTGAGTGTTCAGATCCACACATATGCACAGGTACGTATTCGTGCAGGAGCGTGTACATTCACTCTACAATATGGTCAAGAATGTATTCAGTTATATTGTGCATATACTCTACCCAGCTCCTTAGACTATTTATCTCACCTGGCCGGTAATAGGACGTGTAGTTGGAAGCGCAGCTGGCATAGAGTCTCACGTTGGGGACGGGGCCTGATGGAAGGAAGCGGAGAACCCTCTGGCCAACGAGGCGCTTGTACAGGACAGCTACCCAGAAGTCCTACACACACACAAAAAAAAAATGAAGATAAAATATTTCTACTAGAGAGTTTTAGACCAGAAACTGATGAAAAAAGTATTGGAAAAGAGCAAAGGAAAAGGGTGAATCAAGAAACAATATAAAGAATGTGTAAGTGAAGTATACTAACAGAGATGATTTGATAAAGGCTTATTTAGAAATTAATAATTATTTGAAAGCAAATGAGTGAGATGGCATGGCAAGACCAAACTGAAAAAATATTGATATTGGAGCGAGAGATGAAAATACTGACAGAGAGAGGGGAGAGGGGGGAATAAGGATGATGGCACATAAGAATAATACTAATATAAATTTTGTGGAACTGTGGGATGGTAGATTTGAGGTGATAAATCTAAAAATAATAAGCAAGGGGTGGAGTGAAGGTGGAGGTAGAATGTAGATTGAGAGAAGCGTGTAAAGAGTGTAATGAGGAATAGACATTTGGGAATGGATGCGAAGAGGAGACTGTATGAAGGAGTGATTGTGCCAACAGCACTGTATGGGGCAGAAACGTGGAACATAAGAGAAGAAGAGAGAAGGAGTTTGAATGTGTTTGAGATGAGGTGTCTGAGAAGTATGGTGGGGGTTACTAGGCTGGATAGAGTGAGAAATGAGGAGGTGAGGAGGAGAACAGGGGTAAAAAAGGATTTGGGAGATAGGGTTGATGAAAGAATATTAGGATGGTTTGGACACATGGAAAGAATGAGTGAAGAAAGACTAGTAAAAGAGGTATGGAAGGCAGATGTGGAGGGAGTGAACATGAGGGGACGTCCTAGGATGAGGTGGATGGATGGGGTGAAGGGGGCTTTGGGGAAGAGGGGAATGTCTGAGGACGGAAGACGGTGGTGAATGGAGAATGGTTGTATATGGATGATGTTGTGATTGCATGTGTGAGTAAATTTTGACGCAGCCCGAAGGGATTTCTCCCCGTCCTCGCCTTATATGCAAAGGGGGACGGAGAGGGGGGGTCGCCGATTAAATGAAGCGGCCTTGCTGTGGATGTGCTGTGTCTTGCGACACTGCTTCTGACCCAGGGCGGTGGGCAGGGTGCAGGGATGACCCGTCATCCAGGAGGTGCTCAGATGAGAGGAAGGGTGGGAGGGGTGTGGAGGGTATTTAGGGATGAAATGGGTGGGAGTGTTTTTATGCCTTCCCCTTTTTGGCTACCTCCCTTGGAAGGGGGAAAAAGCCTTGGTATATGTATGTATGTATGTATGATAAAAGAAGTTTTGTGGTAGCATATTTCTCCGATAAGATGCAGGCATGGGGATAATTCAGGGAAGCAAGAGAGACATAGAAGAAATGAGAAGAATCAAGCTTTTCTAACATGTTAAATGTAGGAGAAAAAAAAAAAGTTCAATAAAAGGTATGAACAACCAGAAAGAAATGTGACAGGATAACTGGAGAAAGAGAAAATTCAATAAAACAAAGAAACAATTAAAAATGGCTAGACATAAATACACAAGGTTCAGCACAAAAGAAACAGTGGAAAATATAAATGATAAGTGTAAAAATGAATTTAAGCTGTTATCAATTTTCCAATGGTAAACCAAGATACAGAAAAGGAATTAACCAAGTTAAAAGTACAAGGCAATATCTATAAAGATGCAACAACTGTAGCTGAAATAGTAAACAAATGTTTCCAGTTGATATTCATCAAGGAAAATTTTGTGGGTGAAGAGGGAGAAACTGGAAATGTTAAATCAGGTAAAAGTAGAAATTAAAAGAGTATATAAATTACCAGAGACCCTTGACATAAAGAGAGCCTCAGAATCTGGCATGATCTCTAAAGGCCCATCCAGATAATTGAGGAGCACAGGTTGATGGCACTGCCCACAAATGAGCAAAGCCCACAGGCACAATTGTAGTGTTCTCCACATGGTGCCAAGCTGGCCCAGTCAAACCTAGGCACAGCCAGAATGTGTGGTCATTTAGCCAGGACTTACAGACTATGTGGAGTATGATAACTACCAGTATGGTGACTGATAAAGGTCTACTAAATGTAAAATATTAGGTCTTGACCACTGATCCCCTCTTTCCCTTCCCGTTAATTCCCATGATTTCTTTCTCTTTCCCTGCCTATTTATCATTTTCTTCTCTGTCCTGCTCTACCTATCCCTCCTAACCCTTCTCTTTCCCTTTCCCTCCCCTCTTTCCTTCTCTTCATGTCCTCCCCCCATGTACTGTAGTCAGATACTTACAGGATTGGGCATAAGGTCATCACCAATCATAGCATAGTGCCCCTGGTAGAAGCTCTGACGGGCTACAACAGAGACACCCCCCTCAGCAGCGAGTCCGAGTTTATCCAGGTACATGAAGGAGGCAGCAAAACGATTGCTTAGGTTGGGTGCACCTCCGCCAAAAGCAGAACCTGTCTCAGCTGTCAATAAATCAGATATGAGGAAGTAAGTGTTACAGCCAAAGTAATTCCCAATACTTGGTGTCGATAGAGTTGTGAGATTGGTCACATACTGACACCTTTTATTAAGATCCCTGGTGGCACCCAGATTTACAGGGTGAAAGTTGTCTTCGTCTTTCTAGACTGACTGAATTGTTTATGGAACCCGTGTGGCTGATTCCAATGAAATTAGGGATACTACACTGCAGCAAAGGAATCGCTTAGCAATGGTCAGAATAAAATGTCTAGTATCCTTATGCATGGGAGGATACTGAAAAATCATAAAGGGGTTCTCAAATGACTATGAACAAGTAGATGTGGCGTAATGTCTGTAGCAAATTTTGATTATGTGAAACAATCATCAAAACAGATAAATTTGAATAACTCCATGGTATTTATGATGATGATGACAATACTACTACTACTAATGATAATAATAACAAAAATAAATGATTATTCATGAAAACATATACAATTTCCATATATGATTGGGCATAATCACAACTTGAGGTTCAACTCACTTAGCCAGATGGGTTTTTTGGGAGCGATGGCATTGCAGATGTGCATTATGATCTCCTGCTGCTGTGGGAACAGATCGAGAACCTCTGTGGACAGGAAGTCTTCTACTTCTGCAGTGTGCCCATCAATATAATACCTGGCATCAAATATACATTTAGAATGTAAATATACAATAGATATATAAGGAAAGTGCATTTAAAAACAGCTTTGGTATATAAGATATGGATTCAAATTGTCATCAACATATTAGATGGTAATTGGATTTGACATTTTTTTTTTATAACTTTTATTCTTGGAGCTAGTTCTACTATTAGCTTTCACATATCAGATAAGAATATAAGTCTGATATTAAACTTAACTGTATCAGGAATCAGAACCTGTTACCTTTTATCAACTTGTTAATTTGAAAAATGTAATGTATCTCATGTCAGAATTAGTGCACCCTATCTTCCCTCAGTCAGGTGTACTTACTGGTGCCAGGATATGACATCTATGTTATCACCCACGTTTATCAGGAAATCCTTCAGAAACTCCACAGAATTTATCCTTATAGTCGTTTCTCCATCTTCACCCGCCATTTCTGGACACCCTCCATCTTTGGTCTCCCTTTTCTCCTCATCCACACTTTTTCTCGTCTTTTCCTCCATTTTGCCTTCCTCAAGCTTCCTTTTCTGTGTACTATTGGGTTTAATGTTTGTTCCATTCTCTCTACCTTTCTTCTCTAAATCCTGTATACCAATTCCTGGTTTTATGTTGAAGAAGCTTTGTCCAGGACTGATCTCCTTTGACCTTACTTCACTGTCCTTTTCTTCATTACTAGTCTCTTTAATCTCTTCAATGTCCTCAAACTGTTTACTTTTGGTTTCTCTTGTCTCTCCATTGTTGACAACTTTTTCGCTTTTAGTCTGTTCTGAGTTGCCACAGAAGGCAACTTGTATGGTATTTGCATCTTTAATCTCTTTGCTACAGTCCACTAGTGTTATTTTGGTTTCCTCCTGCTCACTGCTGAAATTGGCTTTGGTATCACTGGTAGCATAAAAATATTTACTGTGACCCAATCCATTAGAGCTTTCTTGCCTCTTATGTATACTTTCCTTCATGCTATTCAGGGAATCTTTGTTTTTGCGATAATGTTTAAATGATGGAGAGTCAGATGTGAAGGCAGCATATATACTGTTTTCATGAACTTTCAATTTCTTTGTTTTTCTTTCCATTTCCAATGACTTCCTTAGGGTGTTCCACACTTTTTTCTTCAAATGATACTGAGGCTGTGTTGTGTGAAAAGACTCGGATGAAAAGCTGTCCAAAGTGTGGTTTCTTCCATCATTTTCAAAATCACTACTTAAATCACCATTGCTTGTGTTATGATTTGCTTGGGCCTCACCTTTAACAAGGCCATTAACATTAGCTTTTTTGGCAACGTCCATTTCCTGACTCCTCAGATTTTTAGGGCGCGTGATGTCAGGCCCCATAATCAAAGTATTCCTGTACATTTTGGGAAAAAACTTCTTCAGTTCATATCGAAGGCGCATGACATCTTCTGCCATTTGTTTGCCCGTAATGCTGAAGTTGAAATGGTGTTTATACGCATTAGGCTCTGTTAGGAAACAAGACCAAGATGCAAATTAGTCACTAACATAATATAAGATGAGGTTGGTTATAACAAATTCCATTTAACCTATCATTATCATCAATTAAAATCAAAGGCTCGGGGGTTTCGTCACTTCACTCACATGCTGATACCATTCCCCATGGTTTCTCTGTGTAAGCCCCCATACTGCCACCTTTACCATTCTAAACAACTTTCAATAGAAACTAGCTCCTGCCTGGAGTTCTGTGAGCACCCTCCCCATTTCCTCCACAAAAGAATATGTTTTGTGAAGACAACCCTTTGAGCAGGATCAACATCAGGGAAGCATGTCACATACCCATCAAGCTGGAGTTAATGTTCACAAATTATGCTGCCTTACAACAAAGGTAAGGAAATTAAAAGAGGAAGGGGAGTTGAATTAAGCAGAGAAGAAAAGGTAAAAGGTGCAGATGGAGAGATGATAATGGAAGTGACAGCAGAAAGAGGAAAATGGGCACAGCATTTTAGGGGGTTTATAAATGTAAAGGAGGATAGGGAGGGAAAGGTAGTTGCAGTGGGATGCACTATGAAAGTGACAGTGATGAATAAGGAAAATGGAGGAGAAATAATGAAAGATGAGGTGAAAGCAGTTATTATATACATATTTTATATATATATATATATATATATATATATATATATATATATATATATATATATATACATGTATATACATATATGGATGCTAAGAGGAGTTATATGAAGGAGTGATTGCGCCAACAGCATTGTATGGGGCAGAAACATGGAACATGAGAGAGGAAGAGAGGAGTTTGAATGTGTTTGAGATGAGAAGTATGATGGGGGTTACTAGGCTGGATAGAGTGAGAAATGAGGAGGTGAGGAGGAGAACAGGTGGATGAAAGAGTATTAGGATGGTTTGGACACATGGAAAGAATGAGTGAAGAAAGATTAGTATAAGAAGTGTGGAAGGCAGAGGTGGAAGGAGTGAATATGAGGGGGCGTCCTAGGAGGAGATGGATGGATGGGGTGAAAGGAGCATTACAAAAGAGAGGAATGTCTGTATAGGGAGGACAGGAGAGGACAGAAGATTGGGGTGATTGGAGAGGGGTTGTGTATAGATGATGCTGTGATGCATGAGGGAGAGTGGGTGGGGGATGGGGGGTGAGGAAGTATGTATGAGAAAAAAAATTGACGCAGCCCGAAGGGATTTCTCCCCGTCTTCTCCTTTTCTGCATGGGGGGACGGAGAGGGGGGGGGGTCGCTGAATTTATGAAGCGGCCTTGCTGTGGATGTGCTGCATTTGCAACACTGCTTCTGACCCAAGGCAATGGACAGGATGCAGGGATGACCCATCATCCAGGAGGTGCCAAGATAAGAGGGAGGGAGGAGGGTGGAGGGGAGTGGAATATATAGGAAATGGAATGGGTGGGAGTGGTTTCTATGCCTTTTTATTTTTGGCTACCCCCCCATGTAGGGGGAAAAAGCCTTTGGTATATGCATGTATGTACAGTATAAATTTATATATATATATATATATATATATATATATATATATATATACATATATATATATATATATATATATATATATATGAAAAGTAGACCACTTGGAAGAAGAAACTAACGAAGCAGAGCGCTCTTGTGAATTACATCTTCAGTGCACTGAAGACGTAATATACGAAAGCGCTCTAGTTCGTTATTTTCTTTTTCCAAGTGGTCTACTTTGCATAAGTGAACACACGTACCCGTGTTCTTAGTAGCACATATATATATATATATTTATATATTTATGTATCTATATATATATATATATATATATATATATATATATATATATATATGTGGAGTAGAAAGGGTGGCTGCATGGGGGCTTGTACGGAGAAACTGTGGGGACTGGAGACAACATACAAGCGAAAAAGCGCTCACTGGCTTATGTTCACAATTGATGATGATGTATTGTAAAATACCTTTTTCTACAAGTTATTAAATGAATTTCTTGGAGAAATAAAAACAATTAACTTATTCAAAAGTAAGTAAATCAAGGACATAGAAAACTACATGTTTTGCAACAAAAGAGGTGCTCACCATTGCCCAGCTGCCATAAGATGTTTACATATCCTTTGTCCTGCGCGCTGTTGATTAGCTGTAAGGCGTTGGAGGGGTCCCAATTATTTTCGGAGTCTCTGTAGAACTGGTTCAGGTCGAAGAGAAGATGCCATCCTACTGCCTTAACGAACTCGTTGAGACGAACCCAGTCATCCTCTGTTACCCTCAATGAAGGTATTACGACATTCTCAATGAGTTCGTAAGAATAGCAAAAAGAATCATGATAAACCAAGAGATAGCAGATGAAATGTCTATAATAATATAATTGAGCCTCTTGTAAAAGCACACCTATTTTTTTTAAACTAAAACCAAAATAATTTGAGATAATTAGGTACGTTGAAGACATTCAGAGACAGTGTTATTGTCAATAAAACAAAAAGATAGTTTGTAACTCGTATTTTCCCTGGTATACCAAAACAAAAATCATGATTATAATTCTTTCAATAGAGAAATTCACTAATGGTAGTTTAGAACTAACCATATCAATTTCTGGTCATCAATTTTGTAAACTTTAATAAATCAACATGGCCCTATTTTACTATATATATATATATTATATATATATATATATATATATATATATATATATGCAAAATAACCACAGGAGGAAACTTGTAGACAGTAACTACTTTTGTATATTACTGTCTACAAGTTTCCTTTCTCCTGTGGTTGTTTTGCATTTTTGTATCACGGTGATGTGATTGCTTGCATATATATATATATATATATATATATATATATATATATATATATATATACAGTGTTCCCTCGCCACTCCGCGCTTCACGTTTCACGGCTTCAGTGCTTCGCTGGTTTTTCCAAAATATCCATAAAAAAAAAAAAAAAAAAAAATCGTCAAAAAATAATCAAATTTTCTTAAAGCTTACCATGCTAACACATGAATGCTGTGCCTTTCCCGTGTAAGTTTTGATAAATGATTAAAATGATAAACAATATCGCTAGAGGGAATTTTATCGAAAAAAAACCGCTATCGGTGCGACGTCACAAAGTCATGTATTTTATTACCTATACATATCTTGATCTATTATGATGTTAGGAAAAAACGAAATTACATGCAAAAGCAGGTTAGTCTAGGTAAATTTTCAATATTGGAAAACATTTGTGACGTCATCAATATCATACGGACTGACGGATGAAGAGACGGACATACATCGTTCAAATGGTCATGGAATATGGAAAATAATGATTTGATTATACTGTAAAAATATCAAGTCGATATATATATAAAAAAATTATTAATACTTTTTATCAGTGCGTCTGATCCCCCTTAATTACTGTATAATAAATGTTAATTACTGCATAAGGTTTAATAATGAACAATTTAAGTAAATACGTGTACTGTTGTAATCTTTGTCTCAAATATGTAAAGTATTAATACTGTTTACATATTTTAAACATTCTAGTACCCACATACACATACGCGAAAATTCCTAGGGGGGGGTGGCAAATCCTACTTCGCGGTTTTTCACCTTTCGCGGAGGGTTCTGGTCCCCGTTAACCGCGAAAAACGAGGGATCACTGTATGTATACATATATACACTGAACCCATATTAGTAATATTTTAACTCTTGATTTGTTACATCGATCATCTTGGCTTTTTCTTTCATTTCCCATGTGCTTACCAATCTTACTCTTTCTTTTGCCTTATGATCATAATTGTATTTCTTTTTCCCCGATTTGTATGTACAAGTGATTTCGTCCCCCTTCCCTTTTTGTCCTTTTCGTGTTCCAGTGCTTCCTTCCTTACAAAGACATAACACATTGTTTCCGCTCTTCCTACCTCTTTCTACATCTACCTTTCAATTGTAAACTCTAGTTGGAATGCTGTCCATGTCACCTCATTTAGCATGGTCGTAGGACCTCAGCAGAATTTTGTCCATTTTCTTTTCCAAGCCTACATTTTTCTCACATATTGTTCATAAAACATTTCTTTTCAGTTTTCACCATACCATTTTTATGGACGGAACTGCCTAGTGTAGGCCTTATGGTCTCTTGCAGTCTCCTTCATTCTTATGTTCTTATGTTGACCGGATGGTCTTTAAAGCTTCAACCCTTTACCGACCGGCCGTTCAGGGTGCCACCCATCCCTGTTTTACTAAGGACACTGGGCTTTGATACACATAGAAAAAAAAATCTATCTTGAGCTCTGGACGTCCCCAAAGCTGAATGAAATCGCCTGGCGTCAAACAGACCAAAGTCTACTGAGGACGTCCCACTAACGGTGGGGTTAAACCACGAAAGCATAAATGGGTTTCTATTTTATCTTACAATTCAAGCCAATACCAATACAAATTAATCAACAAATGTAAAGAATATAGACTGAGTGACAAGTAAGACTATAATATACTAGGAATAACTCAAAGCCCAAGAATAAGCTGATTTCCATTGAAGTAATCAAAATCGTGTGGATATCTTTTACTTATCTGGACTTCAGTACATATAGTTTGGATGAGAAGTATAGTTCACCAGATGACAAGAAAATACAATAACTATATAAAAAAAAAAGATGTGGGCATATGCTACATTACCGAAGATGGTAAAGTTGGTCAAATTGGGTGCCATTTCTCCATTACAATCGTCAGGATTTCCTAGCGAACTAGAGTCTTCTTCCATTTCCAGACCTCTGCTGTTGTCATCCGCGACAAACGTCCCGTCTTCTCGTGACAGTTGGGGACGAATAGACGGGCGCGGACGGGAGTTTGGTTCGAAGGTGAGGAAATTGGCAGAGGATCCGCCCATTCTGAGGATGGCGGGGCTGAGGGCACGGCTCATCGCCCGCAGGCGGGGCGAGCTATACAGAGGTGGAAAAAAAAAATGAAGATCAAATTTCGGAACCTACTTAAGAAACGGAGCAAGGATAAAAACCTTTCATACATCATTTGTTTTATTGAGTATCACACATCCAGGTCTCCAGTTAGCCTATATTTTTTTCGGTGAATAATCGTGGGACGCACGTGAAATTCGTAAAAAAAAAAAGGCATGTAGAAATATGAAGAGGTATAGTTGTATATCTAAATAAATGCACGAACACACCTGCATACGCCCCTGTGCGCACCACAAACACACCACATGCATACACACACGCGCACACATAACATAAGAATGAAGGAGACTGCAAGAGACCATAAGGCCTACATTAGGCAGCTCCGTATCCATCACCACCTGTCGTCCCCATCCATAAAGTTGTCTAATCGTTTCTTAAAACAACTGATAGTTTCAGCGCTTACTACATGGTTACTAAGTTTATTCCATTCGTCGACCACCCTATTAGTAAACCAATTCTTGCCTATTTCCTATTTAAATCTAAATATGTCCAGTTTATAACCAGTGACCCCACGCAAGAGGGAACATGCTTTTCTTTTACTACAACTCTAAAACGAAAAAAAAAAAAAATTCCCTTGCGTAAGTAGTTTTTTTTCCCTCTCTTTACGAAAACAACTATCCTACACTACAACCAAAACGTGAGGTCCACCATACTATAGCGTGAGGTCTACCACACTATAGCGTGAGGTCTACCATACTATAGCGTGAGGTCTACCACACTACAGCGTGAGGTCTACCACACTACGTGAGGTCTACCTCCCGTTAGCACTATACCGTGAGGTCTACCATTTCCATACATTTATTTTAGCGATAAACACATATTTTGTACATATCCTGGGAATGACTTAAATAATTGGATTTCTAATTACATCCATGTCAAAGGGAGAAATGTAAAAATAAACATGTTATCATATAGTTACATACAATTATTCTAGCGATACACACTTCGTGCATCTTCTAAGAATGACACAAATAGGTTAGGTTAGGTTAGGTCAGGTCACGTGGACAGGTCATGTTTTTTTATGTATTTGGGTAGGTCACATGTTTGATGGACAGGTGCGGGGAGCGTCTCAGAGGAACGCGGGTCATGCGGTGGACGATCAGGATGCACCTGGGGAGGCGAACATATGGCGGTAGACCTGACGCTAGGAGCACCACCAAAACTTCATATTCACTACAGCAGTTACAGTAGTTCCGTTCACCCATGTGGAAAGGCAGAAGATATAATGCACGGGGTGGCTCCATGCATAAGGATTGATTCAAAGTAAAGGCGCCCAAGACTTGATGTCATATTTATTGATTTACTATACAAGTCTTGAGTCCCACCATTGTTCACTGACTGCTTTATTCTGTTACTCCATATTTGTCATGGATGCATTGGTAGTTGTCTTCCCCATCTGGGGTACTAATCTAAATATTATTTTTTGTATACATACAAATAAAAAAGGATTACAAAGGCGGAGCATGCCGACAGGAGACCTTTTGGTCCATAACTAGGTCGGATGTGGAAAAAATGTAATGAATAAATTAAAGAAAAAAAGAATAAAAATTATTATATAAATAATAATAAATAAAATAAATAAATGCATATGTATAGTTGATAAACATAAATAATATAGTAAATTGACAGATAACTAATAATAAAGAAATCAAGGAAATAATAAACAAGCAATAACAAACAAATAAACAAATAATATAAAATAAATGACAGTCATTACAGCATCTTGCTTAGGTGTTTATTTAAACAAATCTTAAATCTTCGAACTGCAGGAAGTTTGTTCCATTCATTAACAACACGGTTGGCGAAGTTGTTTCTACCCACTTCCAAATTAAATCTATTTCCGGACAGTTTGAGACCATTATTTCTTGTCGGATTCTCATTCAGTGTGAAAATTTTGTCACTTTTGATGTTGTCAATTCCCTTTAGAATCTTAAAGACCTGTATCAAGTCACCTCTGAGTCTACGTTTTTTTTTTATTTTTTTTTTTATTTTTTTTTTTTTAGGGAAAACAGATTTATATGTTTTAGTCAATTTTCGTATGATTTATTTTTGATATTTGGAATCAGTTTTATGGCTCGCCGTTTTACTTTTTCCAATCTCTCAAGGTCTTTCAGGGGATTTGGTGACCATACGGAAACCACATATTCCAAATGTGGACGAACTAACGATTTATATAGCTTGTTAATGAGAGATGAACTTTTGAAGTCAAAAGATCGCGCAATCAGTCCTAGAATCTTGTTTGCTTTCTCAGAGGCTGAAATACACTGCTTAGATGATTTAAGATCGTTACTGATAATTACGCCGAGATCCTTTTCACTATCCACTTTTGTTAACGAATTTCCAAATAACTTGTAATCGTACTTACTATTATTTTTACCTATGTGCATAACCTTGCATTTACTTGTGTTAAATTTCATTGGCCACTTTTCAGACCATTGCTGTAATTGATCTATATATTCTTGAACATCTAATCTATTTAAATGATCACTTGCCATTCCGCACAGTTTTGTATATCCGCAAATTTGGCGACAATAGATTTTAGTCCGTGGTCTATATCATTTATATATACTTTAAATAGAAGTGGCCCAAGCACGGAACCCTGAGGAACTCCACTCGTAACATTTTTCCATCTAGAAGTTTTGTCATTTAAAACAACTGTTTTCGATCATTCAACCAATTTCTAGTCCAACTTAATAGGCTACCACTTGCTCCGTGTGTAGCTAATTTGGTAAGTAGTCTTTCGTGGAGGACGGTATCAAAAGCTTTTGCAAAGTCTAGATATATTAAATATATATAGTTTTTTGTCATAATATGAGATAACTGTGTTGTAGAATTCGAGTTAGTCACCCAAGAACGTTTCCGTCTGAATCCATGCTGGCTATCATTTATCAAACGGTTACTTTCTAAACGATGTTCGATAGCATCTCTGATGATAGTTTTCATCATTTTTCCTACGACTGGAGTCAAACTTTTAGGCCTGTAGTTATTTGGTTTCTTTTTGTCACCTTTTTTGAATATGGGAGTAACGTTAGCTAGCTTCCATTCTCTTGGGACATTTCCGGATATGAAGGATTTCTTTAAAATAATTTCTAATGGAACAACGATCTCATTTTTCATTTCCTTTAAAACTCTTGGATGCCAACCGTCAGACCCTGGTGTTTTATTAACTTTGAGTTTATCTATACACCTTTTCATTTTTTCTTTTGTTACATTTACCGTAGTAAGTTTACCCTAGACTTTTCACAGGTTTTAGTTTGGAGTTCACTTTGAGGCGTTTCGTTTACGAATACTGAGCTAAAATAGTTGTTTAAAATATCACACATTCCTTCATTTGAATATTCAAGTTGACCGTCAGCAGATAATAGTGGGCCAATGTGATTCCTAATAACATTTTTATCTCTGATGTAACTATAGAATTCTTTGAGACTATCTTTGGATTTATGAGTGATATTCATTTCTTATTGTCGTTTTCGTTTCTTATTGCCTTTTTTTAAATTCTCTGTATTATTACATAACTTTGATAGTCATTGGTTTTTTGTCTTCACAATCTGGGGAACTAATCTAAATATTATTTTTTGTAAACATGTAAATAAAAAGAAGGATTACAAAGGCGGAGCATGCCGACAGGAGACCTTTTGGTCTATAACTAGGTCGGATGCAGAAGTAATTACTTCTAACATTTGGACCTCTCGTATTACAAAATGGCGAACAAACGAATGATATACAAATGGACTGTATCTTGAATAATTTCACATCTGTCTATACAAATTAAGACAATAGAACCTCTATATTATAGGTAGTAATGATAAAATGAACCTAATGGATACCGTGTCGAACTCATGATCACGTGGTCGTGAGTTCGATTCCCGGGACCCGCTGCGTACTTCTTGCGTTGGTTCCAGACATCCCTGGCCAGGCGGGGAGGAGGAAAAAAAAAAAAAAAAAAAAAAAAAAAAAAAAAAAAAAAAAAAAAAAAAAAAAAAAAAAAAAAAAAAAACGGTTTGCCGCAACTGATAGGTTACCCTATCAGAGATTTCTCACTACTTTGTGGGAGTGAGATGGGGGGAGTTGAGTATTGATAAAATTATAACTAATTTTTCTGTTATTGAAGTTGAAATCGCACGTGATTGATAAAGATAAAACGGCAGAACCAGACAAGATTCCCCCCCCCCAAAAAAAAACAATAAAAGCTAAAAATCAAATTTATTAACCATTAACGTACAATTTCCCAACTAGCACTATAAATGTATATCTGAATAAATGATCTTATCCGTGGCATTTGCCTTACCATCCGGGTACTATGGTTGAATAAACCACAGATTTTAATTTTTTTTTTTGGGGGGGGATTGCATCCCTTAGTGTTATGACTGAAAAAAATGACAGGTTTAGATAAACAAGACTGAAGTCATTTCACTCTATTAAAAGATATCACCCAGTGAAACGCGTTAAGATCAACTTAATAAATAAGATCATGGTGACTCGAAAGTGTACATCAACTGTTTACGAAATGAAAGCTGCTGGCGCAACGCTGAAAGTCGCACGTGGGTGTTCCGCGTGAACCACATTTAAAAACTGTTGATATAAGTAATGTCGAGAAGTATAGAAACTTGCTAGTGGTAAGAATAGTTATACATACATTCAAATTTAAAGAGATCAACCATACCTGGTATCAAAAGTTGACCAGTTGTGAAGAGGGAGACGGGCATTGACAGTAATACTCAGGAACTCGGGAGGAACTTCAGCGATAACCTGATCATCTACGGAGCCCTCGACAACATCAACGATGCCTTTTGTTGTAGTCCCGTCCACTGGCAGTTCTCCATTCCCCTCCAGATCTTCCGTTTTCTTATTTCCGTCGTCCTTGTTGTTCAAGGGTGTATCATTATGTTTTTCAAACGGTCCGAAAGACCAGTTCCCCGCTTGGTTTTCAGTTTCTCTGCTTATCTGATGAATGCTAACGCTCAGCGTTCGGTTAACGACTGAGTGCAAAACAAGAATGGTCATGCCAAGCCCTAGCATAAGGCTTTTTGCCCCCATATTGAAAGTTTTCACACGTAACTAATCCTCTACAGTATTTACAACTGTATCAGACTATATAAAAGCAATAGTGTCACTCCACAAGTGCAGCCTGAATCACAACTAATCCAGTGATATGTTGACAACATAGGACTTATCGACTGAATGATTCATTCACACAATTGTTAGCGGGTAAGCACCACCGCTACCCTACTGTCCTCTTCTTGTTTACATGAATCAGCTGATACAGAATAGAGCGCGTTCCCGTTCAAACAGAAAACCGTTCATGTAAAATTTCCCTCTAAAGTTATATACTTGTAGTTAGTAATTACAGAGAACCTTCGACTAAAAATTTAACAATTATATTAATAATGCGAGGACAAGTAAAGACAGCTAGTTTGTAATTATGTATAATCGCGTAATAATCTTGTCTGTGGTCTAATCTTTCCTACAAAATGGTGATTGATATTATATTGGTGTTGAATGTCCTCCTCAGTAAGGGGATGATAAGTGCCAGAGTGTAAAGGAGAAAGGGTTAAAAAGGGAGAAAGGTTAAAATGAATGTGAATGCAAGAAGGGAAGGAGAGATTAGGATGGAGAGTTTAGAGCAGCATTTCTCAACATTTTTACCCTTGCGTAACCTTTAAAATAAATTGCACGACTCAAGGAACCCCTGTGAAAAAAGAAACATATCCCATACCTTTCTAATTTTATATTAATCGTAATAATAGGTTAGATAGGATGATGTCCATATTACATTATTACAATAGCCAAGAATATGTCGTGCGTGTTTAATATGAAAAAAAAAAAAAAGCGCATTAGCTTATCTCGCTTGTTCTCACGGAACCCTTAGTGACCTTTTGCGGAACCTTAGGGTTCCCGGGAACCCTGGTTGAGAAACGTTGGTTTAGAGTTGGTTTTTATTAAATTTATTACGCCCGTGGGCGGCAAACAATGGTACATTAATTACAACATTGTATTAGAGGACATATCATCTATTACATACATTCTTTAAAGGGAAATATAATGTAATAGTCATTCAAGAATCCCCGAAATGGGGATGGCGAAATAGTGATATTTTGTTTATCGTGTTTATGTAAGTGACACAATCATCATGCCTTGTCTCTGGGGAATATTTCTGTCACCACGGGTCATTGGAGATAATAATGTTAAAGGGTGTTCACGTTAAGACGGTTATACAGCCTGCATGGTGATCATTGTGGCACATCATCCGTCTGGGAGCCTTGTCACACAGGTCGATTCCCAAGTCTGAGCCAAGTACTGACAATATTGTGACTCACTGCCTCCATCAGTCAGTGATACTTGTGGCGGTTAGGTAGGAGGTGGGTGTATATTTGGTAGTCCGACTGGTTTAGTGTCAGAAGATGCACGTTTGTTGTTAGGATAACAGAAGCATTTTTTTTTTGGGGGGGGGGGATGAGGACAATGCAGATTCTATAGAATGTATGAGCAAATACAAGGAGAAATGTGAGTAATATTTTGCTTTAAGGATACATAATGACAAATATCAACCACCCGAGTAGAATAGTGTTTAGATATACGTTTTTTTTTTTTTTTTTTTTTTGCACCTGGAACGATTTTACACCAAAGACGAGCAAATAAATACTTACATTTTTTTTTCGGATTTAAAATAGTTGGAAATACAACGAGGAAAAGAATGCAACATAAAGTTAGGTACAAATAATCTAAAGTTATCAACACGCATTAAAGTAAGATGTAAGGAAAGAAATTTTCATTCATCTCCATAAAAGAAAGAGTACAAATAGTTTTATGGTAATTACTGTTTAATAATTCATTAGGATGTCTGAGAACTTACTTGGTAGCGTTCTAAGACTAGTGGGTCTGAAATAAGGTTGAACTTGAAGGCTTCTGATGTGAGGACGTAAAATAGTCCCTTGCCGTCGATTTCAAGATTGTCTGTCAGGAACCAGAGCGCTTGGTCAGCTGTTCTTTGACCCGACGATAGTGGCCGTATTCGGCGGGACTCTTACGTGTTCGAAAAAAAAACTCGAAGCCACGGATTAACTTGCACTTTAAGTAATTTCTCAAAGTTTCCCGATTTATCAAACCAAAATTACCTCATAGATTTGATAAATAAAAGGGAGGGGAGTTTAATCGTATCTTATTTAAAGTTACGATGGGCGTGGTTCGAAGTTTCAGGGTAGGCTCCTGAATCGAAAGAAAATAACACATCGAGGGAAAGTTCCCGAACCGTGGTAAACACTAATATTCCCAATAATAATTATCACAGTTAAGAGAGAATTGATAGAATATGATGGATAGCGTGGAGACCGATGTGTAGACATCGGTAAGCATCTGAATCATTTCATAAAGTGTCAGACCTGATATAGAGCAGCAATTACCGTACAGGAATCTGAAGCAGTCTGTTTTGGAATGGTTCAACCACCCGATATTTCAGTTGCCAGACATTCTGTCATCACATAACGCAGTATGATTAGATTAATTAAAAAAAAATTACATAGTACATAGTCATGCGGCCAAAATTCAATTATGTATAGAAAATTCGTGTTTCTGAACACG
The DNA here is from genome assembly GCF_046742065.1 of Oratosquilla oratoria. Classification (NCBI taxonomy): domain Eukaryota; kingdom Metazoa; phylum Arthropoda; class Malacostraca; order Stomatopoda; family Squillidae; genus Oratosquilla; species Oratosquilla oratoria. The sequence continues at coordinate 45,631,530 of NC_134815.1, read as the reverse complement.
CTGCCTATATATACTCGCATATGTACTGTCAATATCCACCAACGTTTAGACGACTACAGTATGCCATCTTGACTATCATATAACAAACAGCTGCTTATCGGCTGAAAGAAACCTGCACAGCGAAGCTATAGCGATAATCCCATACCACACTCCTGGTCATATGGCCATTTCCCGAAGGTTGAGTGTGGTTTGAATTTTCCGCCAAAATCATCGGAAATTTAAAATTCCCGGCTCTGTGCAGGCATGCGCATTGTCGACCCCACCTCCCCCTCCCTATCCCCTCCCTTCTTACCCGGCTAGCTCGAGCCGGACGTCGCGTCACTTAGATCGCGGAAACGGGACCGAGTGGTTAACTCGCTGCCCACATGGGAGCAGGCGGTCCCGTTTCCTGCTGGTTAATCGTCTGTTAGTTTTATCGCTTTCCGCTTGGCTGCTGGTTTGTCTCATTCTTCGACTTTGATTTTATACGAGCACAATCCGTCCCCGTCTTCGAGCCGTCCCTGGTAAACAACCCGGGTCCTCTCGGAGGACAGGGGACGTGTCTTATGGTACGGAGTGTGGCGCCCCCCAGGGTCATCAGGCCTCTCGGCAGCGCCATACCTCTGACCATCATCGGTCCTCTATTGCCTCACGGTTTGTATCAGGCCCTAGGCGTAGACTTTGACCATATACGATCGCAATCCGTCCCCGTCTTCAGGCCGTCCGTGGTAAGAACCCGGGCCTCTCGGAAGACAGGGGGACGTGTCTTATGGTACGGAGGGTGGCGCCCCCCAGGGTCATCAGGCCTCTCGGCAGCGCCATACCTCCGACCATCATCGGTCCTCTATTGCCTCACGGTTTGTTTCAGGCCCTAGGCGTAGACTTTGACCATATACGATCGCAATACGTCCCCGTCTCCAGGCCGTCCGTGGTAAGAACCCGGGCCTCTTTGAAGACGGGGGGGACGTGTCTTATGGTACGGAGTGTGGCGCCCCCCAGGGTCATCAGGCCTCTCGGCAGCGCCATACCTCTGACCATCATCGGTCCTCTATTGCCTCACGGTTTGTATCAGGCCCTAGGCGTAGACTTTGACCATATACGATCGCAATACGTCCCCGTCTCCAGGCCGTCCGTGGTAAGAACCCGGGCCTCTTTGAAGACAGGGGGACGTGTCTTATGGTACGGAGTGTGGCGCCCCCCAGGGTCATCAGGCCTCTCGGCAGCCCCAAACCTCCGGTCATCAATGGTCCTCTAACAGCCTCATAGCTTGCTTCGTCAGGCCCTAGGCGTAGACTTTGACCTTATACGATCGTAATCCGTTCCCCATACGTCTTCGGGTCGTCCGCGGTAAGAACCCGGGCCTCTCGGAAGAGAGGGGGACGTGTCCTATGGTACGGAGGGGGTGCCCCCGAGGGTCATCAGGCCTCTCGGCAGCCCCATACATCCGACCAATAATGGTCCTCTAACGCCTTAATGGCTCCCTTTGTGAGGCCCTAGGCGTAGACTTTGACCTTTTCCACTCGTAATCCGTTCCCCATACGTCTTCGAGTCGTACGTGGTAAGAATCCGGGCCTCTCGGAGGACGAGGGGACGTGTCCTATGATACGGAGGGTGACGCCCCGAGGGTCATCAGGCCTCGGCAGCCCCATACCTTCGACCAATAATGGTCCTTTAACGCCTTATAACTTTCTTTGTCAGGCCCTAGGCGTAGACTTTGACCTTTTCCACTCGTACTCCGTTCCCCATACGTCCTCAAGTCGTCCGTGGTAAGAACCCGGGCCTCTTGGAGGACAAGGGACGTGTCTTATGATACGGAGGGTGGCTCCCCGAGGATCATCAGGCCTCGGCAGCCCCATACCTCCGAGCTTCAATGGTCTTCTAACGCCTCACGGCACCACCCTCCTTCCAGGTTTCTTAAAAAAAAAAAAAAAAAAAAACACCACCCAGCCCTTCTCATGAGCCACAGCCAACCTCTTATCAACTTCACTTGGCTTGAGTTTAAAGATGACTTACCTGATGTTCCACCCCCAAGTAAAACACAAAAGAACTTTAGACTTAGGGAGTCTAGTGTTAGTTAAAATGAGTATAAATTAGGTCAAAGAAACTACAATCATTTAGTGTAATGAGAAGAGGAAAATCAGTTTTAAATAGTACAGTTTAAGTTGGCGCAAAGTGCTAGGTATTACATAAATAAAATGCCTTGACCTTGGAGAAAAAAAAAAAAAAAAAAACAGGTCGAAATGGACATGACTTCTCCTATTCAACTTAAGCTAATCTATAGTCATGATGGTCAAGAACTTTACCATGTTGAAATTAATTTCAACGCTCACTGTGACTCAGGTCGAAATGACCATGACTTTTCCTATTCAACTTGAGCTAATCTACAGTCATGATGGTCGAGAATTTTACCATGTTAAAATTAATTTCGACGCTCACCGTGACTCAGGTGGAAATGGACATGACTTTTCCTATTCAACTTGAGCTAATCTACAGTCATGATGGTCGAGAATTTTACCATGTTAAAATTGATTTCGACGCTCACTGTGACTTAGGTCGAAATGACCATGACTTTTCCTATTCAACTTAAGCTAATCTGTAGTCATGATGGTCAAGAATTTTACCATGTTAAACTAATTCAACGCCCACTGTGACTCAGGTCGACATGAACATGACTTTTCCTATTCAACTTAATTTAATCTACAGTCATGATGGTCGAGAATTTTACCATGTTAAAATTAATTTCGACGCTCACTGTGACTTAGGTCGAAATGACCATGACTTTTCCTATTCAACTTAAGCTAATCTGTAGTCATGATGGTCAAGAATTTTACCATGTTAAACTAATTCAACGCCCACTGTGACTCAGGTCAACATGAACATGACTTTTCCTATTCAACTTAATTTAATCTACAGTCATGATGGTCGAGAATTTTACCATGTTAAAATTAATTTCGACGCTCACTGTGACTTAGGTCGAAATGAACATGACTTTTCCTATTCAACTTAATTTAATCTACAGTCATGATGGTCCAGAATTTTACCATGTCAAAATTTATTTCAACGCTCACTGTGACTCAGTGATGTCACGGTATGATAAGATGACGTCATTGTGATAAATTGACGTCACCATGTAGTCCTATGACGTCAATTTGTGTCCCTGTGACGTCACGAGACGATCCTATGGCGCCATGATCAATCCGGTGACGTCACAGTATAATCACATGATGTCACTAGGTATTAAACATATAGAAGTCCGCTTGTGGGTGATGAGACGTCACAAATTGCCATAGCACACTATTGGATGAAGACGCTCGCCACGGGCTTCGAGAACTTCCCGCGGGAAGACTTGGGGTGAGTTGGATACATACCGAGGGTCCAGGCCCGTCTTCGTGGGAGACGCTCAGGGAACGTCTTCACCCAGGACGAAGCCTCTTGACTAACGCCCACGGACGAGGTCGCTCGGAAACGAACTTGGCCTCGCATACTCCCTTTCGGTTTCTCGCTTACCCCGAGGATCTTCACGAAACTAGTGAGAGTGGTAGGCGTACGTTGGACGGAAGCAAGCGTCTCCACACTCATGTTCCTAGACGGCTAGTTGATGCATTTGCCCACCGGGGAGGGTGCATCGGCCGACATCTCAGTGGCTCTGAGTGTGTTGGCGGACGTGGAGTTCGGGGTGGACTGGGACGGGTCTGCCCTTGCTCCCACACAGAGACTTTATTGGCTCGGGATTGAGTGGGACACAGTCAGCGTCCTTCGGGTGCTCCCCTGCGCCAAAAGAGCGTGCTTCTCTCACACGTCCTCCCTCCTTCGGTGGCGGGGGGGGGGGGCCTCAACTTCGCGACCCCGGCCCTTCCACTGAGCCGCTTGGGGCGCCGACGGCTGGTACGGGAGGTCGACAGGAGCATACTGCTTCTCCCGCGTGACCTGCCCGGGCCGATACCCTCAGCACTCCACAGGTTGTTGCGTCCCTGGCTTCGGTCGGGGGCCCTACGCCGGTCGCTGGAGTTTCTCCGCACCCACTCTGTGGAGCGGGTGCGGGACCTAGGGACTGGACATCGACGACTCCCTTGGGGACACGGTGTCTCTACCACTCGGTCGCCCCTGTCCCATGTGTCGCCATGGAAACGGCTCCACCCCTCTCATCTCAAAAAAGTGGAGGGGGCAAAGGGCGACCGAGGAGTGGGGAGGGGCCAGGAATCGTTGAACAGGATACAAATTTCGTATAATTTACGCATTGTGTGAACAGTGCAATGTTGTGCATGTCACATTCTTCGGCGTGGGTACTTGACGTTTCTGTCTCCCCTCTACTGAGTGATAAAATGAATAAGTCTCCCATAGGAAAGACACACGTAATAACGGTTTGATTCAGGCTTCACCTCTCCTCCCACCTGTCCTCGTCTCATGCATAGCTTCGCTGTGCAGGTTTCTTTCAGCCGATAATATTTCTTTGTCGCGGCTCGTGCCGCTTAAATTCTTCTTATCGGCTTAAGAAACCTGCACAGATTTAGGGTCCCTCCCTCCTCCCACAGGCGAAGCCTTCATTTCTCATTGAAGTGACGCGACGTCCGGCTCGAGCTAGCCGGGTAAGAAGGGAGGGGATAGGGAGGGGGAGGTGGGGTCGACAATGCGCATGCCTGCACAGAGCCGGGAATTTTAAATTTCCGATGATTTTGGCGGAAAATTCAAACCACACTCAACCTTCGGGAAATGGCCATATGACCAGGAGTGTGGTATGGGATTATCGCTATAGCTTCGCTGTGCAGGTTTCTTAAGCCGATAAGAAGAATTTAAGCGGCACGAGCCGCGACAAAGAAATAATATGTCCATTAATAAGTCCTTGCTGTATTAAGTCATTGATGGTCCAGGTTGTGGAAGGCTTGTGGCTGTCATGGAACTTGTGATGTTGTGTGAGTTTATGGTGGTGGTGGGGGAGGATTTGTAGTGGTGAGGAGAGCTTGAGGTGGTGGGGATCATGTGGTGGGGGAGCCTGTGTTGGTGAGGGTCTTGTGGTGGTGAAAACAATGAAAAGTTTGTGGCGGCGGTGGGTAGCTTCTGGTGGTGGGGCAGCTTGTGGTGGTAAACATAAGAACATAAGAACATAAGAAATAAAGGAGACTGCAAAAGACCATAAGGCCTACACTAGGCAGCTCCGTATCCATCACCACCTGTCGTCCCCATCCATAAAGTTGTCTAATCGTTTTTAAAACAACTGATAGTTTCAGCGCTTACTACGTGGTTACTAAGCTTATTCCATTCATCGACCACCCTATTTGTAAACCAATTCTTGCCTATTTCCTTCTTAAATCTAAATTTGTCCAGTTTATACCCATTACTGCGAGTCCTGCCCTGTTGTTTTATTATGATGACCTTGTTTGCATCACCCTTGTTATAGACTTTGATCCACTTGAACACTTCTATTAGATCACCCCGCACTCTGCGTCTTTCCAGAGAGTGTAAGTTTAGGTGCCTAAGCCTCTCTTCGTAAGGCAAATTTCCGAGTCCTTGTATCATTTTGGTCATTCTTCTCTGTACTGATTCTAGTGAATTTATGTCCATTCTGTAGGACGGAGACCAAAACTGTACCGCATAGTCAAGGATGGGTCTAACTATCGCTAGATAGAGTTTAATAATTACATCTGCACTTCTATTCGTTACCGTCCTAGCAATGAAGCCTAATGCCCTGTTAGCTTTATTTCTGGCGCTAATGCACTGCTTCCTGGTTTTAAGGTCCGGACTCACCAGAACTCCCAAGTCCCTCTCGCACTCAGATTTTTCTAAAAACGTGTCATCTAAATTGTATCTATTTTCGGGGTTGTGTAGCCCTACGTTTAACACGCTACACTTAGAGATATTGAAGTTCATTTGCCATTTCACCGACCATGTAAAGGGACTTTGAGTGTGTGGGGGGTGGTAGGTTAGCTGTATCTGGTCGTTTCGCTACATAGACAGTTCGCTACCAGCCATTTCGCTACATTGTTTCGGTCGTTTTGCTACATTGTTTCGGTCGTTTTGCTACATTGTTTCGGTCGTTTTGCTACATTGTTTCGGTCGTTTTGCTACATTGTTTCGGTCGTTTCGCTACATTGTTTCGGTCGTTTCGCTACATGAAATAACTTTAGAAGACATGTGACACAATGCCTGCTAACTCCGACCTCACGTGGGAATCGGGGTCACGTGTGTAGAGGCGTTGGTGTACAGAATAGGGCAATAGAGACATAATCTGGAGAGATAAGTGGACAGGGAAGAGTAGACGGAAAAGATGACTGGATGTGATAAACCAAATATTTCAGTAACTAAACACTGTCAACACGCAAAGTGAAAAAGGTGTGGGGGTGACTGACTGGAGGAGAGGAAGCCTACGGAAGGAAGGGGGGTGACACGGAACGTTTTGTATACACTCATGCGTGTTTAGCGATTTGTTCCGAGTCATTCTTTTCTTCATTTGAGAAACCAGGAAAACCGTTCCTGCTTCCTTGTTCTGGTTTAGGAACTTGGGAGGTCCAGTTTTCGTAACGGGGTAGAATACTCATTATTTAGGAAAAGACACCAAGGCCGAGAAGAAAGTATAACAAAAACCTTACAAGGGCTACAGTAAATGTGCACAAAACAAGATATCAGAATACTGTTCTTCTGCAAAGAACAAAGAACACTTGACAATTATCCTAAACTAATACCGTAAATCCTTCAGAATATTTTACACTTTACATGTTCCGATAGGTAGAGCTTGTAAATAGTACCTGTATACACAGTAAAGTCTTAAGACTTTCAATGAAAATAACGCAAATACGAAAAAAGTCACTAGGCTACAGTATCTAGGTATACTACTAAATAAACTCAAAGCCTTTAATCAATTCCCTCCCCGTTTTCGTGCACATATATTTTACCGTGATTGGCATAGAAACTGAAATCACTTTTGTAGAGAACTGTGGTTACCTCTTCGACTTAAGCACCCCATTTTAAACAGTTTTAGGGAATCAAACACCCTTTAGTATTTAGTTACCGGGACTTTGGCTGTTACATTTCTTAGAGGAACAGGTGAAGAAACAGATGTAGAACGATCAGATCCACCACAGCAATCACGTTTGGATCTTTATACAAAAGTCGCACGCACATCCACACGGGACCTGGACAGCGTGGTCATTTTATAGGTATTTAGTCTTCGTCGACTTATGATTTAGTGATACACAAGTGCCTTGCGTTTGTACACGTGCAAGCAACAGGTAACATGTACAAATGGGAAGTGTTCAGTTTTGGTGAACGACTTGGAGTTGTGCGAAGGACGAAAGCATATCATAACTAGGGGGAGTTACAGTGCTAATTATAGTTAATGTAAACACACACACACACACACACACACACACACACAAAAGTTCTCGATAGACATGACCTATTGAAATGGGACAAGAGAGAAACATGAGGACACGATTAGAAGCTAAAGAAGGACAGTTACAGAAGAGACCTGAAAAAGAAGTTTCCCGCACAGAGTGATCGATGTCTGGAACAAACTAAACAGTGAAAGCCAGAACTATACACGGGTTCAAGAATAAACTGGATGTGGAGAGACACGAAAACGGGTCACAACGAGCATAGCTCCCGTCCCGTAAAATACAACTAGGTAAAACACACACACACACGCATGTGTTACACAACTCGTGGCACAGTTGGTAGAGTTCCCGGCTGGCACTATGGAGGTCCGGGTTGGAATCCCGCCCAGGGCTGAAATAATTTCAGTATCGCTGCGCTGCGAGTTGTTACTCCAACTCTCGTGGGCAGGGAGTTGGGTGTGTGTGCGTGTAAGGTCACAACATTACCCATAGATCGGTCATATACGACCTCTGAGGTTTCCTCCGGGAGGGTAATAGCTGTCGATCACGATTCCAACACGTGATCCAAAGGCCATGATGGATTACACTATCCAATTAACGGGATACGTGCTTAGAAAGAAAAGAACAGCGCATTCCCACCTTGCCCCTCCGTCCCTATTTAAGATTGGTTATAAATAATTAATTCGAACGGAGAGTCTTCTCAGGCACGTACAGTAGCACGCCATCACCTTAATCTAGTGTTTCCCAACCTTTTTTGGCTGCGACCCTAAATCCACTCTTAGCCTGGAGTCGCGACCCTAATTGTAACAACAAATTCAACCATTTCATGTTATATTTCTACGTACTTGCATAATGTTTATAAACTTTCGTTTTTATAGTTCAGTTTATATTTACTAGCACAATGAATTTAAATACATTTGAAACTTCAATGAAAAAAAAGAGTTAAAAAAGACCCTCTGGCGACCCTCAAAAACACCCTCGCGACCCTGGGGTTGGGAACCACTGTCTTAATCCAATGGTCTTTGAACCTTTGGCCCATTTACATCTAGCGAGAGAGCCACGGAAGCCACAGACTTGACAGTTGATTAGTGGCGAAGTGGTGTTCAGGAGACCAAACAACAGCAACACATAAATCACGGCTTTACACGATGTGCAGAAGCGTCCAGGTCAGGGTTGACCCTGTAGTAACATGCTGCAATTGCTAGTGTCCCCGAAGTGTGCACATCATACTGTTTATAAAATTATTATTCTGTATCTGATTATTATACATGTCTTTTAAATTATACAGTATGTTTCAAATATTATATCACATGCGAGAATTACTGTTGTATTGTTAAATGTATTTATATATAGATTTATTTGCATACTTTGTTCAAAGCTTTAATTATTCTCGATGTATTATGTATCTCATGGCGAACGGAATTTCACTATTTCTGATGATTTGTCGTGGCAAATCTCACCCCTCACCCCCCTCCGGACCGTGAACATGGTGAATCACGCCCCTGTACAGAGAAGGGTCCAACTCTCAGCTGAACGAAATCTATTGTTCGTAATAAGGAAGTTTTCTCTTTAGCGTACCATGAAAACGAAGTTCGTTAAACACCGTCCCAAGGTAATACGAAGTGCTCTTGATTTATTGGAAGAGATAAATATGTAATTTCAATTCCCATTGACGTGGGGGGATTGGTAATTCATCAAGAGAATGGGCAATCTGGAACGGCTAATCACAATGAAAATCTTGTTATCGACATAAAAAGTTTGTGGTGCTGGGAATATATTTATCCTTAATTAAATCCATTCGGTACGATAATAACGCCTGTTAGTCTTTTCTGGCTAATATTAAACGATTTTATTCAGCTGAGGGTGCGGGTAGGTTCAAAACAAAAAGGGTGACTCGGTCAATCAAAACTCAGTTTCATCTTCTTGTAGCTTTCAGCAGAATAAAACCGTCTGGTAATAGCCAGAATCATTATATAGATAAAAATATAACTCAAAATGATTCTGAAATTACCTCAGCGGTGTGTAACCATTACTAACCATCACCTACCACGCACGTGATCCACATGCTTGCAAGATAGCGAGACTCCCCTCTTGCTTACCCTGTTTTCCCAGAACACACATCTAACGCAGCAGAAATCAGACAAAACAGGATATCCCCACGAACATGCCAAATGCCACCAAACTAACCCATAAACCCCCCCTTATTATAACTGCCCTTTATTATATCAACCATAAGCTAACATATATATACCATGTCTAATCATGCCCACCAACTATACGACTAACCCCAATAAGTAGAATTAACCCCAAAGCCTCCTAAGAATAGCAAATAACACTTTTACTTACGACAACCTACTAACCCCCTTTATTAACGACACCTATGTCACCAAGACAGACAGCGTTGGGCAGGTCAAGAGCCTACCAACAAGAGGGCTGAGCAGGTTGATGAGCCTGCCAGCCAGGTGTGCCCTAGGTCAAGGCCTGGCACTTATTGTATATCGCCCAAAAGGCCCATTTATAATTTGTTGTTGATAACCCCAGATTTATTGTTAATAAATAGAAGAAAACTCCCCCGTTTGGAGTAGCCTACACAAACCAAAAGGTTACAGGTGGCGGTGTTTGGGGGACACTTCCGTAAAGGTGTTTGCACAATACCGACTACCGAGATGTGGTGACGTCACAGCAACGAGGACAACTGATTGACCGAGAGTGGTGACGTCACGGCAGCGGAGACGACTGATTGGCCGAGAACGCAGACGTCACGGCAACGGAGACGATTGATTGGCCGAGAACGCAGACGTCACGGCAACGGAGACGATTGATTGGCCGCGAGCGAAGGGCAGGACGCGAAGCGAGCAGTGCCGCAGGCCAAGCGCCCATGGCGAAGCCGGCGCTTGTGAAACATATATAGAAAAAATGTCACTGAAGAGAGGGGATTCATGCTACCTCCGACGACGTTTCCTCTCTAACCGAAGAAGAACATCGTTCTGAGGCTTGGGAAAGGACGTTATTGTAATGGCGGGGTCTTCATTGCTCACAGGTCCCTCAGGCAACTGAGGTCTCCGTCTGGGGTCCATGGAAGTCCTCTTGGAGTTGGGAAGGGAAGGGGGAGTAGTTTCTTATGTGGGGACAAGAACCGAAACCCAGTGGTATTTATTGGATGTCTGACGATTTTATTCAGTGCTAGATAGTGGTTTCCAGGAGGGTAAAGAATACCACTGCATAAGTACGGGATGTGACAAAGGATTACAAAAGATTACAAAGGCGGAGCATGCCGACAGGAGACCTTTTGGTCTATTATCTAGGTCGGATGCAAAAAAAAAAAAAATCCTAATAGTAATAAATAAATAAATAAATAAACTATAATAATGTAAGTATAAAATAAAACACATAAATAAACGCATAGGCACAGTCAAACAACAAACAAACAAAATAGGTTGAGATCCCTTGTTCCAAGCTGAATATGATCGTCTCGCGTTGGTCACAATAAACTCCTTTGATTGAACGACTTCATTAACAAGGACATAAAAGGGTTAATTAAGGAAATTCACTCAAGATATATATACATATATATATATATATATGTATATATATATATAATATATATATATATATATATATATATATATATATATATATAAAAAGAGCCATTTCAGTATGTTCCTCATGGCAAGCTTTACACAGTGAACTCCAACACCTGAGACAGATGCTCACAAATAATGGGTATTCTAACACTGACTTTGATTCTGTTACCTCCAAAATGCTTGAATCCCATTTCACAATTAAAGAACCACAAAATCATAACTCCATTAACATTTACTACAGAAACACCTTCACTAGTAATTATAAGAAAGATGAAAAAGTCATCAGGAACATCATTTATAAAAATTGCCTTCCTACAAATGGGAACAACAAAATCAGAGTTCTCATATATTATAAAAACCCAAAAACTTCTTCCCTGATCATGACAAACAATTTGTCTAAGCGATCGGACTTCACATCTAAAACTAATGTAGTATATAAATATAAATGTTCTACAGGAAATTGTAATTTCCTCCCCCATTCTTACATTGGTTTTACTAGATGTAAAGTCAGCCGTCGCCTAACTTTCCACCTACAAGAGGGGGCAATCAAAGCACATCATAGGAGTTCCCATAACGCTGCACTCAGGAGAGATGATTTGATCAACAACACCAAAATTATTGGATCAAGCAATGACCCTAGGAGACTACAACTACTCGAAGCCTTTCACATTAAGGACAAAAATCCGGTCATTAACATTCAATGCAATGTAATCTCCTCTATTCCTTTATTTAGAAATAAAAATCCCCCCTCTCCCTCTACCCCTTCTCTCTCTCTCCCTCCACCTCCTCTCCCACCCTCGGTGACCGCACCCGCCTAACCCGCCCCCCCCAAACCCCCTACCCCCCTTACCCTTGACCTCTGAGGTCCTTATTGTCTGTTCCTCCCCCCCCCCCCTTGGTCTGACCTGATCTTAGGTATATATACTTCTGTCATCCCCAGCTCTGTGACACCCTTCCTTCTCTTTACATACGTAAGTCTCCGTATTTATTTTTATAACTTTGTCACCTTTATTATTACTGTTACCATGTAATTTTTTGTTATTTCAGTTGTGTCTTGATATTGTCTAGTACCTTTATTGTCACCATGTAATTTTTGTTATTTCATTTTTATCTTGTTAGTGTCTATTAGCTGTACTGTTACCATGTAATTTTTGTTATTTCACTTATATCTTGATAATGTCTTGTTTAAGACGAAACGTTGATATCAAAAAAGAACAAATGGAAGAATATAGAGACCTAGTTTCGATCCACCCAGTCAATGGAAAATCTCTTATCAGGAAAATCGAGAATACGAAGAAAAAACCGAACAACTACAACAATGCTGTCGTATTTAACTCCACGTATATATATATACATATATATATACATATATATATATATAGATATATATAATATATATATATGTATATATATATATGTATATATATATATATGTATATATATATATGTATATATATATATGTATATATATATATTATATATATATATATATATATATACATATACAGAGACAGTTTTTTTTTTTTTTTTTTTTATATTATTAACCGACAGATTCCAGGAACTAAAACACCGTACAAATAATGGAGAAAACTTGGAATTATTTCTGATGGGAATGGTTAGAAGCGCAGAAGAAATAATTGACAAAAGAATCACACAAGAGAGAACAAAAGAGAACGGCGAGTGCAAGGCCTGCGAAAGATGAAAAAGATAAGAAGAATCCAAGCAAAATACAAGAGGACAAATAGAAACTCATAAGAGATACAGAACTTCGGACTACAATGTGCCTATGTTGGCATGATAAGAAAAGGTGGTTAGATAGAATTGGTACTAAATCTCGAAGAACAAAAAAATGTGCCTATGTTAGCATGATAAGAAAAGGTGGTTAGATAGAATTGGTACTAAATCTCGAAGAAGAAGAAGAAGAAAAAAAAAAAAAAAAAAAAAATATCATGATAAGAAAAGGTGGTTAGATAGAATTGGTACTAGATCTCGACGAACAGAAGAAAAAAAAAAATCTTCCAGACTGTGTGAGGACTTACGGAAACTATAACCCGCTCGAACTTTCTAATCAGATATGAGAGTGAGAAAACCGCACTAAGAACAAGTTACCCAAAGGGTATTACATTCCAAAGAGATCTTTTTTGTACTTTCCACCATGATCCGTCACGTACACAGAACATTCTGGAGGTAAATGTAAATAGGGCAGCGAGGTTAGGTTAGATTCTGACAAAAAATTTAGAGGAAGAAATATAGATCATTAGGAAAAAAAATGCGTCTCAACAATATATATATACATATATATATACATATATATACATATATATATATATATATATATATGTGTGTGTGTGTGTGTGTGTGTGTGTGTGTATGTATGTGTGTGTGTGTGTGTGTGTATGTGTGATTCACCTTGGTCTTTGGAACACGTGTTAGACTCGTGATCAATAGCTATTTTCACTCCCTGAAGAGAGCTTAGAGCTCATATGACCGATATATGGGTAATGCTATGATCTTACTCGGACACACACACCCAACTTCCTGCCCACGAGAGTTGGAGTAACGACTCGAAGCGCAGCGATACTGAAATTATTTCAGCCCTAGGCAGGATTCGAACCAGGTACCGCCGGTACCGCCGCACTGATAGCCTGGGACTCTACCAACCGCGCCACCGAGTCGTGTGTGTGTGTGTGGTGCTGAGCAGCTGGAAACCGTCTGGATGGAGTTTCGTACGATGAGAGCTGTATACTTAGCCTCAGATTTCTGGAGAATTGCATTGAAGAGAAAGTTATACGGAGAGAATCACTCAAGCAGTTCAGGATGAAAGGAGTGCTGTTCAGCGAATGTACCAGGTTATGAGTAAAAACAACAACGAATGTAACAGTACTGTAGGAGAGAGGCCAAACGCAGAGTATGGGATCCATTATATTTGACGTTTCGCTCAGCAGGGCTTCTTCAGAAATAAGAAGAAGCCTTGCTGGGCGAAACGTCAAATATATTGGATCCCATACTCTGCGTTTGGCCTCTCTCCTACAGTAGCAGGTTATTTTTGTTAGAAGTCTGTGAGGACCTCCGAAACACAATGGAAAAGCTAAGAAACAACACCTGTCACGTCGGTTTTACCCCCATTCCTGTTACAGAGACTAGAACACGAATATCCAGTGCAAAATGATAGATTAGAGAGAAACCTGGCTAACCTGTGTGGTTCGAGTGATTGAGGCAGGGTTTCAAGTTCGACATCGGTGTTGACTAAACAGGTTTTAAGGATTACTTGGATAAAAACTACAGGTGGGATGACATCATGACAGTGACATAGAAGAAGGTTTCATGTAAGGTTTGACTACATCCAACAGTTATGCCATACCGAGAAAATATAGGTTAGACTTATAGAATCAGGGAAGGAATGAAAAACTGGTGATTGCGAGTCCTGACAAAGGTGGGAAGGGGTGAAGAGATTCGTTATCATGAGTAAAACCGATTATAATAATAAAATGTTAGACCTCCTAAGTGACGCTACTACCTACGGAAAGAAACATTAGGGGCACGCGACGCCGGAAGGAGAGAAGTTCAAGAAAGAAGCGAGGAGGATACTCGTGAAATCCAGCAGAGGTAAGATATTTGCTGGGGTTACTGGAGGAAGCCATCAAGAGTCCTAGACAGCCCAGTATCCTCGGACTTCTAAAAACGCAAAACCAAACATCCCAATGAGACACATTACTTCCGGGATTCGCAGTGTTCCGCATAGATTGGCCAAGTGTTTAGCCAAACCCTTGTCCGTCAGACTGGGATCAGTGAAGCAAAGACCTGAAAAATTCGAACGATCTAATCGAGAGGTTCAGGAATGTAGATCTTTTACAGAAGGCCTTGGTTTCGTATAATGGAACGTCTGTCCACAATTGTCTTTAATAAAGGGGCATTAAAGGCTGCTAGAGGGATGGTCAACGATATGAGGGAGAGTAGATTTATTTCTAGGTAAGGATTCTTTTTTTTTAAATTAGTATCCCTTTGTGTGAAATTTGGCCCTTTCGTCTTGAATAACCAAGAATAGTTTCAGTTTCGTGGACTCGCAATGGGGAGTCCCCTCAATGCTGTCTTAACCTCGTTGTATATGAAAGTGTTACAGATGCGTTTATAGGCCAGGGTACCACCTGGATGCGGTAGGTGGAGGTGTTTGTCGTCGCCCCCAGAGAAACCAATCTCAACGTAAAGGTGAATAGGTTAAATGGGATAGAATGGGGGCATTCTGTTCACAGTGTGTAATGGTGACATACTTCTTGTGTACTATACATACATATTTACAGTATTGTTTATGTATTACTATATATTTATTACTGTATATTGTATATTATTGTGTATTGTATATCATAGTATATTGTAATCGCAAATGCGATTCAGGTATGCTTTCGCGCCAACTCAAAGTTTTGGCGTGGGTTAGTGTTTTGGTCACCTTCGAAGTGTACGCACGCTGTCTGTGCTTGATAAAATTACTTAACCAATTCCTTTTTTTTTTTATTATTCAGCCCCTAATACAAGTGGATCACGAGGAAAATAAGAAGACCAATCTATATTGGTCTCCCTAGAGACGGTGATAAGGAGAAAAGAGAATAAGATCGCATTCTTAGTCCACAGTAAAAGCACGAACAAAAAACGACGTCGTGCACTACTACTCTGTCCATAATGACAGAATCAAGAGTGGAGTTACCATAGGTTTTTTCCTGAAAGTATACCGAATATGCAGTAAAGAATTTATCCAGGAGGAAATTCATTACATATCTGATGTTTTCGAATACTATGTTATCCAGAAGGATTACTACACAAATTAAAAGAAAAGGCTATAAAAAAAAAACAAAAAAAAAACGGAGTGGACAAGAGAGGAGAGGGAGATGTTGACAACGGTGGGGTTTTGTTTGTCCCCAACTCAAAACTCTCGAGTAAAATGGGACAGACTCTCATCAGGCCAGGTTTAAAAATTAGCGACAGTACAGGGTCTAAGATAGGTAAAATTGAGAGAAACTAAAACATTAACAAGGTTGAAGCCGAAAAGAATAGCTTGATTTATAAGATACCGTGCAAAAGGTGTCCTGTTAGTTATTAATGAGACAACGGTATAAGGATTAATAAACGGACATAGGAGCACAACTGCGATTGGGAGAAAACATAGATTCTCCATAGAGGACCATCCAAGAAGAAAAGAAGAATAATTGAGGAAGCGTACATTGGATTGATCAAGTTGGCGAAGTTAGCGAGCGGCATGGTTCTTCGCGAGGCTACGCGATGTGGGAGGAAAATTGATCGGAAAGGAACGGGATAAGCTGGGAGTATATAAGCTGTCAATTGTTAGTGTACACTCCAAGAAATTCCTTGTAGAACGAAACGTTGGCAATAAAACTTTAACAGTTGGTATTTACCTCATCACCTTTCAACTTGTATACACACACACACACACACACACACACACACACACACACACACACACACACACACACACATACACACACACACACACACACACACACACACACACACACACACACACATATATATATATATATATATATATATATAATTTATATGTATGTATATATATGTGTGTGTTTATATATATATATACATTATATATAATACACACACACAAACATATATATATATATATATATATATATATATATCAAATATATATATATATATATATATATATGAGGGCCATGATAGGTGCTGGCACTTATGTGGAAGATTTCAGGAAACAGTTCACCATTAAGGGTGTTATGTGGACTGTTGCTCCAGCCTGGACCAAAGTTCTTTCCTCAGTACTCGATAACTGCAGGCATAAATTATAGCCAGGACTGATGTTTGACAATCCAATACTTGATGACATGGATGCGGACTTTGATGGCTTTCATGTCTCTGAAAAAAAAGAAACATGTTCGAGATCTGCTGGAGTATGCTAAGAAAATTGATCATCCCATAGGAGCAGGCCTAGACATGGAGAATTTGGAGGAATGGATGGATGTGGATGATAGTGCACCTGTATTCCAAAGTCTCACTGAAATTGTTGACATGGTGACAGGTGCATCTACAGGTGACCAAGATGGAAGTGAAGATGATGATAACAGCTCCGTCAGATCGTATCACAATTGATAAATGTCTACAGCTAGGGGAGGAATACATCGCAGCACTGGAAGAGCTGCCTTTACTTACTGAACAGGACATGAATATTTACAATTTGCAAGTCAAAATAAATCATGAAAACTTAACTACATGAAACAACGTACAATCGCTGATTACTTCAAGAAACTGCCATCAATCAAACATCAACAACCATCAACATCGGCAAGCCCAGATATCAGCGATTCAGACAACACTCCTGCCACCACTCCAGCCAACACTCCTGTCACCACTCCAACTTCCTTTTAAAAAGTGTAATAAGAAACAGACATTTAGGAATAGATGCTAAGAGTAGATTGTATGAAGGGGTGATTGTGCCGACAGCACTGTATGGGGAAGAGACATGGAACATAAGAGAGGAAGAGTTTAAATGTGTTTGAGATGAAATGTCTAAGAAGTATGGTGGGGGTTACTAGGATGGATAGAATGAGAAACGAGGAGGTGAGAAGGAGAACAGGGGTGGAAAAGGAGTTGGGAGACAGGGGTGGCAAAAGAGTATTGGGATTATTTGGACACATGGAAAGAATAAGTGAAGAAAGACAAGTAAAAAGTGTGGAAGGCAGAGATGGATGGGGTGAATATGAGGAGCGACCAAGGATGAGATGGATGG